>NW_027287084.1:2647500-3062500 GCF_022747635.1 Hetaerina americana
TCAAGGTAGTATACTGAATTATTCATTGAAAAATTTTAATAAGTTTTAACAGCAATACTCTCAGCACTTGTATGTTTCTTTGTTTCTGAGTTTATTTGGTACTCCTTGGTTAAAATTGAGCCAGAATAATACTTTGATTTTACCCATCCCAATAATTACGTATCTCTCACCACTCATTAATATGCATGCTTCGGTGAAAATATCCCTAATGGCTCTATGATGCTGACGGTATCATTCCTTAGAAATACGATTCTACGAGAAAAAATTGAATGATATTTGAATAGGTACCTAAATTATGTGAAAAAGAAAGTAAATGCTGAAAAGCTTGTTAAAAAAAATGCCTACAATATAATCTCTTAAAAATAAAACAATTATGGAATGCCTATCATTCGTGATTTACCCTTTTGGAATTGAGGAAAAATAATTTTATCCCCTTTGATACGTTGGAGAGAGATTGAGAGGGATTAGTCGGAGGCATTTTAGACATCTCAATCGTATGAATTTCGATGCACAGTCAACGACTAATGCATAGCCAATGTGTTCTTACCCCGATAAATTCACCACAAGTTTTTATCTCAAACTAGAAATTAAGGTGAAGTTTCTTTGGAGTAGTTGCTGTATCCCGTGGTGAAATTTGGAACGCACTTTTTTACGTTGGGGATATTACTGAAAAAAGAAGGATGTATACGGAGGAGAAATATTCTTCAAGAACGCAGAGAGGTCACCATACTCGTACGCCAACCTAATATCATTAGTAGTACTTTCATTTGACCCAGAGATTTGATGATATTATTAAAACTATTGACAAAGATTATGGACTTTCAATTTTTGTCACAATGTAACGATCAGGGTAAAAATGATTTCTATTGATTACATACTTTCTGAGCTGTTAAATTGCCGTGTAACATTAAAATAATTATTCATCTGTAAAAACTAACATCGAGCGATCCAGTTTAAACGGAACTTGTTTGTTTGGCTTGCGAATTTATGAAATAATTTGCAAATTTTGACGTCATGATATAACCGTTTTTAAGTAGAAAGATGGCATAATTCGCTATGAAAGTTTTAAGTCGGATGTGAAAATTTTTGTGAAACATAAAAACCGAGTTTTTTGTGGATATCGCTTCGACATATGCCCTTCCACGCACGAGTTTGTTCGACGTAATGCCTTCTCAGCAGGAGCAAGTGCACTGAAGAAATTCTATGCACGCTACCAAATGTAATTGCTGGGCTCTTGCGCAGAAGTAATAAGCAATTCATTCATTCAGTACCGCCATAATTAATAAATATAGAGTTGGGAATTAATTTCCCGACCCTCACGCTCTCTTATTCCCTCAGTAGCACGTACGAATTGATTGAAGAAGTGCGCTCCATACTTCACCGGAGTTTGCTGCGAGGAACTTCTGTTTTCAATTATTTTATTTTTCATCTCGAGAGATTTTTCTTTATTCCTTGCATAGGTCCCCTTTGCCCCCTCCACTCCTCGTCACCCCCTCCCCTGCCGCTACCCCACCTCCTTGGGCCATGATGCTGGCAGTGGGAGGGGTACCGGAGAAGATATTTCATCGCTTCGTGTCATCGCGTACCCTCACCCCATCCCTCGTTCCCACCACGCCTCTCCTCCCCCTACGCCTGTCCTCCCACCACGCCCAAATGAATTCAGGCGTGACCCGTTTCTCGCGACGGTTATACTTCCTCCACTTCGACGCCACCCACCCCTTCTCCACCAGATCCGCTGCTCCTCCTCTCTTCCTCCGCCTCCTCCACACCCTTTTTCAATCCATGATCCATCCTTCCTCCTCCCATTCTTTCCATGATACCCTTTCTCCGATTCCCTTACCCTCCCTCAAACTCCGCAACCCCTAATCCCCCGTTGGTGTGGCACCCTGCCCCATATCCTCCCGCAAACCCGCTCCCCCTCCCCCGGATCTTTCTCTTTCCGCTGCCCATTCCACCCTACCTCCTTCAACCCATTCCCCTCCATCTTCGTAATCATTCTTCCCTTTCGTCCCTTCCTCCTGTCACTTCCCACCGCATTCTATTGCCAAGCGCTCCTTATCCCGCACCGTATTCTCACAATCCTCCATACCTTCTCACTTACTTCCTGTATCTCATTATACAGTATGTATTTTGTTTCTCTTCTCTTGTTATACCCGCAATATTTTCACATCCACTCTCGCCAGAGTGTTCGTATTGCAACGGTTTTTACGAGGATGGCCAACTTTGGATGTCCCTAAGTTTTTCTCTCGCATTCAAAACTTCATTACATTTTAGCATGATTTTAGACCTGCTTGTTTTTCTTCGATGGCATTTCACTGCTGCATTTGGACAGCTTAGCATGGTTTATTCGATTAATACCGTGAATCTAGGCTCCGGTTTGGTCCTCCTTATATATTATTTTTCCGACAAAATGATCCTTCTCTTTCGCCACGTTATTTATCCACGTTATGTTCTTTGAAACGCCATAATTTAGTTTCACGAAATATGCAGCATTTGGAGAAAAAATATATTATTTCATTTCGAATATTCAAATTATCTACCACCTCTTGTGGGGCATACCAATAATTTGAATACGTTGAATATTTTCTTAGTCAATGTATCATTTCAGTATTTTCTTTTATGTGATCAAGCATAGGTTGGTACAGAGTGTCATCTTATTGGATCGAGAACTCACTGCTACACTGAATGAAACATCGAAATAGCATTCAGTGAGATCAATTCTGTTTTTTGTTATATCAAAACAAAGACTATTCCGTCTCAAATTTATTCCTTTTTCCAATATTTCCGTAATATCTTGCTCTGTTTCTCTCTCCCAACGTAATGTTTTTTTCAATAATAAGCAACGAAGATGAAAGAATATCATCGTGTTAGTGCCCTTCTAAATATTTCTGGCCAGAAAATTCACAAAAAATTCGATCAGCAAGACGGTCTGACAAGCTTGATGGAAAGTGTACTATACGGCAATGCTAAATTTTCATATCCATCAAAGGCATTAAAAGCGTGGTGTCACAGAATATTTTCAAATAAAATTGTACGATGTGACCTCAGCCGCAGAAGCCGCAAATCCTAATTACTCCTCCTTTGCTCGTCAATTCCATATGCCTCCCAGGACCGCCGTTGTTAGTTTGCAAATAGCCTATTCCCCACGAGTAAAAGAAATGCAAATCAAGAAGACTAATTGCATAAAGTTCTGTTGATTGTCGCGGTCCCATTTTGGAGTTCTTCATTTTCCATCTGTGCTCGGGGCGCCGAAATAACTCGCGACGCCTCTACACCCCGCCACCCTCTCATCCTGATCTATCCCCCTGTATCTCCCTCCCTCGCTTGCCCGCCCGCCTCACCCCCCCCCCCCCCGGACTCCATCGCTCATATGTTCCTCCTTTCCTCTCCATCTCACTCACATCATCTTTTTCTCTTCTAAATTCATTTCTTCCACCCGCTCCGACCCCCCGGTGCCTCCCAACTCCCCCAGATTCCCCCCCACATAACCTCGGAATACGGTCGCATCGCTCCCTCCTCCCAAACATCTCAAGGCCCTCCCGCTCTCCGAGAGGAGAGCACGGCAGAGGCCTGGGAGGGATGGGAGAGGAGGGACCTGCGGATGAGGAGGACGGGATGAGAAGAGAGGTGAGAGGGGCGACAAATGATTTAAGGAGGTTGGATACGGGCCAGCGGGTGGCCAGACGGATTGCTTTCGCGGGCCCATGGAGAGGGATATAGAGAGGAAGAGAGAGGGAGAGAGAGAGAGAGAGAAATACTACCTCGTGGGTGGGGTCCGTGAGGAGTACGGTTGGGTGGCGGGGATCTTTGGATGTGGAGAGAAGAAAGCGAGGAGGAGGAAGGGCAGATGGATATGGGAAAGGGGTGTGGAGTAATACTCCTCGTATTTCTCCCTCTGTTCCAAACCCTCCGCTCCTCTTCTCCTTCACCACCCCCCTCCGCACCCTCCCCCTCGCGTACGGACCCTGAGCGCGCCCTCCCGCGGTCACGTGCGGAACCCAAGGAGAGCGATGTGCCGGCCTCTGCTCACCGTCACATACACGGGCGCCAGACGCCCGGGTACTCGAAGCGTATTAACCTGCGCGAGCGTGATGCAGTTGATCACGCAGCACAGGCGCTCAGAATATGTGGATACTTGAACGAGTGCCGTATTTGTTTGCTAGAGTAATCGCAACCTTCGCATTACTGGCTTGCTAATTAATTATCGCTGCCAATTGCCTCTACTCGAAGGTAAGAGTCTCAGAAGGGTACGCATGCGAAATTACTGACTTGAGATCCGATTAAGAAGAAGGGAACAAGGGTATTAAACTTCTCCGGAGTATGTTTACCTTGAAAAGTTGCTTAGTTCGTGAAATAACTTTATCGGATAGCCCACGATTTACTCAGCAATTTCTGGAATCATTTTGTGCGTACTGTCTCTACACTTCATCAAGAGCGATCGCAATTTTAGGGCAATATCATGTTGTGTAAATGTATTAACATTTGATATAGCAGGGAAATTCAAGCTCGGTATTTTTATGATGTATTCTATGAGTATTATATGAAGGAATTTCTAGCATAAATCAAATCAGACGAATTCGAAGCCTAAACTACTAATTTTTATTTTGCAATGACTAAATAGGCAGTAAATTTCATTGTAGATCAATACTGTGAATAACTTTTCATAGAACTTCCCGAGACTGATGTAAACGACCTTAAATGTAATAGTCACACGAAGGCAAATCGTTCTCGTCTGTTTAGGAGTTATACGCAGCTGATTACAAGAGGGCGAGAAGTAACACAATGGAATATCCAGCAGTGATAATCTGCGGTTTCATGACGTTGAAGCGTGACTGAATCAGTCAAAGTATCACCTCAATTCATGTATTAATAAAAAGTATTGGAATCAATGCAACAATCACTCAAGCGTATCTCGTAAACAGATATGATGTGAATATAGTTTCTAAGCACTCTAAGCGGTTCTTACTTATTTTTGAGACGTGCTCTATAACTGATTTTGAACTAATTCTGAAGCGCAAATTTTTGAAACCATGCTATTTTGAATTTTTCCCCCCACAAATTTTTTATTAGGTAATCTACCGGTTAAGGTAGGTTTTTGGATGGACATCATTACTAATTAAATAATTTGTGACTGCTAGCAAAACACAACATCATACTCTACATCAGGTCCCTCTTCTACTCTGTGTACTTTCTTCCTCCCTTCATCCCGTTCATTATCCCTATCCCTTCCCTTTCCTCGTTTTCCTGACATTCTCCCCTCAATTACAGTCTTCAACATCCCACTGCCGGTCAATACCCCCTTCATCCACTTTTCCTGCCTCCATAGGATTTCTCCCAACAAGCTCCTCTCTTCGCCCACCATACCAAGTACTTCCTCATTTGTTTTCTTCTCTGTCCCCACAAATTAATCAATATAATTTAAACAGAGGTGGTTAGGTGCTGATTAGTTGACAATATAAAAATTCTTTTATAAATTCGCACATGATGTTAGTTTTTCGTGAGAAGAAGATGTATTTCTGCACCATTACTCATCAATTCTTCTAGGGGAAGTCCACCACTGCTATAAAAAATACATGTAAAAAATCAGATATGTATAAAATTATGGACTTCTGATGTAATTTCCTAAAGAGCTTAAAACGGTATTAGCCTATATTATCTATTTCAATTGATAAATTGCATGCATGACTAAAAAGAAAGATATTCAAATTGGAAAATAGTTTACATCAAGATGTAAACTCGTCAAAAGGGTCTAAACTGTGTTGGACGCTTGGTTGAGAGATAACAGTAAATGCATGAACTCGCATTATGAATCCTCTTGCGGCATCTTAACGCTGGGAGAGGATTGGAGAAGGACGGTTTCCGTAGCCGAAGACGGATTCTCGAACGGCCGACCCTAATACACGTAGGTAAGTGGCGAGGAGGATGAATCTTCGTGGCACGGGGGGAAAGGGCCAGGGGAGAAGGGTAAGACGACCTACCCATCGGCGCCTTAATCTTAACATTCGGGAAGTATTCCTCTGGGACATGATCGAGTGGGAGTCACGTGCACGCTCGGGCGACCGCTCACCTCGCCTACCTGCCAGCCTGCCGCTGGGATTCTCCCGACCCGAGACCCCAAATTCATTCTCTCTTCCTCCCCATTCCGTTCGCTTCGAAGAGCACGCATCGGCTCTGCATGTTTCCTCTTCCTGCTCGTAGCACTAGTCTAGATTCGGGCGCTTAGGTGAAACTTCCTTTTTGCCGACATATATGACTGGAGTTTGCCGTAATGGTGCTTGGAAACGTGCACTTAGTATATACGGAAGAGAACTTTCGACGAGTTTTCTCTCTAGTTGACGTATTAGCAGTTCTTCATTCGGCAGAAATATTCTCAAATACTTTCAAATAGGGAAGTAAAGTTGGTTGTAATATAAACAGCCAGAATCAAGCTATGCTTGGACCATGTTTGGGAATGACGTTAATTAAATAACTAACTATAATCAAATGAGAATTAAAATAGTGTCAGCATATGAGGAGGCTTTCTCCTAAAAAGAGGGATTTATCAATCGAGACGGATAGTTTTTTTTGGATGAACGAATTAATTTAGAGATCAATTCTCAGAAGTATTCCATTCCTTTTGCATTACTTAATTTGCCCAAATGGTATCGCATGTAAAAGTTCACATCATTAAATTCAGTATTCATTTTAACTTTTGAATTTCCCTTTGTTTTTTTTTTTTAATTTTGCTTGCTTGGTTATTTTCTTTTTGAGATGATAAAAGAGCTCGTCTTCGCGAGCACTTCAAGGTTATCGTTATGACCAAAATGTGTCGAACAACGATGACTTTAGGGATATGCACGTAATTTATGATATAAGTGAGCATATTTACCTATGCTTGTAGCTTTCAATTTCAGTGACGTTAACATGCATCCGCAGATTGAGTTGATCCGAAGATCCTTCGGTTACACATCATAGAAGATTAAAGATGATTGTTTCACCTCGCGCTTCTCTAGTATACGACACATTTATCTTTTGGTTTCTTTTCACTTGCTGTCAAACTTGTCAAGCCATGAAAGTGAATGATGAAAACAAGTGTTATTAAAATGGTAATTTTTCCTTCTTTTCTTGTCCAAGCGTAATGCCTCCGTGTATCCAGTTGTTTCACTTACACCAACATCTTGCTGCCGTTTGACTGATGTATTTAAGCAACTACTTCTATCAGGCATCTCTTTTTCTACGAAAAAGATTAATCGGTTCAATATAATTTCCGTATCCCTCAAGCACTCGACCAATTACTATGATCGAAATGGACATTGTCAATTTCTCATTTGAAGCAAGACAACTGTAAAATTACATGCATATTTACGCTTGGGCTTTCGATGTATTACATTTTGCGTAGTTCAAATTTTCAGTTCGATAGGCTGAGTTCTCACTCTAAATACTTGCTGTTGTTCTCAGGAATTTATGTATTCTGCCATCATGGTCATGAATTGTTATTACTTACGGTGAAAAGAATGAACCCGTGAAAATATCATGCATCTAACCTGACGTACGTAGGCCATAGGCATCTCTGACATTTCTGTCAGAGATGCCTATGGCAGTTTAGATAGGTGGAAATTTTATGTCTATGGAGAACTATTCAGGAGCAAAATTAAGGCGTCGAATTTAGCAAAAATAATATAGTAAATTCAAACCTTAGTTTGCTATAATTAACTGCAGATAATTTTATATGGCTTTCCTAGATACAGGTATATGAATTTGAAGTCGAACGCTAAAAAGCAGAAAGGATTGGCTAGATTAATTTATAAGACCAAAATAAACTTCAAAATAGTTTTTTTTCAGTAGTAGTAGTTATTATTTGCCAAGTTACCTTCTTCCGTAGAGTTGCAGTGAATAAGACAAGGTTATGAATAGTGCATTTATGAAGAAACACCAATGGTTTCTAATTTGTATCAGCCCCTGACTAAAGAGTGTAGTACGAGAAGAGCCATTAGTTAATTCTGTGACAATGTTGACAATGTTAAATTAATAGTCAAATGTTACCACCAGAAACGTCATTACTATTGGCAATTTAAAGCGCATCGTATGCCATCCCCTCTAATCGACCAAAATCGTCTGATTCCTTAGAAAAATATGTACAAGGAGGTGATGATACGTCGGAGCAAAATCTTCTTTCCATAGATTAATTAAACTATGTCAAAAATCTTTTTGCCTAATTCAATAGAGAACAATGAGGGAATTCAAGCGTTTTTGGGTGTTATATGGGCACATTGGCCTTTAAATTGAGGTATTACTTTTTTCTAGTATAGGTATATCTCAAACCCATACAAGAGTTTTGATGCACGCTGCAATAAATTTTTAAATTGCAGCAACCCAAAACTGCAGTTATTACACAGTATGTATAGTTACAACCACTTACAACACTCTAATAATGAGAGGAGTTAGGCCTACTATAGATTTGAATCTCATCTTAAATCCCGGTGCACCTGCGTTGCAAATCTTGCAAGTTAATTCTAATTCTCAAGTAAATTGTCTCCTATTAGGATGACCAAGTTAGTATCTCATATGGTCTACTTTTTATTTATGATAATCTTTGACAAGTCAATGATATAATAGTTATTATTCAGTGTTCTTGTAGAGTCATTATCAGTATTATCGTCATAATTGACCCTCACCATTTATATGAGTCCTGTTGATTTTTGATAAAGAAACTTTTTTTTTAAATTACCTTGAAAATGAAATGTTAATTTTACTTAAAAGTGAATTCCTTTAATGTGCTCATGAGTTTTATTATTTCTTTGGTGAAAACCTATTTAAAAAAATATACTAGCTTTTTTGACAAGGAGAAAGGATTTTAATTAGAGGAAAAATATTTTTCTTTCAACTGTCATGGTTCCCGTCACTTTATTCACTCTGATTTGCACACTTTACTTTGCAGTCAGCCCCTTTTCACTTACTCCCTTCCCGCCCCCTAGGCCGCTCGTTCTGTCTTCTCTTGATTCGCCTCCTCTCCTCTTCGCCGCTGCTGGGGACGCCTTCGTTTTAACTCCGGGCTCTCACACTTTCCCGTTGACTCTTGACTGACTCCCCCTCCCGTCGTTTACCCACTCATATGTATGTATTTATTCCAAAAACATCTTTCTAGAGCATTCTAGATCCTTCACAATAGCATTCCCATCCAATGGAGCCATTTTCCATTCCCCGACCACCTTTCTGGAGCATTCCAGGTGTTTCACCATGCCATCAACCGGACCGCCCGGCACAATATGCTCACTTTTTTGCCCCAGGTAGAATTCACTGCCTAGGAGCATTCCGTGGGTAACTTATGAGTCATACCCCTTTATTATAACTGCGGTAGTATAATGACTAGCCGCTCTTTTCGTTATTTTGGTGTGAGGTAACTTTCATAAAATGAATGTCATTATTGAGGTTCAGACATGGCCGCAGTCGACCTAGGAAACTTCTGGTCCGGGTTTTTTTCAGGACACCTCTGGTCATTCCCACCTTTTACCGAGCTGTGTCAGTTTTTGAGCACAAGATAAACCTGGGTAAGAGCATGTGACATAAAAGGAACCTGTTTCTTTTACCTTCATTTGCAGATTTCTAATACCGTAAATCTTAGAATTAGGTTCTTTTGCACCTGTAAATCCAACCTTCGGCTAGACTACTGTGGACGATAAGAAATATATTTATATTTATTTTAAAAATTTTGTGTACCGATTTGTTTAATATTTCAAAAGTGGTATGTAAATGAATGATACCAAAAAAAATTTTGAAATGGTAATAAATAGCCTAATGATACCTCCACAGCATAGAGTATCATGTATTCAATCTGAAAACTGACAGATAATTAATATGCTTTTTCCAAAATTCGGTTCGAATAAGCCAATTTTTCTTTGATTAGCCGAGCTCGTTCCACCAAACCAAAATTATAGGCTCGTGAAGAGAGTTGGGTAACTGTAAAATATCGTAGAATTTATTTTTAGTCTCATAGTTCCTTGATAATAATTTAATTTATCTCGCTAATTTTATCATTAATACTTTTATAGACAAATGTTTAGTGATAAAACCAATATTACTAATACTTGATAAGATATTATACAATTCGAATAACAAGTCTAGGTAGAAAACAGATGGCCGTAAATATTAAGGTTACGGTGCCATATCGATAATGAATAATTATTTGAAGTATCACCCGATTCCTTATTCGTTTCATGCATATTTCGCTTATTGTTCATATTTATCATTTCAAAGCCTTCCGACTGGAAACAAAACTCATGTTTTTTAAAATCCCCCTACGAATTGTCTATTGTCGATACATACTCATACCGAACATGTAAAGTACTAAGATTAGCGATAAAACATATAATCGACATAGGAAAGATACAATGCGAACGATGAAAAACATATTTATAAGTACGATTTTCTTATCAACCGGAAGAAAACCAAGTTTGGTAAGAGATTATTAAATAATAAATTGGAGGCCGAAAAGAGGAAGTTAAACCAAATATGTACGAATTTGAATCATGTATTATGAAATATTTAGATGGTTTTTCGCCTCAACAATAAAGATATTACAGTAAAAATATCATGGAAAGAATTTGATTTGGACGGGAGGAAAGGAGCCACTGACCCGAGATCTTAGTAGAGAAATGATGAAGTGATTGAGCGAGGTTGAACAAAGCCTTTTTCACTTTAGGTACCTTTATCTTTATGATGGTGGCGCAATTTATAAAGTAATAAAAAATGTCTGCCCTTCACATATTAACCTGGATAGAGTATAAGAAAGGAAGAAATATCAGAGAGAGTGTGAGACATAAAGGTAAAAACTGAATGCAGTTGATTCGGCAATTATAGAAAAATTGAAGAAGGTAGAATATTTAAGATAGAATATTTGATTGCAAGTTAGGGGAAAAATATATATTTTCAAAGATTCAATTTTTAATGTCACGAAGGGGTATAATTTTCAAGAAGGCGAAGAATCCAAACGTGTGAAAATATTCTGTTCCGGCAAATAGAGATGTATTGTTGTAACGCTTAAGGATACCAATTATTCATCTAAAGTCGTACAATGCACAAATTATCAATACTTAATATTTAACAGAGAAATGACCTGTTTTTATTCAGCAATTATAGAAATAATTTGTAACACATTGTCATTTAAATTTACCTGATTTCATGAAAATGTACTCTTCTTGCGGAGCGCTTTGAACAATACATGTTAGAATTCAGATTTTTTCGTACTATTTTTACCCTTGCACTAGTAATAAGTAACCTGGAGAATTTTAATTGTCATACTAAGTAGACTCGAGTCTTTGATCTGTTCGTGGGAAGACGCGTTTACACAAAAATAAAAGCAATGAACAGGTATCCAAAGGTAGATTTAATGGTAGTTAACCGGCAGAAATTATATTTTTATGTTAATTTTCTATTATGTCCCATATTGTGACTATTTTCATCGCAATTGTTAAGCTTTAACTTGCTTGCTTTTATGCTTAACAGATGTTAAGCATAAAAACTGTATTGTAAAACTCTGTTAGACTTTGTTGCTGTTAAACACCAATTTTATCAAATTTCAGGATTAATACTACAACGAGAAGTAAACTTATAGTAATCCAAATGATACAGTTTATTCCGCGCTATGAAGTTATATACCTTATAATAAAATTCAATTGATCAACGTTGTTGACGACATTTACTCTTAATAAGAGCAATATTTCATTTATTCTATTAAAATCATAAATTTTGAACGCAAGCAGTTGACGCTAATATTGGTAATTGGTCAATTAGCTTTACGATTAAATGACAGGAATGACAACCGTTCTTTTTACATTCACTTGGACTGAATACTATTTAAGTCTCTCACCTGCTATCATTACCGATAATTCACATTCAGAAGATTTTAAAATACGCGGTAATCTCTTTTCAGCCTGTTACACTTCGTGACATCAGCGTGAGATTTATTAACTAACTTAGCACTGGAACTCGCTTGTGCTGGAATCTCATGATTTCTCTTGTATAAAGCTAGTCTCTCCTTAGGGAATAATTATTCTCAGCATTACCTTCATTCATTTCATATCATTATGTTTCAAAATTGTACCTGTATATTTATTAGTGAACGGGAACGGATGTTTAAAGTTTCTGTTTATAATAAACGGTGGGTGTTGATGTTTACATTTCGGAGGCGACTTTTGTTTATTTTACCAATACAGCGTCGTCATTGCTGGTATGAATGGTTTTCTATCTGAAAGCAGTAATACATAAGCTAGCTACTTTTATTCCATATTTGTACATAATTAAGATAGAATAGGTAGTGCTGAACGTGTACACACAACGGTTGAGTTTCAAGAAAAGTCTGCAAATGAACATTAGCTGTCTGTTGCTTCCCCTACAAACTAATATGACACCATAATGTAGCCGCTGTCAATGCTTAAAAAATGATTATGCATTATTTGATTCATATTAATCCTAGTGTACTTCTTATGTAATGATAATTTAAAATATATTTACGGAAGAAAACGGTTGGTTTACAGTTATGTAGCCAGGAGGTCAGTTGTTTAATGTTCATATAAAAATGTGGTATTTCAGTGAAATTAAACTCACAAGGAAGCGAGTTAATATCATGACCGTCAACTCCTAACCGTGCGTTATATTCTGTTTGGATTGTAAGGATAAGCATACACTAATAAAGATATAGTATATTTATGGTGATAAATAGAATAGTACTTATATTGATGCACTGAATGGTTGAGGCCTTAACTTTGTAGAATTCCATTATTAACTTAGGAGAAAAAAACACAATTTTATCTTTGCTTTTCTACAGAATAGACTTTACTCGTCGACTAGTTTCGTTTACACAATAAACATCATCAGGACTAGTGATGTTTATTGTGTAAACTACTAGTCCACTACACACTAGTCCACTACACTACACACAGGACCACTAGTCCTGATGATGTTTATTGTGTAAACGAAACTAGTCGACGAGTAAAGTCTATTCTGTAGAAAAGCAAAGATAAAATTGTGTTTTTTTTTTTTCTCCTAAGTTAGTACTTATATTGGTATTTCTGGACAATTTCAAAGAAAATGATCCAGTGTTTTTTTGTAAAAATAAATAATTCATATCATTTACAGTATTCGGTTTTTCTTCGATCATACTTGTTAACCCTTAATAACTAAATAATTGTTGAATATATAGAAGTATTCAAACAGCATCAAATAACTTTATAAACTCACATATATGTGTTGTTATGATAAAAAAATAATTTGGTAAAGAATAACACAGGTTCACGCGTAATATGGTGGAAACCCTTCATGATGACAGAAGGGACTTTACTTTTTCATTTAGAATTTCTTTCCAGTACGATTTAGGTTTGGTTACAACGTAACATGAAAATAATACGCTGTAACAAAGCCTAAGCCGTAATGAAAATAAATTCTATGCATGTGGAAAAGCAAAGTGTTCTCTTTCATCGTTTTGGTAAAGATATCATTTAATTAAAATCATTCACTGGAGAATTCTCATAATTAGGTGAATATTTTTACTGTCCACTTGAAATGAATGCATGGTGATAGGCTTTGGTTAATCTAATAAAAAATTAAGGTCATTCATATTCCACTCTGTTCAGTGATATTTATCCTTAATTTAGAATGTCCTTTTATTATATAATAAAGTGTTGAGGGAAGCATAGATTCCACAGCCATGTCAGAATAGTTATTGTGTTAAAAAATTATTTATTTCAGTGAGTTAATGCCAATGATAACCGGTTGTAACCCTGTCAAAGCAGAATAAAAACGTATTATTCTTGGTTTCATATTACGATAAATGCTTACATATAATCTAATGGGTATCATGTTATGTTATCATAATTAACTAAGTTTAATTGTGGAGAATGTAACCTATGATGAATATTCAGAAAACTTGTTCGTAAAAATATGTCTGGACACCATTTAGAAATATCATAACAATTTTGTGAGTGATGACGATTTTAAGAAATAAATTTCAAGACACTCAAAAAGTACCTTTGGTGGTGTTTGGCAATAAATATAATCAATTTGATCCTTACATGAACCTTTAATATTTAATTTTAGGCATTGTTATTTAGTTGTTCTCATAGTAATGCTGTGCTAGGCCGTATGTTTCTCCTTTAAATACATTTACTATTACAGTAGGTACCTTCACTTTATGGTGAGATCGTTTCTGCTAAAAAATAATTTAGAGGATGAAATTTTTTTTTACAAACTTAACGTGAAATATATGGAACAATTTTTATCACTTTTGAAATTTAAAACACTATTTTGGATATTAGGACTTATATTATGCCTATGAGTTATATTATACTACAAATTTCATGAAATGAACATGGACATGTAATGAAATACGTTTTGGAAAATCAGTAATGGCAATAATTTTCAGGCTTTTCATGTAAATGATGAAGACAAGTTAATTTCCAGATAAAGTGTTTGTTTGTGTTTCTGGTTAAACTGTGTTTGTTAAGGACTCAAATTTACAAGTATAGGAAAAATGCGATTACATTTCAATTTTAAAAATGCCAAAGTTAAAAGAGCAATAACTTTATTAATATATTTAGTACTTACTCTTTCATCATTTACAATCGTGCTCGGGTGCAGACTCTTTAAGTTACGCGTCCATGCCCTGCTGTTGCTCTTAGAACCTCTAATTTGCTGCAATTATTTTGCGGCTCTCTTTTGCTGCCTGCCTATTATGGTTGTCATACTTAGACGCACTTTATATAGTTAGTCAGTACATGGCATGCTCAGGATAAATTATACATTTGAGCTACTTTCTCTAAAAATATTTTCACAATTTCACCTATCAAAATCTTCAGCAATAATACTTCTTAGGAAATATTTCAAAATTTAATAATTTTTTATTCAATATTTATTTAAGGGATAGCAGTTTCCCATGATTGAGTTAAAATATGACTAATATTGCATGTTTCCGTTGGTACAGATATATTTGCCTTAACAATATCTGAGGAAATAGATGCCAAGGATTTGTTTTCTAAGTTAGCTCTCATTCTTTCTTATAAGGAATGCTTCTTTTCTCATTGGAGCGAATAATTCATTTTACCCAAACTCTTAGGATCCAAAATCGAATTCAATTCCGTCGCTAGCACTGCCTGAGGCAATTTTCCTGTACATTCTTCTATTCTGTCACAATTTATGCGCTACTTCCGTTGGAAAATTTTTACCTAATGATTTCATAGTTTCCAAACCTCGTTCCTCATGCTATGTATCTCAAACGGACACCTGGGAGATGTATCCCGTGGCTACTTCGGCAATCGCCTACTGCCGCACATTACTTCAAAGAACTCATATATTTCGCTGGGAGATCAGCCATAATTCCCACCAATTCCCATCTTCTAAGATTTCTATTATTACATCTCGAACAAAGAGACCGTTGGTAGTTATACCTCGCTCAACCGCTCGTTAAAAAAAGAAAACCTACCTCGCCCCCCCCTGTCTCCCTCCTGGTCTCCTTGGATTATACCTTCTATTTCCCCCTCTTGACGTACTCCGCTCCGACCAGCCGACCAGCGCCATCATCATCGTACCGGATCTCGCCAGTCCTGCGAAGGTTTTCATCCGTGGTTCGGTCATCTAAGCGCGGAGCTGGTTCCTTTCGGGCCCCCGGTCCCGGAAAGGCCTACTTCCTCAAACAGCCAAGATATGGCAAAGTAAATAAATAAGTACGTGCATGCATACTGATAAATAGGGAAAGGACCTTTCAATTTCTGTTCCCCTTACGTCAAAGAAATGTCCCGCCCTTCCCGAACTTCCTCTCCTCCCTCCTCTGGACGCAACCACCCCCTTGGCCCTCACCGGGGGCGCCTCCTTCCCATTCCGATCGCCTTTCCTTTCAATCTCACTTCCCCCGACACTCCTTCCCCCTCTCCTAGCCCTCCTATTTCTTCCCTCGCCTGCACCAGAGGCTCCCGACCCCTACTCCACCCACCCGCCTCCACTCATCCCGATCCCCCCTCCTCCCCTCGATCCACATATTCATCCCGTAATGCTCCCTTGTCAAACAAGTTTTTCTTTCGCCGTAGTTTACGGGCCGGGCATTAGTATGGAGGGGCTATATTTTCCTCCCTCGAAGTGCGCTCGGTGGGGGCGGGCCGTGGAAGGGGAGGATGAGAGGTGATGGTGGGTGGTATGATAGGGAAAAGGGGGGACGTAGTGGGATGCCAGATCCGGGGGGGAGGGGTGCGGGGAAGGAGAGTTCAGCGTGGCGGGCGGGCGGGGGGTACGTGAGGGGAAGTAAGGGTGTGGGAGGGGGGGCGGCCGCGTATTCCTGTCACGGCGGGAGGTTGCCCCCGCGCCGCCAGAGCAGGGAGAGGAGGAGTGGGTGAGAGAGGGAAAGGGTAATAAATAAACCCGATGGAGAAGCAAGGAGGTGGAGGAGTAAGGGCTTTAAAAGGGACGGAGGGGGAGAGTGGAGCTGAATTTTTTGGGCTGGAGGAGTAAGGAGGGAGGTAGGCGGGAGGGTTTTGCCCTGGTGGAGCGGGGAGTCGGTTCCTGACCAAAGGACGATCCGAATTCTTGTGTGGGTTGGGTGGAAAAATAGAGCATTGATCGTCACGCCCCCTACAGTTTCCTCCTCCCCCCGCACACTCCCCCCGCACACTCCCCCCGCACACTCCCCACGCACACACACGCGCAGACACATGCACATTATTTTACCTCCTCTCCATCCCTGCTCCCAGTGGTCTCTCTCACTTATTAGCATTGAAATAAAACCGTCTATACTGTGCTCGGGAACAGGAGGGAAGTTCAGAGGGGTGACTGGGCCCTTCTCCGCCTCCCAACTCTCTTCCCCAATCTCCCATTCCCCTTCTCTTTATTTATCTTTTCCATTCTTTTTATGCTTTTTTATTTGCCTTATAATTTCTTTTTTGCTCTATTTACGTGCCGGGATTTTTGTTGCGGCGCTTATTCGAGAAATGCGTTGCGGAGAAATTCAAACCACCCTATCCCCACACCCCACTCTTTTCCTCTCGCTCAACCCTCCCGTCCCTTCCGCTTTACCCGAAATTAAATAAGGTGCATATAAATTATAACGGGCAAAGGGAGAAAGTGTAAAAAAAGAAGAAATGGGGGCGAACGAACGTATGGATGGAAATATTGCTCTCCGCTAGGTCCAACGCCTTCTGACATGCATCATCGCTCGTGTTATTGCGTGGAATAGAAATAGCTGCGCACCGCGCGAGTGTTTCTCCATCCGACTCCGGATTTTTTTTTTAAATATCGATATTAATTAGCAGGTTTTTCAGTCGAAAAGGAAAAACACTCGTGAAGGCCAATAAAACTTACAAAATTTACGACTTGGGAAGTGGAAAATACGGCATAGGCGAACTTTAACTTTGGTTGCACCTAATAGGTATATTTTCTGTGGTTGGGGTACATTCTTCTATAATCTGAGCGTTTTCCATAAAAGTATTTTTCCAAGTATAAACAAATTGAAAAAAAAATATTTGCAAAAAGTGAGCATGAACAGGTACGCTTTCCACTTAAGTAGCCCCAAAAAATATTTCGGGATCACCTGAATTCAATGAAAATCCACCGAAGAGTTTATTACTCTCCATCGATGGAACGTTTAAGGGTTGCTTATCGAAAGTTTCCGGAGAGATCAGTTTTCAGAAACTATTTAGAAAATTTGTGGAATTATTAAACTGAATTAAAGGTCGCAATTAGTTAGCCAAATATCCACCAAACGGGGGAACGAGCTGTAGGAACATGAAAATCTTGAATTTTTAAATGCTCTCACCCACATTTTCTTTCCAAAAAGCACAAAAAAATATGGAATGTGTCTAGTGTTTAGTTACAAAATGGCAGAATAGGTTTCCCCGCTCATTTTCAGATTTTCCGCTTCCCCTCGCTTAATAATCGGCAAAAAAACTCCACTCCAGTACATTTTAATGGAATGCATTATGATAGAAAATATTCCAGGAAATTGGTTTTAAAATTCAAGGAAAAAGTATGTAATAATTTAGAAACGGTACCCTTAGTTTGGGATATTGAGTGGGTACATGAATCAGCCTGGCGAAATAGACGGAAAGACGAAATAGAAGGATCTACAGAATAATGATAGGGACTGCATCTGAAATACAGACAAACTGCTCTAGGTTTATGAATACTAAAGAATTAACATTCTATGACTGGACACATGGTTTTCAATGAGGTTTAAAAATGGCCTCGCCGTAATTTGTAGGTATTCTACGAGGTATTCTGAGCAGTATCTAACTTCAGCGTATGGATGACAGCACAATTTAACAAAAAGCTGCGAAGTGTATTTTCGTTTGCGTTGAACGGCGCTCACAAAAATTTCAGCCATTTTGAACGCTCAGGTTGTTGTTTGAAAATCGTTTGAATGAGTCGTTGTGAGATTCTTTTGAAAATGGAAAATATTTAGGATCGAGGGGTAATTTAATCTTTTCAAAAGACAATACGTCTACGCAAATCAAACGCGACTCGGAAGCTGTGTACGGGGACTCAGAAGCATCATTTACGATCATGAAATTTTGGAAAGCTGAATTTAAACGGGGCCGCACCAGCATGACTAATGATTAGCGTTTGGTAAGGCCAAATACTGCGACAACTACCAATAAAATGCTAAAGGTTCTCCCAATGAACCACCGTCCAATTAAGGTTAGATAGATAGCAGAGGTTATGAGCATATCGATAGAACGGGTTTGGAATCTATTGACAGAAGAATTGGACAAATGTAAGCTGGAAACATGGAAAAATGTTATTGACTTGGAATGAGTGTATGTTGAGATGAAGAAATAAAGTTGAAGGGAATATGTCTCGTTTATTAGTTGACCTGGAAAATTTTTAGATTACACTTAATTGTATTCCACTGATAGTTCAACTTATATTTCAATCTCAACTAAGCAATACCTGGATCTAAGCAAAATTGAAACGAGTAACATGATTTATCCAACAAGGTAAGATGTGAATTACAACTAACTTTTTCATCATCTGCACATATTTTAATATTTTTTCAAGGGAAAAAGTAGTGGTAAAATTTAGAGGGCAGTTATGAGAGGGTAAGAGCGGAAGAAAGCGGGTGTTTTAGGCGGTGTGGTGGTAAAAGAAAAACATTTTAAGGAACTAAATAAGGCCATTGGGGAGGTATGTAGAAAATGCGTGAGAGAGTTGTGAACTGAAATGATGATATTCAGAAAATATGAATTAAATTGATATCTGATGAATGATAGTGATGAGTATAACGAAAGAGATGGAGTAATATGTGCTAGGTAAATTAGGAAAAACTTTCATAATGTGGAATCTTTAATAATTCAAATGTGTTTTCGCTTCAGAATTTCAAACTTATATTTATATGTTTAGCAATAAGGGAAGTTGTTCAAATGCTTGACTAAATGTTGCCAGGTATTCTTAGTATTCATATTTTATACTTCTTCAATCTGCTTTCAAAGCTACTCCTCATTTGTACCCCTTGTTCCCCCATAAAGTACGTACGTCATGTACAAGTAGTATTAGTTTAATAACTACGCTTTTTTCATCAAATTGGCAAAAGGGATGTTTGATATCACGGAAAACATGATATTCCATATTGATTTTATGAAGTTTTCTATTCTCTCCTTGTTTCTCATTGTAAACAAATTTAATTATGATATCTTCCTTACGCTAACGTCTCTCATTAGTTTCTTAATATATTACAGATTTTGTTTTTCCCTGTGATTCTTCCCAGTTATTATTTCTTACATGACTCAACTCTTGAGGCTATCTGGAAGAGGTGTAGTCATCATTAAATAACACCGATGAAATGTTAGTTATCAAAGGGAAATATTTCAGTTCATCATTCTCGTATAGGTTAGTCGATGTTCATTGAAAACTGCCAATGGATAGCCGACTAAGTCTCAGGAACAATTTTTTTATTGCAAATGCGAGTGCTAGTTTAGAAGCTACCATGTATGGTGCTTCATGCTAACATGTATGGTGCATGTATGGTTGCATACCCGTTCTTTGGACATGAAGACCGTCAATGAGCGTCATTTGTCTTCAAAAAAAAGGGCAGTAATCAAGCAGTAACGCAATTATGGCCAACTTCTTTTAAATTTAAATAAACGGTTTATTTGACTCGGAAAATAAATGAATTGTATAGTTGAAATAAAATTATTGCTATAGAAACCCATTGCAAAATTTGACATGGATTTGAATGCTATTTAATCACTCTTAAGTCTATTTTCTTGCAAACGCACCTTGAGTTTTGAGCTTAAGTTTATACGTGATGTAATAATAATTAAATTTTGCTGGGGTGACTCAGGTTCAACGGAGTTCCAATTCAGTCAAGCTGTTCAGTTTGGAAAAATGTTTTTCTGAATATAAAAACGTATCGATGACAATAAATTGATCCAGTACAGAATACGTATTTCATTTCAATGTACGAAGCCCAGTTCACCCAGACCGCAAACAGTGCAGTAGAGCATTTTTTTCTTCATAAGTTATCCATGTTTTTCACATTTTAAGTTCACATACGCAGTGAGAAGATCAGCAAAAAAAAAACTCTTGGAATTCGAATTTCAAGATGACAACTTTTGTTCACCCTCCTTATGGAAGAAAAAAAATCCAGGTTTAATTCCTGAATTTCCATAAGAAACCATAAAAGGGGGAGTCGTAAACTGGTATTTTTTTCCTTTTCATGTACGAGACGCACAGCGTTTATGACGCTTTTGCAATGAAAAGAGTCAGCGAGAGAATCGTATTCATGGGATCTGGGGAGGGAAGAAAAATGCGGCGAGAAATGTTTACGTACTCTCAAATGTTTCGGCACAAAATGAATAGAAACAAAGTGATCCCCACTACCTCGACGGATACGCATGCAGTGCATACGATTCCGATTGGTTTCTATCTATGTAGGTACCCACTGTCCGTTATTCCGATCGCCACCTGACTTTGTCGCCATGGGCTCGCAAAAAGAAAAAAACCGGGCCGAGGCCCGGAATACACAATTGCGGTTTCCAGTCAACATCTCCCTCTTCGGCCTCATCCCTATGGATATGGGAATCATTCGAGTCCACTTTATTATTATTTCTCTACCTTTAGCCTGTCTCCTCGTCACGCTGACACTGTTTCCCTCTTCCTATCTCTTCCCTCCTCTTCCCTTCAGGGGGAACGACCTCCGACACATTCCACACGTTACATGTTCCCGCTTCTTCCTCCATGACACCTTGTCTTTAGTGTCGTACCACAGCCATTTCATTGTGGAAACAAAGGTAAGAATTCTGCACCGTATAAGATTAAAGAGGGGGGGGGTTTCACGTTCTAGTGAAATATAATACCAAGAAGGAGGCGAGAAGGTATGGAAGGAAGCTGAAAAACATTTTCGGAGTTAAAGATGTAGCCTCAGATTTTTTGTAATGAGCACGGTTTCATCGTAAGTACTTTATCAAGGATGAGACTAAGTATGCCACCGAAAAAACTCTTATATACTGATTTGATAAAATTCATACGATTTTTTGTTTGTGGCATTCATTTTGTTTTTATTTGGATTCTTAATTTAATAAATATTCAGTGATTCCTAAGAATATTTTCCCAGTAGAGAACGGAAACCTAATCAAAATTAATATAAGTTTACCCTTTATGAAAGATATAGAAGAAACGATAGTCATGGTGGACTCAGGCATTACTTAGATTTTCTATAAACAAAGAGAACGGATGAAATAGAGTTTTTTTGAAGAATAAAATAATCACAAAGAACATAAATAAAATGATTTAGTTTATTAAAAACAAAATGGCCACTACGAATGTGCCTATTTTTTAATTTTTAAACATATCCTTTGACCAATATTTGATTTAACTTAATTAAATCTAGTTACAAAGGATACTCTCAGTTGGGTTATTAATTGAATGTATTTCAGTTAGAATTTGATTCGGATGCATTAAAAAATTATGTCTTTGAACATATTTCTCAGTTTAAAAAAATGCATTTTGGTAGTTAAAAAATGTATGATGTGCACGATACACATGGCTAAGGGGCAGGAACCCGAAAGATGATTTTGACTTTCAAGGATATATTGCCATCGTATAGACCCTGAATCAAACCCGGAGTTAAAAAAGTGATATTATCATTCTCTTTTTGTAATTGGATAGTAATGTTTGCCTTTTTAGAGTGTAGCTTTCAAT
This sequence comes from Hetaerina americana, assembly GCF_022747635.1. Taxonomy (NCBI): domain Eukaryota; kingdom Metazoa; phylum Arthropoda; class Insecta; order Odonata; family Calopterygidae; genus Hetaerina; species Hetaerina americana. The sequence goes on from NW_027287084.1 coordinate 2,669,653, forward strand.
CAGTTGATATATTGGCCTGAAAATCTTCATTTTAATGAAATGATTTCTAATTATGGGTGTAAATTTAAATATATATTATTAACGATTAACTATCATTAATAGCCAACATTTTATTTTTTCTGAAAGGATCGAAATAAAATGCTGTAGACGTACAAACGGTTGCATTTGTGAAGTAAGGGTAATGAGAATCACATATTTAGTCTTAGGAGCTGTAGTCAAAGTTAGGCTTTCATTATTTAGTAAAATATGCATAGAATGGAGAAGGGTGCATAGAATTGGCAACGAAAAATATGTTAATTTTAGAATAGTTACACCTTAACAAAGTGAATTATTGATAATGTTTCAGTAGGTATAAAATTAATGGCATGTAATATTACCATTATGAATTAGACTGGAGTAGGTTTTATCGAATTCTAAGAAAAAATAAAAGTCAACGAAAGCGTTTCTGGAGTTTTCCAAATAGCAATTCCTTTGCCATTTACGCAGATTTTAGAAACATGGAGTAAGATTTTATTTCTGGACATTTTTACAGGAAGAGTGCAGTGCGTGCTTGAAAGAACATCTCCATAGAAAGTGAATAAAAGAAACAGCCCGCCCAAAAGCCCTCTGAAACAAAAAAAATACAGTAGTTACAGCAAAGAGGATATTAAGTTGTTTCCTTTTCAACTCAAATTCAAACGAAAGAGCCAATAGCTTGGATTAAAGTCAGATAAAGTCGAAAAGAAATGCAAAGCAGATGCGAAATTATTCCCGTGTTCTTCGCCCCCATCCTGCTTAGCTCCTCTCCAAAGTACCATTAGGGTGGGCGAAGGATATATCCCATATTCGCATATAGAGAAAGGCGTGCGTATCCATTCTCTGAGACAGATACTCTTCTTAAAAGGGGTTTAAGTCCAGTAAATCCAAGACTTCCAATAAGTTTCTCTAATCCCTTTTCTACTCACCCTCTCTTCGACCTCTCTCACATTTTGCCTCACATTCAGGGAGAGTGAGGATAAGTTAAGAGGCGATTATTGAGTTGGTTAAAGGAGGGATGGGAATGAAGAAAGGAGGCAGTGTTGGATCGGAAAAAGGAGAATAGAATGAAATATTACAAAGAATTGAAAGCTAAAAAAATTGTTAAAGTATCATGGTAACTGGAATTTAAAAAAAATAATAATTTGATTGCATCACTAAGCTTCTCGATCAGTTTTAGAAATAAGCGTAAAATATAAGTGACATTTTTAGCAAAAATTAAAAGAAAGCGATCGAAATATTATGTTAGCGCGAAAGACTTAGGTAAGATTTTTGAAAGGAAGAAAAATTTGTTGTTAAGGATGAAAGTAAAAGCAAGTTGTTGGGGATAGAATGGATCATATAATACTCTTGTTAAAAACCGTAGAAATTCGATTTCAAGGGAAGCATTCCGAAGCCTCAAAGGTGTAACGATTGCACTTTCTCCTCGTTGGTCGAGTTGGAGAAGTCGGAAAGTCGTGCGTAATTGTAAGCCTGTCCGGAAAATTTTATGAGTCATTTGGCTAAGGATGGATACACATTGTCCGAATAGGCGGAGCTCCCCGCCTTTAGAGGACAATAATCGTGAACGACTTCACCATTCAATATCATGGAAATTGTGTATTCCGCTCGTTCTCTTTTACTCCCACGGTGTTCTTGTGTCGAAAATCTCCATCGAAGAGCGACCAATGGCAAAAAAAACGAATAAAATTTTATTCCTTTGATACTTTAGTTCTTTGCTCGTATGTAATAGGTTTTACGTAAGATAAGGATTAAAAAAATATATTCGATCCACAAAAGATATTTCTAAAATTGTTAGTAGAATGATGTGATGCTAGGTAATGATAAAAAGTAGCTCAACTTAATTCTTATTTTAAGCATTGTTTTAATAATAACACCCAACAGTCTTGACCATGGTCATCTTAAGTATAGAGTTGGCTATATCTCAATTACAATTATTCTCTGGCCAACCCCATGAGTCCTGAAAACATCAAGCAACAGACTTAGCCTTAACAAAAGAGCTTTTGAAAGTCAGGAGAATTGACAGCTTGTTAGGAACTAGTAAAATAAACATCTACTAAAGTTATAGACTGAGTTCATCAATCATTAGATGACACTATAGGATTGTATAAGCATATCCTTTTTGTGAAGACGGATGTCATATCGCAAATAGGGTTGGTGAAGTCTCTTTAAGTTATTTCTTTGGAATTTTCGAGATTTTTGGTGCCCTCTGGCATGCGAATTCTGAATACTTTTACAAGCGTACGCCATTCAGATACACCTTTGCCCTCGACGCATGTGAGCCCGTAAACTAGAGGAAGCGGGTGGATGCACCCGGCGCGGTTGAGACCCCGAGAGGAAGGGGTCACCAAAAGAAAGAAACATTACGGCTAGGGAGGGGGATCGGGTCATGGAGAAAGGGAGGGGTGGGGTTGTAAACTTGGGGCGTCCCGAAAGACGAGTGGGGCCCCAAAGTAGGGAGAGGGGCGGAGAGGTAGTTAGCCGGGCCGGGAAGGAGAGACAAAAGGTAGTTTTAGGTGCGCGGAATTGATTGCCCGGGCAGGCGACTCCGGAGTAGGGTTAGAGGGCTGGCGGGGGTGGAGGTAGGTGGTGTGCGGTGTGCGGGAGGAACGAGGGGGCGGGGGCGTTCCCTGGAGGGAGAGAAAAGGGTTCGTTCGCACGGCGCAGCTAAAGTAATGGGTTACCAGAGTGGGGAGCGAAAATGAGGGGGTCGGGGAGGTGGGTGGGGGACATCGACGTCGGAACGAGGGCACCGATGTGGATTGAAGTGGTGGGAAGGGAGCGACAGAGAACGGGAGAAGGCGCCAAAAGAATCCCGTATTCACGTCTCTTAAAACGTCTTCTGTCGCTGCCTGCTTTATTTTCTGCCCTTTCTTCAAAATAAAGTTTGTGGAACAGCTTCGCCGTTTCGAGATACTCTTTGCCTTTGTCGCCGTATCGAGTGAGCTTGCGTGTGCGCGTTTGTATGTGTTGTTCGAGCGGGAGTATTGGGTCGTGTGTGGGAAGAGCATAGGAAAGGGGTGGGTGGAAGGAGAAGGGACGTTGATTCAAGCGAGAGTAAGTCGGTCGGCGTAGTTGCCCCAATTCCTTCCCCCTACCCCTAGCATTCCCCACTTCTCGAAACTAACACACCTTTCCCCCCTTCCTCCCCCATCGTCGGCGTTCCAGCAGTCTCTCGAGGTCACAGGGTCTTGGTGGTAGAAGGGGGATGGAAGGAGGATTGCGATGGAATTTGGGCTCACGTGAAATTTTGGCTGGATCTCGATCGCTTTTTACTCCATGTTTCTTCAGATTTTTAAATTTTGCGGTTAGCTCTAGTCGAATATCTCACCTGAAAATGGAGTTAAGACTTCTTATTTAAGCCGTTTGAGTTGACTTTGACGACGGTATACAAAGAACACACAAGATTAACTCCTACTGGTGCATTTGGCTCTTGAGTGGTCGTAGGTTGGTTCAGAATAAACGCGATAAAACAGGGAATGACTTTGTATTCAATGCATCATGTGTCTTTTAATTTCACTTAATACGTGCAAAACATGTGCCTATTAGTTTTTAAATATGCGGTTTTTGGGTATTACTAAAGCAAATTAGGTTTAATTTTTTTCCTTTAATTTTTACTCCCTCTTCAGGTGTAACGAAAGCTAGAGCTAATAGAAAGCTCTAGAATAACATTGTCTTAAAATATTATATACCAGCAAATATACCTACTTTAATTAAGAATTTCAAAAAATAACGTACTATTAATCGCAAATATTTCTTCTACATTTGTGATGACTCCGTCTATTTATTAAAAAAAAGTCTGCATTGAATCGCATTGAACATCAATTTGCGCATGATGACATTAGCGTTCGCATACATAACCACTGAGTTTGTCCATTGTCTAGTTACAATATGAGATATCATGCATAAAAATTAAGTTTAAATAACGCCTTTAAAAATACCATAGTCTTTCTGACTATAGGCCTCTGCATTAAAAATATTTACTTTTCTGTATCGTTTTTGTTTTAAGTAAATACTTCCATCATTTAAACAAATTTTTTTTATTTTTTTCATCGTAATATATTTCATTAAGGGGCTTCTTATAACCAACAATGTTGTGACTCAAAGCATATCGAACAATCAGTCCAAGTCTTTGATCAATCCAGTTAATTCTCAGATTTTCCATTGGTTATTCCACCAAAGACAAATATCAAGAATAATCCTCCATATTTTTTTCACCCCATATTAATAAATCTTAAGGAAGTAATTATTTTGAGGCATCTGCAATGGTTTTTATAGCTCTTCAGCTGGCTCCGCTTGTGAATAGATCCACATTTTACGATGTGTAAAAATAGTTTTAGTAACGGAGTATATATTTTCGCGCGTGTAAATATATATATTTGTTTAATTATATTTATATATACATAGAAATTAATATGTATATATATATATATATATATATATATATATATATATATAAAATAATTGAAACAGAAGAAGTTCCTTCCTTGAGAAAGGTGGCTTGGAATACCGAAAATTCGAAAACTAGTGAGTTTTTTCTTTATTGTGTGTTTCTGTTTTTTTGTCTTTTTCCGCTAGTGCTAACTTCATATACATTATTATTCGCGTCCGTGGGACTTTCACATAAGTTTATATATATATATATATATATATATATATATATATATATATATATATATATAAATATATATATATATATATATATATATTAATATATATATATATATATATATATATATATATATATATATATATATATATTAATATATATATATATATATATATATATATATATATAATTCGTGTTCGCCCTGTATACGTGTTCCTATCCCTTTTCCTTATATCTCTTTCCATATGAATGAATATTTGTTCACCATATTGCGGGATTCCGTGTTTGAATGTATGCATACATGTACGAAGGCTCGACCGTCATAATTAGATTCTGATGACGACAGTCGAGCCGTCGAAACGTAAAACTACATATGTGAGTATCCTTTCTTTGCGTTTCTATGTTTTAAAAATCTACTTCTGTGTTTTTGTAAATTTGTGTCGCTGAAGAGCGTTCCATTTCGAATAAATTAAAATATATATATATAAATATATAAATATACATATATATATATATATATATATATATATATATGTATATATATATATATATATATATATATATATATATATATATGTATATATATAATTTGAAAGATATCGGGCGACCTATCTTCATTGGAGGTAGCTCGTACCTCACCGTAGACTCAGCTTTGCGCATGTTGGTATGGAAAAACGATGAAAGGTTTTACATTGATAAGGATGGGAGTAAAATAAAAAAATATATAAAAGATGCCAGCATAGGTTGTTTTTGCGTACCTACTAGGAAAACGACATGAAGTCTGACCACTCGAAGAAAGATGAATAGATGGAGAGCGACTGGATGATGGAGGTTCTGGTGGAGAAATGCTTTCTCCAACAAGAACATTTCAGCTCATGAAAGGACACCAATTTTTATCTCCTTTCGCAATCAACAGACGACACCCCTTTCCCAAACCCTCTCAGAACCAATTTTTTCGTGCTCCAACCACCTCCTGCCTTGTCCTCTGGGCGCGTTCATTGTTGCCCATGCGCTCGTGACAAGCTGTCGCAACCTTTTTAAAACGAACCTTCCGAGAAAGCCGTTCACTCCTCCGTTGCCCCCCTCCTCTTTCGGGGCGAAAAAATATTCTTGTTTATGCATGTTTTCCTACGCCCCCGCGAGGACAGTGGTTCACCGACGGTAGCGGCGGGAGTCTCCATTGGCCTCGTGTTTTTTTTTCTTATTTAATTTATCTTTCCGTGGGACGGGGCCACTCTTGGGACTGGCGGTTGCCCGTCTCCGTAGCACGCGTCCCGTCGCCGCCGTGGGGACGGAGTAGTGAGCGGGGAGAGATAAAGAAAATGGTCCCGACTGACTTCTTTCTCTCCATACCTGCGCACGACCACGAGCCGGTGAACGCAGTGGCAGGAATTTCAAATGTCTATCCTACGCCCTTTCCTTCTCTCCCCGCCCCCAACCCTTTTTAGGGTCCACCCTTCTCAGCCCGCCACCGCTTGTCCAACGGACCGCTCTCCGTTCCTCCACCACGACGAATCCCCTGATATATCCTTATGCGTTGCACACACATACACCGCCCACACACACACACACATACACACGGAGTTTTCGTGATTCCATTGTTCAACCCCATGACATCCACGCACACAGACGCCCGCCTCACTCCTTTCCTGCCCCCGCAACCTAACCTCGCCCCGCCGACGCTGTCCCACCATTCTTGTGGACAACCTCAAACGAGCAACTCTCGCTCATCCCTTTTTCTCTGGCCTTTCTTCTGTGGTCTTCTCGAGTCGCAAATCCCCCCGCAACCCCCTTCTATCTCACCATTTATTCTTCTTTGTTCCCATTGTCTTTCCTCGTTCTGGCTCTTTTCTCCCTCTTGCTCATCTCCCTTCGGGGGTTCCTTGCACAAATATCTTCATTCTTAATACTTTTAGAATTTACCCGTTGCAACGGCTGTAACAGGTCCTGTGTGCCTTTTTTTCCATTCCAATGAGTTTTTTGAAGGTTTTCCACGCCTTTTGTTTTATGAAATTTTAAAAATTTCTAATATTTACTGCTATATTTGACAAGTTTTATTCCCCGAGTTTTTCCCACCTCTCGGTTATGTTTTTTTTACAACCGTTCACTAGCTTCGATAATTTAAATTTACCATATATTCTTTAATGGCGTATTCTGACTACGATCTTGATCTTCTCGAGTATTTAAAATCATCTTTTACACCGGATTGCTCAGCCTGAAACGACCATGAAGATTAATAAGTCGTTCTAGACTCACAATGCCTTGATATTGTTTTCTTCATAATTAAGGTCTTTGGTTTAGTTTTTTATTTTACCATTATTCGACTATTTTTCGATTTTTTTGCGTAGATAGCTAACCATAAGTGTGACCATTAACTTAACAAGAATGACTTTGTTCCTCGTGTTTTCTAACAAGAATTATTTGCGAAAAGTTTATTTGCCCACCACACTCACATGGCCCATCAATGAAGTTTTTCAATGTACATTATGAGAAATAACAGTATGATTGCAAATTTTTTCCAGGAAATCAGAGCCTGACTATTAGTTAAAGCAATTTTTTGGTAAACACCCCGGCTAAGATGCTTGAATCTGGAATTCTACCTTGACGATAAAATGCAAGTTTCTTTATAATAGCTTAAGTAAGTGAAAATATATTTTAGGGCATAAACTATCTAAACGCAAATACTTTACCATTATTATTCTCTATACAAGAACATTAAAGTTGAGTATAATGTGCAGTGTAATTATAAACGAGCTTTAAAAACTAATTCAATAAAAATTATATTTAAATCCATCATAATCCTTCAAAAGTTAGCTTATATCCTTGAACGAATTGCTTTTATGGAGAACATAAGAGTTTTAAAGACTCTTATATTCTCCGTGACGAGTTTTACAAATTAAGAACCAATTGAGTTAAATTTCAAAGAATAAAAAACAGTGTATTTTCTAACTTTCCAAACTTATTACATTCGTAGATTATTTATGCCTTAGCTTGTCCATCTCTGATAGCCTCAAATGTGTCACTTTCAATTTTTTTTAAATCGTCAAATATGTAGGTTATTTTTTAGAATTTTAATTTCCATCTTATGAATTGGATTCTATAATAAAATGTATGCACCCCTACAACTTAATGTCACCAACTATCTGGTTAGCAATTAATTCCTCTTCGTTCGCGTTTTTTTCTGTTTTGAGATCGGTGTTGTTTCTTTCATTAACTCCTCGCCTTAATCTTTTCCACTCCTTCCATTATATCCTCTTTTCTCTCCAAGTTCAGTGATCCTCCATTTCTGCCCCTTCGTGTGATTCCGCTTTCCTATGCTATGTCTTTCCACATTTCCCTTTCCACCAACCTCTGCCGAACAAGCTGAACCATTCTTCTTTTCCTGTTACAACAATGACACTCTCACCATCACTATTACCTCTCTATTACTCTATCTCTCTCTCTCTTTCCCTCCCTTCTGCATCCCTTACCTCTGCCTCACACTCCGACCTCGCTCATCTCGACTGCCCACCCGCTGGCACGGAAATTCGTTGAGCTTGACTTTAAAATAAAGGGAAAACGTTGACAGGGGCACAGCCGAAAAAAAATAATAAAAGCCGAAACAACGGAAGGGCGAGCAAGGGAGTGAAAATTGCTTTTTTTAAGTCGATATATGTGATTTTTTGTCGCATTTGTGTTTTTAAGTCAGGCTCCGGGAGATCTCTTCATCCGAATGAACGAAGCCAATGGGAAAATAAAAAAAAAAAGATCGCGTGTTTTGCAGAGCGCGAAAATTTTATTGGAACAAAAGATGATCAGTTGTTTGGGGTAAACAAAAGGGTTACTTCCGTGTGCTGAGGCTAGGGAAGCCAGTGAAAGCATGTGGAAACGTTAGCGTGGATGTTGGTTGCTCCGGGGATCCAGGAAAATTGTTAATGCTATCGTAGAAGAAACAAAAGTCGTAATAAAACCTTTAATATCGCCATTTTTGGATTTATAAAAACTGATGCACTTCAAGCACAATTGAACCTCCGAAAACATTTGCTTGCTGGTAACACTGCTATCGTTCAATTTGCCATAGTTTTCGTTGCAAATGATTTTGATGTGGCATCAATTTAACCTTTCCGATTTTATTCACAACCATTGGATGAGTAGAGGATATTTAAGAAAATGTATCCTACAATCTCATTTAGTCGATAAAACTATTCAGTATCTTAGTTGCTATTTTCATTGCTACCTTTATTGCGGAAAATTGCTGCTGCGGAGCAGCGTTTTCAAAATATTTCCACATTTAATTTTACGATTTCATGAATTATGAACCCAATCAGAATAGTTCTGACTAAATAAAAATAAGAGTGGTAATTTAACTTGAAGTTTCGGAGTGTAAATTAAATTATTATCGTTTACTATTAATGCCTGATAAAAAGCGAATCCTTAAACACGATACATTAATATTTAGGTTTACTGTAGTTTATTTTCCCTTGAATGAAAAAATTCCCACGAAAATTAATGATTAATTCTTGACGAAGTGTTATAATTAGGAGCAGTCTACCGATTAAAGTGGGTTTCAATGGGCCCAGGGGCTCTAGTTGGCGGAGAAATTACATCCGCTCAAGTTTGCTCCATTAGAGAACCCAACTTGCTCTTCCCAAATGAATGAAAAAATATATGTCTTGTTCTGTTTATATCTTAAACCAATTTCTTTGCCAATATTTGAAATATCCATGCTGATACTGATGTAGAAACGGGAAAGGAGTATGATGTCTTGCCATGTGTCGCTCTTAATGATTATTTTTGCTTAGTATTTAGACATATTGGCCCAATCAATCATAAATTGTAATGTAGTAGTTCATCTTTATCTATAATATTATTGCTTATGATATTTTTAAAAATTTTCTTGTGTAATGTGTAACTTATTGAATGAAATATTGTAAAATTTTCGAAAGTATATTTCACTGGTTCTCCTGGACACAGCATGGCATTAAATATTCTTCATTATCGTATTCAAATTATAAAACATGCAAGCTCTTGAATTTCTTTATGTAGTGCACCTTTGTAGCGACTCATGAGTGGTAGTGGACATTACATTTTTTTCTGAGTTGGTAGAACAATGCTACAAATTTGCGAAAAGAGATTATTTTACTTTTTTTCCTTTGGTTCTGGCCATACAGGTATCATATTCTCAGTTCTATCTCTTGATTTAACCTATTTATTTCAGCTATTTTACTTTCTTTGCAAACCAATTTTAAAGGTAGAAGATTTATCTTCGTTCTGACAATTTTGTGGACCTTTATGTAGCTGATAATTAATCATCTATCGGGAAACGTATTTCCTTCTAATGTCACGCTATGCCATTGTTTGAAGGAGGTAAATGCGGCGGTATCATTGCGTTGGGAACAAAATTTCAGAACCCTTATGGGTTGTTTTGAAGCAGTATGAAAGAGGATCTCTCTAAACAATTAAATAATGTCTGGAAATGGTAATGCTAGGCCAAAAATAACTTTTGGAAATCAATTCACCATAACAATATAGAACCTATAAGTGATGTCCCCAATCATCATCATTACGACGATTAGTTAGCGAAGTTAGTAGCTCAGAGCGTAATATTTCTTATGGGGAAATAAATATTAGGAAAACATTTGTATGACTCATCAGGGTAGGTTCTTGAAACTTTCGGGATATAAATAAAATCGATAGCCATAATATGCACAATTCAATTACCTTAACCTAGAATTATGAATTTTTAAATAGACTTTGTATCATCAGATTAAAAATTTGAAGCATAAAAAATAAAGATCGGATCTTTGAACGTACAAATACAGATATTATCATAGGAACGGATATTTAGCGTACACAAGATATTGCAAACCGGGAGGCTTTTCCGTCAGCTTTCATCAGCTACAAAAAGTGAAATGCATCTAAAAACCTAATGTAATACACACCATACACTCGGTGAAGGGCTACGTATTCATCGCGATTAAAACTTAGTAACTATCTTTATGCATGTGATGACAGAAATTCGAGAGTGTTTGGTGTAACGTGAAGAATTACGTACACACAAGTCTATTAAAGTGTTCATTCTTCAGTCTTGACTCCATCAATAATATTCTCTTAATACCGAATGACCATATGATTAAGCTTTTCATTAAGTATAACAATATTATATTTTCAGTTATTGGTAGCTCTGATCTGCCTAAAATTAAATGGTGCTCTATGACGTAAAATGGTAAAAAAATAGCTATGAATGAGAAAAATATATGAAAATATTCGCCACATAGAACATGCAGTTAAATTGTTGGCACAGGGTAATAGCATATTTTAAATATATTCGACTAATACACTAGATATAATTAAAAACGTGGGCACTGTAATTATTATGACTGTGGGCATTATTGACCGCAAAACAATGTAAGTAGAACTTAAAATGAAGGTGGTGAAAGTGATTAAGGAGAAAATAATATACACCTACGAAATAAGTGGGACGTTAATGAACTCGTGGAAAATATAAAGCCGCAACTACAAACACAAAGTTTAGAGACTTACAACAATGAGAAAGAATACGCTTGTGTTTTTTAATGTCATACGTGAATAGATAGATAACTTTATTCCATTTATACTCGAACACGAAAAAGGGACCAAGACATCCACTGGGATGTCAGAACGGGGTTAAGGACACAAAGAAAATGTCAGTCTAATTATGAAATAATTTAAATCATAGTGACAAAATTCCATTGAAGAACACAGAGAGTAAACTCGTAGAATGTCAAACACAAAGGAACGGAAAGCCTTACCTGCCTTTAAAAGCAATATGATAAGCGAATATTCAGAGGATACCTCAAAATCATTTTGATCTCCCGCCAGGGAAAGGCCAGGGAAACGGCCAACTGTGCAATCTTCAAAAGAAAAAATGACGAAACTTACACAGACCACATAAAGAGAACTAATATCCTACAGAACTTCTTTCAAAACCTCTACAGCAAAAAATATTAGTGCACAAAAGAAAGCAATTCCTCCACCCACTTAAGGAGCTGGTGGGCGACATATGATTGCCCAAGGAAGGAATAGGAAAAGCGATCCGAAATATAAAAACATGCAAAGGCCCGTATTTGATAAAAATTACCGTCAGAATAATGAAGAACCTTACTGAAGACTTATCAAATTATGTAAAAATCTTTTTGTTGTGTCAATAAAAGAAGGGTCAGTACCTGGAAACGGGAATCCGGCTCACAAAAGGCCCTCTCAAAAAGGCAGCGGTAGGGTGGACCCTATTAACTACAGAAATATTTCTTTCGCATCGATATTCTGCAGAATCGTTGAAAATTTTAGTAATAATGGCCTCTCTCGACATTGGGTACATACTTGGTCTTAACCAGCGTACAGAAAAGCACATAATATGAAATCTGGTCGAATACAAGATAGCTTACAAATGTAAGAAGAGAATCCAAAAGTGGATTCAGAATGTTAGATGTCGAGATTGTAGTAGAAATCCTCCAACGTGGTTCGCCGCGAGAGATTGAACGCAAACTAGTATATATATATATATATATATATATATATATATATATATATATATATATATATATATATATATATATATTAGGCTATTAATGAAAACGTAAAAAACAGGATTTAGGACTTCTTATCTAAATGTAAACATAGTTAATAGTCATTGATCAGAGCTCATTAGAGATGGACGTTCATTTATGGTGCCTCAAAGAGGTATTGAAGGGCCCTAATTTTATTGATATAAAGTCCTAGTGCTCCACATTAGCAACAACCTTAGGTCATTTGCAGACGATGGCGTAATTTACAGGAAAATAAAGACATCATCAGCTTGCTGGATCGTCTAGTAATTTAAACCGGACATCGGGGTAGTGAAAGATATAATGATATTAAAAATGAAGGAAATACAGTACAGTAAAAAAGTTTGGAATAAAAGAAAATAAAAGCAAGACGTGATTTATAAAATAGATAGGACAGCATTAAGTATTTCAAAAAAGGTAGAAAATTATTTGGGTACTAACCCTGCTGAACTCATATCAAACCTTACATGGATGCACCTGAGAAGAATTTGATGGTTAGCCTCAGAGAAGGCTGACAGAAATTCCGTGCAATATTTCTAAAAAAAATCCTGCAAAAAGAGAGAGCGTAAGAGACGAGACAAGAAGGACTTAAGTAATTTACTGGAGACCTCAGCTTTCTTGCAAAACCGAGGGAGTTATTTAAGCATCATATTAAACTTATATATTCGACCACCTGAATTATTTAAGATACGACATCGGCACCGAGGGATTCACGTATTCTCTCTTCCCCTTCACTAGATGCGATCATAAAATCGAACACAAACACCATATCAATCAAAGACAAAAATCTTATGATTTAGTGAATTAATATATAATTTGTGGAGCCATGTGTACCGTAAGTGTGTCTGTGCGAGTGTATTGTGAGTGAGCTTATGTGTATTTGAATGATGTATGACCTGGTAGTTGTGCATATCAGAGAAATCGTACATGAGAGAATGCTTGAATGTATACTATATGGTGCTCGGCCACTCCCGCCACACGTCCTTCCGGCGCCTTCCAGGATACTTTTTAAAAGTACACGAGTCATACAATGAAAAATTACCAGAAATATATGAAAACAGAAAATAGGAAGAATTTGAAAGACACCAAGGCGTCGAATGTATCGAGTTTGCTTGTTTGATAATCAAGCGCTTAAACTTCTTACTGCGATGTGAGCTTTAATTCTTTACAGTTCCACCATTGTTATACCTGTTTAATTGTAAGTTATTTTCTATTGAAGCTGATGTTTCAAAGCTGCTATTGCAACATGAGTATTTTATTTTATCTATCGCTCAGCTAACGTTTGGGACGGGCTACTTTGGACCTGATTAGCCGTTTAATCTACTGGTATCAAACTTTAAACAAAAAGATTATGAGTCTATTGCAAATACTTGGATCTGTAGAAAAAGTATTAAAACGTTCTGATGTTCCCTCAATAATATATTCTTAGCTCTGAAATTTTAAACAATATCCAAAATCTTTCTCTTTAAGCGGTATCATGGTCATCCGGCGATAAATCTGTGAAGATCCATTGAAAAATGGTATCCAGGAGATACTTGAATCCTTCTCTACCTCCGTTGAGATCCTGGAAGCAACGATTGAATAAATAGTTTGTGAGTTTTTGAAGCGTCTTTCTATTCTTTAGCATTCCTGTTTGTATGATGTTGGCTTAAAATTAGCAATGGATTATTAGCATATTCCATAGACAGTAGTATTCAAATACTGCACAAAATTTGGGTTCACATTTTCCCATTACACGAGCTTTAAACCTATTAAAGCAATATGATTCGTCTAAAAGAAAAATATGTGAAATGCAATTATTTTTGTCAATAAGTTTTCATCAAAATTGTGTCAAAACTCATGATAAATGACTTACAAGTAAAGATAATAACAACTCATGATACATGCCATGTAATAAAATTTCATAGATGTTTATTGATAGATAAAATGTTTTTCCCCAATTATTACATTAACAGGTAGCAATAAAATGCTAGTTAAGTTATTACTGTAGGCTTTCTATTACCTTCATTATCCATTGGTCGGATTCGTTGGTTCGGAATGTTTTGAAGGTTATCTTGCACAGGTGTTTGGTGGTTTGTCGGATGGATATATACTTAAATGATAATCGGTAAACAACCGAGAAGAGTAGCATTAGTCTAATTGTATCCCTTAAAATGTTTGCTATGAATCCAAGCTGTGCTTTTCTTTCTTCATAAGACATGTTTACTGCACATGCATCTGTACGTAAGCTGAAAAAATCAAGGCCTATTACGACTAAGAGAACTAAAATCAAATGTTTTGGGAAAAAATTGAAAAAATCACTTTTCAAATAAATATACTCCGGTTTTATAACTAAAGTACACGGCGGAAAATACCCAGTACTTCCTTTTGATACTTGCTCAAGTAAACTGACACTGGCGCCATGACTCTTTTGGTATTTATCGTAAGGAAAAAATGGTAGGTATATTTCGAGCGTAGTGAGCGGGAATCAAAGCTTCCTTGAGTTGATCCTCATATAACTTCATGCTGCTCGCATTAAAAATAAATGAGGGTGAAGGAACAGAAGATCTTGGCTTACTGCATTTTCCTCAAACGTTATGTTACGAATGTAATATTTTATAATAAATATAATAAAAAACTGAAAAATCGTAGTCACCTTCACGTTTTCTTGCACAATTCAATTTCCACGATACCTGAGAGGTATATTTTTTGGTTTTTACATGCGTTTATCTTTATTACTCTTTAATAAAGCATTAGGGATTGATCTGTGTGATATTCTCCTTGAATCAGCTTATTTTATTATTATGTGAGAGCGCAATTTTATGCGCAAGATTGAAATTAACTATATGGAGATGTAAAAAATATTATGCTTCGGTCAGTAGATTCATGCAGTCACTTCTTGCTGACGTCCCGTTCAAATGAGGAAGATCCACTTTCCTTAATGCGAATATTAATAATTGGCCACAATATTTAGTCCATCATTTTAATTCTTCAGAAGTATTCCTGAGGTAACGACCTATTTAAAAAAATATTTATATTATATTCTACGAAAGTTTGGTTTCCAATGAAATTATAATTTATCCTTTTTTGGACGGATGAGACGCTACCGAGTATCGTACTAAAGTATTATTTTTATTGGATGAATAACTGTTGGTAACCCATGACCGTAAAATTTCATATATTACAATCCTAGGGTGTTGCAAGACGATAAATCCTAAATAAAAGTTTTAAATTTGGTTGAGATCACTTTTTACCCGTTCCTACTTATCAATTTTATCTGATGAAAGAGGAAATGAAGGCGAAGACTCAAGAAATGTAAATCAAACCATCTTATTGAAAACGATTTAAAAATTTATTTCTTCGGAGTAGGCTACAAGATTAACAACTTAGGAAACAACCATAATATCAATATTTCGTAATTTTATTCAACCATATCTTTTCTACTTGAGTTTAAATTAATAGAAAGAGGAGATGTAATCCGCAAAGGGTAAAATATTCCGGCTATTACCTGTTTTCCATCTTTTAGATCAATTCCACAGAAGACACAAGTATTTCTAAATTATTTTAGTGTAGTCGATAGTAGTACACAGTGTATGCTTACAAAATATGAGGTACTGAATAATTGGTTAAAGGGGCAAGCAAGCATAGGATCAGAAATAAATTTCACCTACTTTAAGTCGTGAGCAAATGACGTTTTAGCAACTTCAATATGATTCACTAAAAATTGGTGAACCTTAATGTTTTTATTAAATAATATTAATAAAATATGAAAGTTGTAATATATAAATACTATTATTTGTAAAATGAATGGCATTAAGATATAGTTTATATGGTTTACACTCACTTAGATTAGTGATCACCAGAAATCACCTATACTTGCAATGGATTACTTGAATGAACTGCACTTAAACTTTTTCTTCCTTGAATAACTGATTATGGCATCCTTTACGATCCGTACGCGGATTTTAATAACATTTATGGAGCTCAAATAATATTGAATTTGTGCAAACATTTTCTTCATTTAAATATTTTTTTCTTTGCATTCAATTTCCCTTATCTCTCTCAACCCGGTCATTGTTTAATGGTAAGATACACAGTAGGTGAAATAAAATCTACATACTTTTGCTGCTATCCCAAAAGCGTTGAAAGGTCTAAAGATTACTTCTACTGACACTCAAAGTTACAGTTGAATTACGTGCTATCGTAATATATGTATTAGAGTTGGAACGTCAACTATTCATCTTAATAATTAATGCATTTGATCGAAATGGTTCACGTGCTGTTATGCTTCCACAGGAAATAGCTTCATGCTCCTCAAGAAAAAGGCTATGGTGTGCACAATTTGACAATAAAGCTGTCAATTATCTAGAAATTTTGTTCTGACCTCTCTTATGGTGGTCATATTTTGCTGTCCTTAAATTAATACTGAGAAAAAATGAATTCAGCTTTGTGAAACCCTTCATTGATATCATTAGTCCAACATTTATGCTGAAGTTCTAATATACTGGTGACTAATAGTAAAAATTAAGTTTAAGTACTGATACGATAAATAAAACAAAACAGTTTCTGGCGACACTTGGTGGAAAATTTTCAAATTTAAACTGAAATTTCAATTCAATATCTCCTCTTCCTACCTCAACCAATCCTTGATTTCCTTCCACCTCTTCTCCTCCGTCAAGATATATATATATATATATATATATATATATACACACTATGTTTGACCTGTATTTTTACCTGATGATGTTATACTATAGTGAAACTTAGGTAGTAGATAAAATATTTTTCTATCTGGAAAAGCCAAGTTTAATTTCGATTTCTAATATGATGTAAGTTCTATATGATGACTTTGAGGCCCAATATTGGTCTATCAGTGAACATATTTAGTTAATAAAGAATTAAGATATGCGATATTGGAGCTAAATTAAAATTTGTTTATGCATTGGAAATTTTGTCGCAAAAATAAATTTAAAAAAGGTAACCGACTACTGTTACCCTGAACATAGGTATACATCGCTCTCTCCTTTAGCGTTATTTCATATGATACATCCGCTGGAAAAGATATCCTGGGTAAGTAAGGATGTAATGGGAGCCGTTGGAATGTTAACACCAGGAAAGTCAGGTATGTGAGCTGTACCGAATCTGCACATATATTTGCTGGTTTCTTAAAAATTTTTGAAAACTCGTTCAGCGTCACGTACTCGCCTTTATAACTACACATGTTAATTCTCGCCGCGGATAGTCGTGCGTGTCCGAATGCCTGGAATGTTTTTTTTTTAATTGTGATAAAGGGATACGGGGAAAGGAAAGAAAGAGAGAGAAGGGATGTATGCTCTCAAAGTCCAAAACCAACCTTCCCCCTTAAGCCTTCCTACCGTGAGGCTCCTCTTCTTTCAATTCTTTCCACGACTCGCCTTCAATTAAGTGTTTTTTCCCCAGGACTTCGTTTGGAACGAAATAAAAGGAAAGAACCCCGCACACGATAGCACGAACTAAGGCTTTGATACCTCCCTCCACCCCGCCCTCTTCGCCGCGCCCCCCCCAATTACACCCGTACCAACAATACCCCTCCCTCCAATACCCTTTTTCGCTCGAAAACCATCCGCCCCCTCTCCACACCTACCCCCAAAAACCTTCGCAAACTGCCCACACAAAACGTCCGCACACGAACACATCCTTGCAATCCTATCGTCGTATCTCGGGACTCGTGTACAATAGAGCACGCCGGGGGATACCTCCGCGACGTAGATGCAATTAACTGAATAAAAAAAAATAATGTGGAGGCCTTGTGGGACGGCGTCCAAGGGCTGTCACCGTCGTGAACCCGGGGACGGGACGGGGTTCGTGTGGGGTGGGAGGGGTGAGGAGGAGGAGGAGTGGATCGTTGCAGTCGTTTTAGGGGAATGGGGAGGAAGTTAGGAGAGATGGTGGCGCGGGAGAACGAGTCCAAGAGATAGAGAAAGATTGTGTGTGGGGGTAGTGCGAGAAAACGGCTGCGAGGCATTTGGACTTTTGGTGCAGTGGGGGAGACGGCTTACACAGGAGTGCACAGAGATATACGTAGAATTGGGGAGGGAGTAAGAAATGGATGAGATGAATGACGTGGAGTGAGAAGGGATAGATGGGTTCAAGAATTTAAAGATAAGGAAAGCAGTCAACCCTTCTTCACGGATCTGCGGAAAGGGAACGGGAAGATTTTGATAAGGTTGCTGTAATTGTTTGAACCGGGAGGAAACCATGGGGCGCCACAATGGTGTAATTTTCCTGCAAGGACAATTAGAGAACATTCACAATTCCTTTCGCCATCCCTTAAGATTTTTCGAGAAATGAAGGGCATTAATGGATATATTTCATCGTTTATGAGTTTCACTGAAGGAAAGCGGATTCCCAGAAGAACGAAGGGATATAAATCGATTTTATATGAAGGCTGAGGAAAAAGGTTGTTTTCTTCCGAAGGTAGTTGTTGACGTCTGAATCCTTCTTAGTGAGGGGTGAAAAAGCAGCCATAATGGCCCCATTTAAGAGATTAAAAGAGGTCAGCGGATTTTGCTGAAAATATCTCCTCCGTTTTTACGGATTAGGTATGGTTCTATTTTTGGCATCGCATTTTTTTCTTAGCAGGTAATTTCTCTTATTTTGTAAAGATTGAAGGAAAATAAATTGCTTTAAGAATCCAAAACTTGAGACTCGCCTTAATCATGAAATAAGCTGTATTGATTGATATGCAAAATTTTAATAGTGGTTCGGAAAACATAGCTGGATTTCATTGTCTGGCGATTAATTTAAAATTTTGGTTAGGATTTAAAATAATAATAAAATTGGCCAGATTTCAACAACCACAGTCGAGAATGAGGACGATGGTAAAGAAATGTCTGGTAGGAAATACGAGGGTCATCCGGAAAGTAGTACCCGTTCGTGCCGCATGAAGTGCTGACGACGCGAGTAGCCGCTGGACGAGGTCAGATAGCTTCAGTGGCTTGTCTGCCTTCTCTGAGCCAAGTTGCGTGACGCTAGCATTGCCTGTGTTGTTTCTGTGATTGTTTACAATGTTTAAAAAAATTGAGAACGCCGCCAGTTGTGAAGTGAGGGCAGTGATTAAATTCCTCAATGCAAGAAACGTTCGCCCATGTGATATTCATCGCCAATTAAAGGAGGTGTATGGAGACAATGTAATGGACGAGTCGTCTGTTCGGCGGTGGTGTCGCAACTTCAACATGGGGAGGGGGAACACACACGACGATGAGCGTTCGGAGAGACCGTCTGTCATTACAGACCAACTGGTGAGCTCAGTTGACGAATTCGTGAGGAACGATCGGCGCGTCACAATTGATGACATCTGTGAGCATTTTCCCAATGTTTCTCGAACAATTGTTCATGAAATTGTTAAACACCATCTGCATTATGCAAAAATTTGTGCAAGATGGGTCCCTCGCGTATCTCAATGAGCTGGCGGCGAAGGACTATGCAGCAGGAATACAGAAACTTGTCACACGTTATGACAAATGCCTTAATTTGCTTGGAGATTATGTTGAGAAGTAGTTTAAAGTATCCTCTTTCAAATAAAATTTTTTATGTTTGTTAATATTTACTTTTGTGTCTTTATTTCACGAACGGGTACTACTTTCCGGATGACCCTCGTACATCAGAATTGTGGAATTGAGAAATTGTGAAAGGTAAGTCGTTTTGTGTCAGTTGTTTTACGCATTGCCATCATTACAAAGCCCTTTAAATGGCCTCTTACCCGGGACTCATAATTCAAAGATGCCTGCAGATATCTTTTAGTCCAAGTAATTAAGAATTAAATTATAGAACGTTGTAATCAATAATAATATAAATAAAATTGTAGGTAGAAGAAGATATTAACTGAATGCTCGTTCTTATTTATGGGGGAAGAATTAGGTAAAATCTTTCACCTAATATGGAAGCAGGAGAGCATATGGTGGAAGGAGCTTGGCGAAAATCATTGGTATCACTTCGTAAGCATCGGGGACACTCCTGATGAAGAGGAAACTATTAGCCTGCACGATGATGCGGTTGGAGGAAAGGAGGCAACAACTGATTATACCTTTCGCGGTAATTGACATTAAAATACTCTTGGGTTTTTAATGGGCTTCCACCAAAGTATTTCCTTTTCTACTAAAGATATTTATGGATTCAAATTGATTTTTCGGAAAATCCGTATTGTATATTAGTATGGTTATATTTTCTTCCCTTGGTCTCATTTGAAGCTGTTTAAGTTGTAAGAAATAACAAAGCTATAATAACTTTGGAATATTGCTAATAATTTATAGATATATATATATATATATAAATAGAACACAAATAAAATAGTAACACTTAACAGGACACTCACACGGTAAATTGTATAAGCTTTCGGCCTTCTCAGAGGCCTTCTTCAAGTAAGATATACTAGTATAGTATATATATATATACATATATATATATATATTTATATATATATGCATACATATACATGAGTATATGAGTTTTCACTAGGATGGTCAAGGAGATTTGTTGTGCGGATATAATATGTATTATTGAATAGGTTTTGGATGGAAACAGACTCAACAATCATAAATTTATTTCCTCCTCTGTAAAAGAGGACAACCTGGCATCCAAGACTGCGTTAGACCTTCGTTCAATTCAACATTATTCCTCCCTCCTTCAGTTTATACATTTACATGCCTATCATTATAACTGGTTGCGAATATAGTGCAAAAGTTTATAAATCAGAAGATCTAAGAGGGTGTAGGAAACTATTATTGATTAGGGAAGAATGGGCGACGCTAGTCAACTAATCAACTGATAGAATAACAAATGCTAATGAATATTCAGCGCCCAACAGAACAACACTGCGCCATGTAAAGGATTCAGGTCTCATGGCTTTTAAATTATTCGGATAATGTATTGCCAACCGGAATTACCCAGTAGACCGTCGGCTCATTAATATACTACACTGAATGGGAAATTTTACTCATTATTACGGGAACTACCTCCAATTATATTTTTGCAGTGATAAACGACGTTATTTTGTTGTAAGCTGTTGGAGTTATTTTATTATTTTTCTGTGCCTATAGTATCAGCCAACCGGTAAATCACAGTTGCTGTTTCCAGTAGTATTTAAAAAAGTAATCACAAAATTGATATTTTTCGTAAGGAAAAATTTAGTTATTCAGCTTAACGTGCAGTTTCACCCTATTGCTATTTAAAGCTGCAAATTTTATAGCAATAGTAATTAATTTCGTAAAGTGAAGCAGTCAGTGAAACCATTCAAAAGCTCTTGGATTGAAAATTATAGCTACTTAAAAATGGCATTACCATTAATGATGCCAACTTCATGAGGGTAAACTTTAGATAAGAATCGAATTGTAAAAGTACTTTGAAGAGGTTATATTCAGGGACTAAACAAATTGTGAATGCAATTTAGTTTTGCGTGTAAATCAATTAGTTTTTATTCTAAAAGTTAATACAACTCATATATGCAGACGTTGACAGATATTAAAAACCTTTTAGCAACAATTATTTCGACGTATCATTAATTAGTTGGGTGTGTTACAATTCAAAAATAGTTTGAATATCAGAAAATGTGGTGATTCCTTAGATTTTAGCGCTTCTGTGATAGAAATTCGGGTGTTAAAAAAGATATTCAAGAGTCACCCATCCTGATGACCATGTGTAACCGCCGCGGGAAGAAGAAAGGAGTCGACGAACAGGTAGAGCGGGGCAGGAACACCAGTGAAGAGATAGTCCAGTAGAGATTCGACAGCATGAAGAAAATACCATTTCATTCAGAGTCCCTCGCATTTGTGCACCGGCGAGATAGAGGTCGGAAGTGTGCCGCATCAGAGAATGATACCGGGGACGATGGTACTACTAGGATGGCTACAAGTAGGACGTGAAGGCTGGGCGGATTCTCCCGGTGGGGGTGGAGGTGGGCCGTGAAATAAAACGTAGGAGGAGAGCGAGGGAGGAAAAAGGAGGAGAAGAGGGAGAGAGAGAAAGGTTTGGTGCTCGAGGGAAAGGAGGGAGGTGGGTGCCGTTGAGGGGGTCCCTTAGAGTAAAAAAAGGCGGTGAGGGATGAGGATGACAAGTGGCTAGGGGGAAGGAGTTAAAGAGTGAAGGGTGGGCCGCATCCAGGGGAGTGAGTCTGATACGGAGAGGCAGCAGGGGGACCGATGGGAGGGCAGGGAGGAAACTGGAGTAGCTGGATGTCTTTTGCCGAGGGGGACACACTTGCCGCGCTACGCGATGGGATGGGGACGGGAAGAATTATGGGCGTCGAAAGAGAACGATGCTAAGATATATGTGCGGTGTATTTCGCCGGGGAGGCTGAAGGAGGGGGCGGGGCGGGAGAGAGGTCGGTTTTTGGGAGTGGTGGGAGGGTGATGGTTATGCAGGGAACAGCATCGCGACAAGCCATGCGGGGAGGCGAAGAGGGCTGGGGGAGGAGAATGGGAGAGAGGGGGAGAAAGCCATCGGAAGAAAGGATTCCGGAGGCTGGGGAGAGGAGAGATCTCCTTTCCGGGGAAAAACGCCGGACACGGCAGCCGGAGTACATGGCGTCGCATCTCGAGCCTGGATTTCCGGGCGTGCAGAGATATAGGTCGTGGAGGAGGGTGGGGGTCGTTTTGTCTAAGGGAAGGAAGCAGACAGACGACGCAGACGACGGAGGGGTGGGTGGTCTGCGGGAGGGAGGGCGGGGAGTGGGCGATAGCGTGCGGGGATATTGCTGGAACGTATACTTAGGGGGGCCCTTATAAGAAAAGCGGCCCTTTCTTCTTTCTGCGGTGGGAGGGGTTGTGGGGAATCCCGCCGCTGTTGTAACACTGCTCTTCCACTCTGGCGAGGGACCAACTTAGGAAAAAAAATAATCCAAGCGGACAGGTAGGGAGGAAAAAAATTGGTGGAGCACGTTGGAGACTTCCACGCGAGTTTATAAGTTGCTGGGGTGATAAAAAAGGCTTTGTTTTATCTAATCTTGCAAGACGGCGGTGCACGGTGACAAAAAAAAAGATTTCGTCCGCCTTGGCAATTTCACGATTCACTTAATCTTAAAATTAGATTTGAGCATAATGCTGGAGTTTACGCAGTTTAAAATGCGAATAAAAAACTCCGTTCGAATGTTTTGTTAAAAATTACCCCCGCAAGAAAGATTGCTAGTAATTTGCAAATTACAGGTAGCACAAGTTCTCAGTGGCAGTTGTTTGTTCCTTGCACATTCTAACTGCCCATATAACTGTATTTAAATTGGCATCATTTACTTGAGTAAATTTCCACTTCTCATAAGTGTCGCTAACATATTTTCAGGTATTCTTATTATTTCTTTGAAATGTCATTAGAGAAAAGTTTCCTTTATAGAATCTACACATGGATTTTTGCATTTTCACGAAAATAAAATAGAAAAATTAGATAGTTTTTGGGGTTTCCTTATCTGTAGTGTAATTATATGAGATTTTACTGTGCATAATATAATAAATCAATTTAATTAGAAGTTAAATGACAATGTATTTGGTACTGTATATCTACAAGAGCTTCCATCGAATTGGTGTGTAACAACCATGACTTTAAAATGAAAGTAGTCTGTACAGTGAAGATGGGTTAATATGACAACGTTAAATGCCCAATTAGTTAGGGGAGTGATAAAAATGATCCACTTGCTCTCGGGACTTGAAAATCAATAGCCATTAAGGATGACTACTCAGTAATGAACATGATTCAAGTTTAGGCCATTGAATAAAGTGAATGAAGTGTAGCCATGTCCATCGAGCCCTGGGAGAATAATTAGCTGCGATTAGAGCTGAGGAATGTATTCTGTCGCCCTTAACGCTTCGTCAATCGAAAAGATCTCATTTAATGCTCCATTTAAGTAATTGCTCTTTGGAAAGTCTTACCACTCTTCGAACAAGGAAGCATTTCCTTGAGAAACTTAGACAAACGGCTATTTTTTACCTCTGAAAGTTCTCGCGAAGTTAGGTGTGTAAAAATTACCGAGGACACTGTGCGTGTGGCATACTTGGTAAGATTGAAATAAATGCATGAAGAAATAATATAGTATTTTGTGTAAGAGAAATTAAAAAAAATAAAATGCATATTTTTTTTGTTCTGTAGAAATATCTATTTATATTTTGAATACTGCCTTTCGTTTGAACGACTCATTGAATCTACTTTAGAAGCATTATGCTAAAGAGTCAATATATGTATATATTTTTTGTAATGAACAAGGCTACTTTGAAAGCATGTGTTAAATTAATGATGATGATTCCTTCACACACATTCTTCTTGAACATATTCGCAATTACTGCTGAGTGGAATATGGCTTAACGCGAAGGTATGATGAAATGAAATTCTTGGGTTAATACTTTTAACTGGTACAAATTATGCTTAAATGAACTAAACCATGTGCTGTATTACATGAAGCTAAAGTTTAATTCAAAGAAGCGCATTACTTTATTCCTGGGAAGACAAATAGATTTATCATTTCACCTGTAGACTCGGGTGTTAGGCACTGCGGTGCAAATGAAAGACTTAGTAATCCCACTAACATTAGGCCTAGCATTTAGAAATCAAGTTAGAGATAGACACCTGCGAAGCTGCATGCAACAAACAAGGTTTTATCAAATGACTCGAGGGTAAATATTTGAATAAAAATGTAAAGGGTTTTATTTTACGTTAGTTTGTCCTCTACTTGAACGCGAAGGGCATTTGGAACGCTACGAAGGATCTGAGTTTTTTTAATTAAATGAATTTGAGTTTTGGATACGGATGGCATTCGGATATGGATGGCATTATAAACTTTAGAGCTAGGTGGGGATAGCGACCGTGTCCCAGGTGTACCGAGAAGTGAATTCAACAAAGCAGTGAATGATTTAAGGAAACTCAAGACCCACGGTGAAATCAAAATCAATGGAGAAATTGTTAAGGTACGTAATGCCAAAGAAATATTTTTGGAATAATCAATGATGGCTGATAAAGTGTAAGATTTTCGGAGGACTTTGAGAAGACAGTTATTTATATTGCAGTACTGGAAAAACAAGAGGACCAAAAGTTGTGAAAATATGGAAATTTTTCGATGACATATGCATCCAGCATACTTACATGGATATTATCAGAAAATTAAAGAGAGAAATTAATGACAACATTTTGGGAAACCTTATTTTGTGCTGGAAGAACAAAATACGAGGGAAGTCCTACTCTGAATAAGCATGCTGATGGAAAAGAACCAACATGTTGTTGGGATGCAACAAATCAATGCATGTGGCTTTTGAGGACTTGGAGAAGTTCATTGTCCATTGCGAGTGCTACAGAAGTTTAGGTTATTTGAAACTTGGCACGAATTAAAACGACAAAAGAGTAATAAACGAACGATTAACGAGCCAAGTCCTAACAATGCAGTGGAAGACGTAAGATATATTGAAGTTATAATTTAAGCATTCTTAAATAAGAGTTTTAAATGCCATCAGGAGTTCAGCACATAAATGGAAGAAGGACCAAAAGGAGCGTAAGGGCATGGCGTGAAAGAAATGAAGGTAAATGGGATGAAATTAATATGCTCAATTTTGCAGTTGACATCACATTAAAAGCATTTAGCTTTTAAGAATTTCAAGCATCATTGGGCACAATGGACCCAGAGGTTCTTCAGAGATATTGCATAAAAGTAAACATAAAGATAACTAAAATCCTAGTATTTGGAATAGAGAAATTGCAGGAACATGACGTTAGGATGGAAAGAAGTAGGAATAAGGGGAATATTTCACTTACCTAGGAAGTGAGGCTGGATTGAGCTTGACGGATTTCAACCGGAGATAAGCTCAAACTTAAAAGGAGTTTTCCACGAAGAGGCGTCTTTTATACTCAAAGTGGATAATAAAAACAAATAACCTCACACTAATGCATCCTTGTGGATCAGTAATAGAGAACATTGAAAAAAATAGAATGAGAATTGAAGTCTTTAAAATTTATTTCTGGACATGGTATGATGAAGATAAAAGGGATAAATATGTAAAATGAAGAATAGAATGTATACAGAAGTTATGAGAACGAAAGGATCGTGGTGAGCAATATGGCAGATTTAATTCATATGGATAGGCATTGAGGCAGTTTGCTTTTGTTTTAAAGAGAATAGAAAGGAAAATACAAGGGATAGCGAGCATATAGACTAATAAAATCAATCGAAAGTACATACCTTAAGTTAAAAGGGGAATTAATGAAAGGATATTGATAAGATATCAATCAGTAAGCAATAAAATATCGATTGAGAGATTCCATTAAAATTTTTGGACTGATCTGCTGACTATGACGATACTACGGAGGGACCTGCATTGAATCACGTTGAAAAAGACTTTATTTACTTAAGAACACATATGGAATACTTCGGTGAATCCATATGGTCAAGGTCTACGGAATGAAGTTTAATAGTACTCAGCAACACATCCACTGCATCAGCCATCAGCGAAAAATATTCTCTGACCATTTTAGGACAAATCGAACTCATAGTTTGAATTTCATTATTAATAGGAATTATATATGGCTGCGTAGATTTTCGCGGCGGTGGCTTGAAGAATTCTGCATGTCCGGGTTTTCACCGCGTTGTTGTTTGAAGCCGACAACAGTTTCGCCGAAGTTTCATCCGGCGTCTTCAGGTCGAAGATGACTTCCGGCGTCTTCAGGTCATCTTCGACCTGAAGACGCCGGATGAAACTTCGGCGAAACTGTTGTCGGCTTCAAACAACAACGCGGTGAAAACCCGGACATGCAGAATTCTTCAATAGGAATTATAGTTGAACGAATCAGTTCATAAATTCTATTATAGTACTCGTCAAAGATTATCCTGAAATTCAATTCACGGTTTGCTTTAACGCAAACTACCTACATAAGGCAACGTATAGAGACGAAATGATAAAAATATTATCTATTTTGTTTAATTTATGGTATACAATGAATAATAAACAAAAGGGTAATGAATTGAACCCCTGGATCTAAACCCAAACAGTGGCAACGGTTTTTATGGAATAATTGGTGATTTAGAATTATAATTTACCTGCATCAAACCGTTGCTCGGGGGCCACCTGTAACTTTGACAGTAAGAAATGTGATTCTGGATAGTAAATGTTGTGTTATGACCTAAGTTAATTAAAATTTGAGTGTGAAAATTAGATGAAAAAGCATGCATTAGAAAGGGAAGGACGAAGTAAACGCAGCCGCATTGTAAAATCGGGGAACAACTCGACATCGGGAATCAAGGGGGCATGAATTTATGGCCGGCAAGCGGATTTGGTGCTGCGTAGGTTAAAGGTAAAAAATTAAGATTGCATTGTGATTTGGTGTCATTAAGGTAGAAAAAACTGCAATAAGAGGGTATCTTAGGTGGCATCTATTGCGTGTTCTCTATGTAGAGGGCTGTGACGCCCCCTCCCCGCTTAATTCATAAGGTTTCCTACTAAGTGGGCAAGCCTTATGAATTAAGCCCTCAGCAAGATTTGTTTCGAAGTCGGCTTGTTGGCAATCCCTGAGCAATGTGACTTCCAAGTTTCTAGTAACCAACTAATGGCCAGACAGTACCCCGTCATGACCGTTCATGGAGGGCGGAGAAAGACCAGGGGACGGTTGAGGGGGTGGGTTAGTTAGGATTTGAAACCCGTAGCGGTCCATTTTAATTGAATATCTCCGGATTAGCACACAATGGAGGGAGATGGAGCGATTCGGACGGTGAGCATGTGGGCGGGGAAGAAAGTTGTGGGGGTGAGGGAGAAGCAGAAGGCCCGGGTCCGCGTAGCAGGGGTCCTCTGGCAGAAGAAGTAGGGCGAGGTGGGTTGGTGACGGGAGGGCGTTCGCCCTTTCCCACGGAATACTCGCTAAGAGGGGGAGGGGGGCGGAGTTCTTGGTCTCACAGTGGGTTCGCGATAGCTGGGACGCCTGTTTGGGATTCGGCTTCGGGCTCCAGAGGATTGCATGCGGCTTAAGCAATGAGCGCTGGATCCTGCGTTAACTATTTGGCTCGGGAGGAGATAGCCAATCGTTGGCCTGGTGGCAAGGTCATAGTTTTGACAATAAGCCACGAAATTACAACCAACCCCAGGAAAATTAATCTGCTTGACTCATGCAGGTGAAATAATTTTTAAATTATTATTTCCCATGAACTTCCCTAGCTAATAGTATTACTCTTATGAATAAGGAGGCAATTGTCCATGCCTAAGGAATGTGATAACATGTTTTATGTAAAAATATCTATTTACCAATTTTCGTTAGGAATCTGTACCGCAAAGGTTTTATATTAGTAACTGTACGAAATATTCCCTTTCCCGTAGTTGATTATCTAGTTTGACTAATATTCTCATATTGTCCTTGAAGACCGCGAAGTTTTTCTAAAACGAATTCATTCCTGAGCGTCAAAGCGACGGAAAAGTATCTAACAATTAAATCAATATTACTTTATTTAAGGGTTACGAATATCCGGTACTATTTAACCGCGTACATATTAGATAACTAAATGATGAATATTGGGAGCGCCAACGATAACCGTGAGTTGTTGGCGATAACATTAACTGGTCTGCGCATAAATGAATAGGGTTTGTTTGGATCTATGCTATTATGCGCGAAAATGTCTCGCGTATCATCGTATTTGGATTCTAAGCTGTCGGGCATCAATTTATGAGAATCAGACTACAAGTTCGTCAGCAGGGGGAAAAGGAGAAATTGGTCCATGGAGGCAGAAGTGCTCTTCCCCAATTGCAAGTTGGTAAAAACGGGCGTCAGTGGTTGGCAGTCGGGCTTATCGGGGGCTCGAAGTGTGCACAGTCCTCAGGAGGTGGAGGGGATGGATGAGCGAAAGAGTGAGAGAGGAAGAGAGAGGAATCACCACTGTGTCGTGGTAGCTCCCTCCTCAACTCCCACATCGGTCGGGCGGGACTGAGGATGTTGGCGGGTGCGCGGGGAGCGGGAGTAACGGGGCGCGTGACTAAGCCGCTGCCGGCTCACGGACAGGTGGGGGTCGATTATTTCGATCTCCGTGCCTCGCGGCGTAATTGCCGTCGCGCACAATGTCAAAATTAATGCGCGGCAAATCGGTTACCATTTGGCCTCCGCGTCCCTTCCACACACGCCACCGCACGGTCCTTTTTCGCAGGCATTCCTGATACCGGCATACATTAGCAGCGATTGTGTGCGCCCGGGGCTAATGCGAGCTGCGCAATTGCAATACATCCACGGGGTCTAGTAATGTGATTTCATTTACCTCGCGGCCACTTAGCCGAATACGTTTATGATTATTTTTTCTCGTTCAACATCATTGTGGTTCCTCGCTGTGGTAAAATTTTCGCTTTAATTGCATGAACTATGATTCCGCCGTCATTGAAAAGGGGGGCTAAATTATTTTGCCTCCCTTCAGGACTAAAAAGTGCTTACTACACTTTTAGAGTTATTTATTCACCAGAGAGCGGTTTAGACTCTCACTTTCGAAGTATTTTATCATTAACGGCACTCTTTGCAATTTATAAATACTGGATTATTTTTTATCACCTAAGATAATGAGAATGATTAGGCTGAAGAGAATTTTAAATATTTTTGCGATCTAAATCTACAATTTAACTTTTAAACCAAATTTTTGTCCACTGAAAACGAAATGAGTACGATATCTGGGACTAAAGTATAGTTTTTAATACGAATAGAAAACTTAAAAATTTAGTCATAGAGGTATGTTATAAGTTCATCCATATTTATTGATTTAATATGTTGAATAATATGGTATGTTCCGTGATAACATATTATATTTCCAGCAAAAATGCTATACGAGCTGTAATTAGCTGTTTTCTGCATTTAGACAGCTGACAGTCCCATGAAATTTGCTAAATTTTTCATCAACCAGCCAAACATATTTCAAATTATCAATTCTTCATTCATATATGTACATCGGTTGACATACTATATTAGTATATTTTGTGGAATTATAGTTTTCCATTCGTAAATGAAAAATAAATAGTTAGAATTCATCAGTAGAAGTCAGATTGTAGGTAAGGAATGAGATGGTCTCATAATGTGGTATTTTCCAAAATTCCCCTTTGCTTTTTGAGTCAAAAATAAAGTCAACGAATAATGAAAAACTTGAGAAATTATTCTTTTATGGAACATCTGAGTTATTCATTGGAAGGATATTGAAATTCTTTACAATTCATTCCTCAATTCGATTTATAGTATTCTGGAAAGCTATAATTTTTACTGCTATAATCTATAATCTCATTGCTATGATTAATGATGCGTTAATGTAGTCTTTGATCTTTAGAAATCGGAATTAATAAATGACTAAATTTGATTTTTTTGTGTTTTTTTCCATCTGGATAATTTACAACGTTGAGGTAAGAAGGTAGGAGAAAGTTTGATAACCAAATGGTTTTTTTAAATATTTTTGATTCATTCAATCCACTCCAGAGATGAATTTACCAGAGAACAATTCACAATGGGAATATTAGTTTGCCAAAGGTGTAGTCTCATCAAAACCAATTGAATTCTCATTTTGAGAAGAGAATTAAAAACTCTATTTTCCCAGAAGCGTCTTCATTAAATTTCCCCTCCATCGAACTCTAATTCCGGGTTGAATTCAAAATTGTCTCTTTTGTAGTATTTTCAATTTATTTTTAAATAACAGCATGATATTGTCAGTTGATGAAATGCCCCTGCACCCTATACGCATCCATTGGCTTCAAATTGGTTGTATCAGTCATTCATCTGTTGTTCTGAATTTGTTTCATACCGAAATTTCTTTTTATGATGATAAATAATTGTATCGTACACTTGAAATCTATATTATCGTGGAGGGATTAGAGTTTCTATCAAACTTGCTCATATTACTATTTTTTACATTTAACTTGGAACACCTTAATTGATTACCGTATAAAATAATTTTAGCCCCGGAAAAACTTTTATTTGAATCATTCGATGGCTTTTGGGAGAATAGAATAGCAGCCATTTTAGATTAATTCATATTTTCGATGAGTATTTCCTTGCGAGTCATTCCAGTTCAGGATTATTAGTATTAGCTATATTTGGAAACCACTAATTGCGTATTCTAGCATGCGTATGGTCGCTTTGTCATACATATCACAGCCAATAGGCATTCCATAGTCTTTTGCATGGCTCAGCGCCAATTGTGTACCAAGTATTCCATCAATAAAAGCCATCAACAAAGTTGGTGACCAAATTGACAGCTATTACTTGCTGTAAAATTGTAATTTTAGAGCTGAGCATTCAATTTACAGCGGTGGGCTCAATGAGATATGTTCTACTCGCAATACCATGTGCGTTCCATTCAGGTGCCTTTGCACCTGGGAATCGAAAGATGGGTTAAAAGTTGAAATTCCTTCCGAGTATGTACCATTATTAGGGATAAAACCACCGCTGTTGAGTTCTAATGCCATGCAAAACTTCCGTAAGGTGATGACCACACTCTTTCTTTGCTCGATAACGACTAATGTTGGAAAAGAATTCTTAAATTATTTTAAAATTTTCCGTTACTCTACGTCATTTTGTAAAATTAATGCACAAGAATAAAATAACCAAATAAATTTTCCTTCCATGTCCAATGAAATCGTGAGATTAATTCTTGAAGCATGCAAAAACATTGAGTAAGACATTACAAAAAAATATTCATAACTCCAACATAAAAATGTTACATGCTCAGAGAATATTCTTTAGTTGCTACCGTGGTGTGAAAGCTTTCCCGATTGAATTTCTACAAATTTTATCATAAGAGGTCTCGGGTATTCACCCTAAACCATTGCAATAGCTTTATATCCTTCCGACCCTGACCAAGATCTAGACCACGATTGCCGCCGATCGACAGAGCCGTTCCTCATCTCAAAGCTGCTTAACAATAAGCCTTTTCAGGTTTTTTTCGAAACAGCTATTGTTCCGCTTCGAAACCTTCCAAAGATCCCATTCCGACTGGGACGTCTATTTATTTTTCCATGCTAGCTCGTCAGCTCAGATCAACCAACCCTAAAATGTATATGGCATGCACTGGCGCACATAAATGAGTCGTGCATAAATGTGGATAGAGTTCATACAAAAACATATCTATGGACGAAGCCTGATTACCGGCAGCCGGAGAGAGCAAGGAAAGGCAATAAAGTCATAAAAACTCGAACGGAGAT
Source organism: Hetaerina americana (assembly GCF_022747635.1). NCBI lineage: Eukaryota > Metazoa > Arthropoda > Insecta > Odonata > Calopterygidae > Hetaerina > Hetaerina americana. The sequence continues at coordinate 2,701,959 of NW_027287084.1, forward strand.
TTTGTGGTACCCACGGAAACGGAAAAACGAACGGGCTGTTATAGATGTCAGTCAATCTGTGGGCGTTCAAGGGCGCCCCCCTTATATTCATCCAACGCGCCCATATCCCATTGTGTGTGTAATATCTCTGCGATGGCTGAGCGAAACTCCAATTAGTGTATCGCGGTATATTTTATTCTGAATATCACAAACATTTTGCGCTCTGGCAGCGCGACATCAAATAACGTTGGGTATTCATTTCGCGACATCGATAGCCGCATTTCTTGCGTGGCTGTACGATGGGCGATATTCTGAATGTATGCCTTCGTGTTTTCAACACCAAATCCCTTCTCTTGTCATTATCATTATCATTAAAAGAGTTTGATCAAGGCCTTTCATACCAACATAAATACGATTGCTATCCCACAGTGTGCATATAGCGAATTTAAGGCTAAATTTACGCTCCTCACCGTACTACTTTACTTATCCGTATGGTATAATTTCGTCATGAGCAGATTGGTTTCAGCTTAATCTTCCACTACGCTTCTGTTGCTCCATTTGTTACCCATATTATTTTATTATTTAACTCTTTGTACTCCTTTCTACCTGCCTCTGAATAATCATTCTTCCATTCCATTCACTCGTCTATCTCTCTAATCATCTCACCCGTGATCCATGGTTCCCTTGTCATTTTCCTAACGACAGTTCCTATAATTTATTTTGCGACTTTAAAAATCCTTTTTTGATACATTTCTATCATTCCTCGATAGCGCTAAGTTCCTTTACCTAACCCATGATTTTCTATACAGCCAGCTGATACTCTTTTCCTACCTTTCCAGTTAATGCTCCTACATTCCATTTCCTAACCCGCCGCCCCTGTCTTATCTTTTTCAATCGGACGTATCACTTCATGAGTATTAAATTGTGTTCTGAGTCCGCATCATCCACTCCCGGGAAACTGCGCGAATTTATCACGCTGTTCCAAAATCTCTGCATAACCATTATATGATCTCGCTAATACCTGAGTCATCTGGCATTTTCCACGTATAACTAGGCTTTATGTGGTGTCTAAAGTAATTATTGGTGATGACTCACCGCTATCTCCTGCAGAATTCAATTGCTTTCTCTCCGTGGTCATTCCTCGTACTCAAACCGTAGTCCCCCACCTTATCACCATCTCTTCCTTCGTCTACCGTCGTATTCCAATCCCCCATTATTATTGTACGTTTTCCTTTAGTAGCACACGCGAATATGTTCTCTAAATGATCGCATACCCTATCGACTTCTTCCTCCTTAGAATTGATTGGTGTGATGTACGATGTAACTTCTGAATGACCAAGTTTGTCGGTTCTGCTTTTGCATCGACTAGTAATATTCTATCCATTGGTTGCTCTATGTTGATAACGCTTCTTTTTTTCTTTTTATTCAATATTATGGCACACATACGGCTGATTGGGACGAGCCACGTAGCTACCAGGATTCACTACACTGTTCATCATGAACTTTGACTACACTGTCCAACATAGCATTTTTGGAAATAGTAATGGAGGAGGTTTCGCGTTGCCTACCTCAATAGTGTTTTTAACGTGACACCATCATGGCCGACCGCCTCACAGAGGAACAAACGCTGCAAGGACTATCTATCGTCTGGATCCTAACCTTCAACCTATTTGGCTTAGGTGACCCTATCAGGAGCAATTATCATTGCTCCCGCCAGCACAGCTCTAGGGGTCATCGGAATGCACAAGCCCTTTCACCACGCTAAGGTTGTAGCCCATGTGATGGGAACTTGATGTATATTGAGTGAGATGGGGTTTATTTTTCGTCACATTTCTCACTAAACTTCAGGCCGAATCCTAAGAAAAAGGCCCTGGAGTTGCGAAGTTTACTCACTATGGTAACCTTACCACTGGAAACATATAGATTGAAAACTTCCGGAATAGACATGCAGGTGTCAGTGAATCACACTGGCCTGGATGTTGGAGGCGGGGGTGGGAGGGGCGATCAGGTGTGGGAGTGGGCGAATGTAGCGGAGAAGTTGGTTGCGCTGGCCATGGGAACGCCGGGTGGCGGGACGGAGGTGCGGAGGCGGAAAAGGAGGCAGGCCGGAGAAGTGTTAGTGCGTGTAAAATGCAAATGCGTGTGAAGGTGTTGTGTTGAGTTGAGAGACGATGAGCAGGGAGGATTGGGAATCGAGTAAAGGGGGAAGGGGGCGTGAGAATGGGCGGGTCAAGGGGTGGCTCACAAAGGGAAGAGGGAGCTGTAAAGCGAAGCGGAGAGAGAGAGAGAGAGAAGGGATGGGCAGTTTTGTTGATGACTGAGGGGGCGTGGGATAGCTGTGGCTAATAAGAGTAAGCAAGAAAAGGGGAGAAATATGCGTGATTGTGTACGTAGGTGCACTCGGTGATCGGACCTTAGGACATAGAGGGATAATTTGCGGTTATTGTAGTTATCCATGCATCACTGTCTACGTGGAGTTATCGATACATTAATTCTCAATTTTCCGCTCCAGATGTATAGTCCAGGAAACTCCTTCCCTGCATTAGCATTAGGACAAGTTTCTTCCGAGCATTCTGTAATGCCCCAAACATTATAAGACCTTATAAATAATAAGTAAGAAAATAAACTCCGTGGAAAGCTTCGAACTCATTTAATATGGATACAGAAAGACGTCTTACTTATTTTTTTTTATTTTTGTATGGAAAGAAACTCTCGATTCGTATTAGATCTGAGTTCCGCATGAAGATATGTTGGATTAAACTAAATGAAACAACAAACGGAGTGGTTTGAGTAATGTACAAATCAGAGGTTTCATAAAAAGATACGTTTCAGGCGTGATATGGCGGAATATCATGATTAATTAAAAATTGGCAATTTTCCACAAAATAAAATTTAATACGACCTGTTTCTATGTAACTACATGAACATCAGGTGACCTGCAACTTAATCATTATCGTCTGATGATGACATAATTACAATAAAACCGGTCGTATTAATTTTGTTTGGTGGAAAATTACCAATTTTTAAATAAACAGAAGTTTCATTATATCTTGGAATATGGATGTTCAATGCGACAAAGTGCTGTCTTTCGACCTTTTATCGGTTTGTTTCCCCTCAACTACGGGACTTATTACATTTAACTATTGGTGATTCTTAGGATATGTTCTAATTAATTATTTTCTATGTTTGATGTTCAATAAAATAGAAAACAGTCGTGGGAACTTTTACTACGAAAAATTAAAATTTCGTGTCCATCCACGTCCTTGATGTGCGCTCGTTTTACTGTAGCTGTAAGACCAATTGCATCGCATTAGACTTAACGATTCATCTCGAAATAACTCTTACGGACTCCTTTTCCAGGTAAATAGTTACCTTCTGTTACGTGGTAGAAATAATGTGTGCTCAGGAATATTTTTTGCAAAGAATTCTCATCGTGATTTATTTCATCTGTTCCGTTGAATAATTCCTGAGAAATTTTTTTTTATTATGACAGCGACATGTTACAGAACTTACCCTACAACTGAATTTGGATCACGGTGGATGTGTTTAAATTAAAGTATTAAAATTATTGCGACAAAAACTGTTCTCATTGTAGAAAACGACTGAGAAAGTAACACGCGCATTCCGCGGCGAAACAAAATATGAGAGAAAGGAGTCGTTCCAGGGCAGAACGACCGTAACATTATCGAGGTAGACAGAGGAACGAAATGTGTTCTCTGATGTTTATGGCATTTTTGAGAAGCATGTAGCTCATGACATAATAACGAGTGGGAATTGTTTCATTTTTTTTGGTATCTCTCACCATTTTTGCTTTTCGGCAGAATGCCCAATGTTTCACTATTACCATTATACGATGCCGTTATGCCAATAGAATACCTTTAAAATTCTATTTTTTACAAAGAGTTTAAACATTAGTGTCTATCTTTATGTTCAATAACATCATTAAAACTGTCATTTAATAGCCAGCGTTTAATGTTTTATCCCTCTAATATTTCTATCTTGTGTGCCACTTCAATTTATTCTAGTTTGTCACAAAAACGGAGTTTTTTACTTAAAAACCTCCCTCGCTCTGTTTCCATACCATTCATGCTTTTATTCAAGTAGGATCAGCTTTACGATGGTACGAAGACGTAAAAAACAAAAGCTTTCAAACCAAATTCAGAAGTTCAAGTTCAGGAGCTCAGTAAAAACCTATTTAAATTGTTATCAGCATTAACATAAATTAACAACGTTATTAACTGATGATGTCTTTTCTCTGGTATTTGTCAGAGACAAAGTTGCGACAGCCAAAGAAGATACTTTTGCACTTTCATTTCCAGTTGAACTATATCCTTGAAAGTAATTCCTGTTTTGCGTATGACAATTATGAAGTGAAAATAATTTTGCAGTATTATTATATCCATCATAAAATTTCTAGACAAATTTTGGCCCGACGTCTAAAAAATAACTTTCTAAAACTTAAATCAAATGTTGAGTTGTATACAATATATTTCAATGAATCTCTGTACAGAGTTTAAGTATTCACTTAGTAATTTATTGACTAATTAATTTAAATCCTGAATTATTGCCATAAATATTAATTACCAGACAACGAGTACTATATTTTAAACTAAATCAAAAAAAAGTCATATTAACAAAAAATGGCATTCCAAACGGTGATTTCCGGTATAACGCCGAGCCCATTTATTGCCAGGTTCTCTCTTGAACATTTAAATCCTTTACACCGGACAACTTCTGTTCACAATATACGGCGTGCAATTAAGATATTCTCCATGTAGCGGCTGAAGATAAAAATTCATCGATAGTCCAGTTTGGGGGGATTCAAGTGAGCCATGTTTTCAAGAAATTTAGGTTTTCAAACGGGGATGAGCCATGACTCGTGAGCGAAGTGAGCAGAAAGACGCCTAATTTCAGTGGCTTTCTGTTGGAACGGAGATGTGATGAAGGAAAGTAATGAAAGGAAATTATGGGTCTTTCTTCTTACATACCAGTCATTTATATTTAAGGAAGGGCCCAGGGAAGGGAAAGAGATAATTTCTGCCGTAGGCGCAAACGGAATGTTTTTATTAAAGGGCGTGGAGAACTAATGCTGTTGGAGGCTCGTCTAAATTAGTTATGGAACATTCATTTCTCTCAACTGTAATTATTATTCTTTTACAAATCCATTTGAGACAGAGTCAAGGTTCTTGGTATTTTCTTGAAGAAGTATGGCATATGAATTTATGCTGCCCCATCTCTCAAATCATTAATTTGGAATGAAATCGGAAAACTACGACCTCATAAACGAAGATAATCGTTCAAGAGAAATATGAAGTGAAAGTTCAACCTATGCTTTTTTCCACCTATTGTTTTTATTTTTCATCAGTTATGAAAACCTTTTAGCTCTAAGTCGATAGGTATACTTAATTTAGTCAAATATATCTAATGGAAACCCAGCAGCTGTTGTTTTGACCTCGAGGAACTTTCTTTTTCAAATGAAGTAAAAGTTAAAAGCGATTAATATCATGGCAAAATTTAAAGAAATTATGAACATAGTATTTGCGTTTATGAGCTACTCGGATAATCATTATACCGGATAGTTAAAATATTTCAAATGTACATTATCTTTAGGAGTAAACGCTGAAGGGATTAAGCTATTGAAACCTTTACTCGGAATTTATTGAGCAACTCATTCCAGAAAGCAAGAGGAAGACACGATTTGCATGAAGCAGGCTACCCATAACTTTCAAGGGTCGCCGAAGCTCTGTTAAGGGAAGTTCTTTTGCTCACAAATTGTAAGCCAATTACAATGAAACGGATTTGCATCAATCCCACACAAAATATTAATGCTATTTGTTCAAGCTCCTTTCTGATGTTTAAATTATGTGCCGCCATATATTCTCGCATGTGCTTCATTTATTTGGGAACGAAGGAATAAGTCTCTACAAAACTTGGGAAACCCTTCTGTGCCGGCATCTCTTATTTATCTAATCCTCCTGCCGCTTAATTTTATAAACGGTCAATTTTTCGGCCCAAGCTGTACCTCATGCATTAAATATACTCCAGTTCAAACCAAAGGAAACTCTGGAAACAATTAAGATCTCTATTATTTTTGGGACCCAATCATAGCTATTGGCGAGTCAGACCGTTATGTGTAATGGCGCTGTTAACAATATTAGTTTGCCATGATGTGTCAAAACGAATATGACTGTGATAGCAAAATATATTAATAATCAATATCAATTAAGAATGTTTTTGGCTCCCATATTTTTTTGTCTATCCCATGGAACCCGTGTGTTGCATGCTGACAAATTGTATTCATTATTCCATGCCCAATAGTTATTAGATGCAAATTACTCATTTGGCTGAGAAATAAGAATGTCTATGCGATGGCGGAATTATCAATGCTACGAATAGTTGTAGGGAGTAAATCCGGAATAATATTAGTAATGGAATGATATCCGGAGGATTGTAGTGGGCTGGAAAGGATTTCTAATCCCCAGGCGATGTTCGAGACAGGGAAGCTGCTTCCAATGGGGTCATTGAACGTAAGGGAAGGTTGGATTGAAGACAAGAAGGAAAATGGAGAGAGTGAAAGCAGTGATGGATAGGGAGTATGCGTGAGAGAGAGAGAGAGAGAGAGAGAGAGAGAGAGAGAGTGAAGAAGAAGGGAGCTCTGGGACCTTGCATTTTGAAGTATTTCATGGCGGCACGCGAGTTTGCCCCTCAGCCACTGGACATCATTCGGGGCATTCGCAGGCCTTTCATACCCTCAGTCGGGGCAATAGGGCCTCCACATTCCACGAGCACCTTTCCGGTGTCGCACGCTCCGTTGAACTTGCTTCGGGGCGCACCGAATTCACTCATAATAAGTTCTATCATTGTTTGCGTACGCTTTCTCTACCGCATAATTAAGGTACAAAAGAATCGGTAACGTGTGAATTTCCCGAAGGTAATATTTTCATGACTTTCGTGGAGCTATGACTTCATGCGGTGGGATTGAAAATACGAATGAGCCTTATGTTTTTTTCCCAAATAAATAATTTAGTGGCGTAGGCGATGTCAAAATTGAGGCTGGTTACTTATAGGAAGATTAGTAAAATGTGTACAAATCTATCTATTTGGCCAAGAGCATAGTGAGCGAATAAACAATCATACCAAGTATGTGCTAATTTAATTGAATCATAACTAAAGTGGCCACATACATATCCTAGAATAATAATAGCCAGTACGTAAATAATAATATGTGATTGACGGTAATATTTAAAAATAATAATTTACGGTACGAAGCATAATGCATTTGTTTTATTTCTAAGCAATGGGAATACGCTTTTATCATACTTACATGGCTGCATCGTTCCGTTCCGATTAGTCATTTCTGAAGTTTTGTTTATTTATTTTCAAATTTTTAGAGAAAGTGCTGCAAAATGTATTTCTTAACTTTGGAAAAAGATAATGCCTGATGTTTAAGTGCATACTCTATAGCTAAAAATTTAGGCAATAACATTTTGAGATCAACCAAATAAATCTGATAGATCTTTTATAATACTGGCATTTAAGGTGTAGTGAATGTGACGAAATTATTCCGAGACGTTATAATTAATGGAAGAATAGATCACAATGGGTAGTGCATGAGATTTCAGAACAGATAAATTTTATGGAGTCATTTTTTTCCCCGGAAGGACTCGAGACTTGAATGGAAGAAAGAAGCCTGTGTTGTTTGTAGGTAATAAGAAATTTTACTGCGGGAAGTTGTGATAATTCTTCCGGTGGCGTCGGTCCTCTGAGGAAACTTCACTTCTTTAGCTTTCTTTTTCTTCCTACTCTATTATTTTTAGATCTTTTTTCTTCGATTTTGTGGTTCACTATTGCTCCTTAGACTGACGTCTTTTGAATTTAATTAAATTTAAACATAATTTTAATTAAGTCCGTCGCACCAAATTCAGAATTGATGAAAGGAAACGATTAATAGGAACAGTTTACAGCGGTTGAAGAAACTCATATTTTAAATTTGAAATTATTTAGCTTTTTCACATAAAATAAAAAGTTTTAATAAACGACACGCGGTGTAATATTCATCCTCAGGTACAAAACCTCGTATCTGTGAATTGAATCGAGGGTATTTTATCAAACCTTTTTTATGGAAAAGTAATAAATAATATTTTAAATAAATAATATTAATGATCATAGATTTGTATTAAAACATGAATGAATTTTAATATGAAAGAAAATAGATGTCCTCCTGTGCAAATTAAACAAAATTTTATTTTTTTTAAATTTAGAAATTATTGGACTTCTATGACATGCCCTTATTTTTTGAAGGAAGAGAATGTTAAAAAATCGGGATAGATATAGTGTGAGAGAACCTTCTTTAGACAACATGAAAGTAGGCAGAAGTTACGAAGAAATTAAGAAATAAATAATGCAATGTAAGGAAGAAGAAGTTATGATAACATATAAAAGTTAATTCCCGTTAGGGACCGTGCAAAATCAACCTGGAAAGAAGAATGAAAATGTAGAGATTAAAACTGCATGCAGATTTCTACTCCTCATTGAGGCCGAAGTTCCGGAGATGGCTCATATCTTATTAGTTACCCGAAGCGTCTGACCAGAGCCTACCACTGCCCGCTAAAAAAAGGGGGGACATTTTTCGCACCAGACACAACCATATACCCTCTCATTTGCCCACTACATCACCATTCTCCTGTTGACAAAGGTAGCCAGAAAAACCCTAAAAGTTAGATAGAACCGCTGCGTGCGAGTATAAACAGAGAATTTCAAGTTGGAAATGGGGGATTATCCGCCATTGTACCCACGGGCTGAGGTTTCCGGTGATTCCTGTCGCCCGGCGTGCTTCGCGAGCCGCGAGCTGGTGGAGACGTCGTACTATTACCCCAGGCGGGCGGCGATGCCCAGCAGCAGTTCGCCCCGCCCCCACTTACGATTCCCGACTCTGGCACCGAACCCGAGCGGTCACCTGTGGAAACCGCGCCCGACAGACGATCGTCATTACAAGCTTGCGGACTCGCAGCCGACTAGAGAACGCTGCTCCTCGATTTGCAATCCCCCGTTGTGACACCGGGATCCAACCTATACAGTAGCCATGGAGACCACACCACGTCACGGCCAATACCTACTCCATGGGAGGACACTGCACCTCACGTTCACGGTTCTCTCCAAAAGGCATAGCCTCTCATTTGCCATTCACATAAATCAAGGCCCTATGCTCACCTTCTCGGCATATTTTCCATTGAAATTGTCTCACCCGCACCTTTTATGCTGATCCTTTCCTATTGGTGCTGTCAAGCTGAATCACTTGGGGAAAATTGTTTGTAAACCTATTTTAATCTTTCACAATATTTTATAACATACTTGTCCCTATGCGAGCGTCAATAATATTGCATGAATATTTAGAACGTGGTTTTTCGTCAATTAAAAATCGAAATAGTCATTTGATATTCCCGAAATAAACTACAATTATGACCATGGTCATGACAAACGTAGCATATAATAGACAGTAAATGCATGATACCTGTATCGCTCGTAGTTCTTGTGACCGAGCGAGAGGCGTTACAAAATATATTTCGTTGCATAATAAGTTCATCTAAAGATATGTATGATTAGAATTCGGGGAGCTCAGAAAGCTATTTTCTATCTTTCGTCGTTGTAAAATTTAAAAATACGATGAAATGGCGGAGATTCAATGTAAGCCGGCACAAAAATACGGTGAAACAGACGCTTCGGAAGTATGCAAACCACGACAAAGTGTAAAAATTCGTTTCACAGCGAGGTTTTCTCGATCACGATCCAAACTTCCTCTTTCTCTCTCTCTTTCGCCTGTATATTTTTGCAAATAATGCTAACAAAAAATGCATTTTGTATTACTTAACACAAAAATAATTTAGATTTTTTAATAAATTCTAATTTTTTTCTCCCTCGGATCCTTCCGTTCTTTATGGCTTTCCAATGTATCCTTTTCATTTTTTTTCAACCTGGAATCTCATTTTTGTCACTAACCATCTTGAACATACCTTCTATAACTCACTTTGCATCTGACTTTGACCGTACTGGCTATAGAATTCTGATTCCCTAGATTTGCGCCTGATTAGTCTATAGCTTTCATTTATTTTATGAATGACGCGACCGGTAGAGAGCAAGGAAGAGCCATGCTCCTTCCCGCAGAATTATGGTGCTTCCGAAAACTTAAGATTCAATCCAAGTTAGAAATATAATATAAATAAGATGGCAATAAACAAAAGAGGATAAATACAGAGGATATCACAATGAGAAAAAATTAGGTAAGGAAAATTCCCAACGAAATTGGGTTTCAATCAGAGGAAACACTTATAAAGGGAAATTATTACTAGTTTATGTATAAAATATTTTTCATCAAACCATGATGTTTTTACATTAATATTAAGTAATCTACCGGTTAAGGTAGGTATTGGATGGATAAAACTACCAAATAAATATTTTGTGACCCCTAATAACATACAAAATCCAGTATCCTACTCTACATCAAGTCCTTCTTCATCTCTATGTACTTCCTCCTTTTATCCTATCCAACATCCAAATCATGTTCCTGCCCTTTTCTCGTTTGCCTTACATTTTCCTCTCTATCATTGTGTTCAATATCCCAATGCCGATCAATATGATTTTCATCCATTTTTCCCATGATTTCTCATAAAAATCCTCTCTTCGCCCACCATACCAAGTACTTCCTCGTTTGTTTTCTTCTCTGTCCATTTCACCTTCTCCATTCTTCTCCACACTCACATTTCAAAAGCCTCCAGTCTACGTCTATCCTCCTGCTTCAATGACCATGTTTCCGCGCCATACATAACTACGCTCCATATCAAAGTTTTGACGAGTCTTTTCTTAACATCCTTAATCAACGTCCCTGTCACCAACTCCCTCCTCCTTGTGAAAACCTTTTTGCCTAGAGCAATTCTTCTCCGTAGGTCCCTACTACTTTGTCATGTTGGTCCAAAGCACCTTCGAGATTTAATTACATGTGTGGTCGCTGTTTTGCGACTTCGTCCTACAAAAGCACCAATAACTCAATCTTATAGTAGCTATTGAAAGATTTGTAGTCGAAGTAAATTATGCCTCGCGCATCCCAAAATATATCCCATTCAATATGTCCCGGGACTTATTGAGTGATGGGTTATATATCGCTTAACTATGTGATTATATATATATATATATATATATATATATATATATATATGTGTGTGTGTGTGTATCATTTAGAAGCACTCACGAGAACAATATAACATTTTGACGGCACCAAAATATAAATAGAGAACACGTAAAAGAACACAGCTCAGAACATTTGAGCTTTTGGCCTTGGCTGAGGGCCAAATTAAAATATCATTGCTCTCGCCAGCACAGCTCTAGGAGTCATCAGAACGAACAATTTTCTTCTACCACGTCAAGTAATGCAGGGAATAGCAAAAAATATGCAGAAATAAATGTTCACATAGCGTAACGGATATGTTAGGTATTCTGAAATAGGAGAGTTTGAGAAAAAGAAGAAAAAGGAGTAGGTTGGTTGTGATGTATAAAATAGTTAAAAATGATGGAGTGCGGGAAAATTTTAGGAAGGAAATGGAAAAACCAGTTATTTAGGGAAAAAATGACAACTTTTTAAAATAAAACTGTGACTACAATTAACAAATTGAAAAAGTTTTCATTTTTCAATGGAATAATTATTGAATGGAACCAGCTACCAGGAAAGTTATTTGAGTCCTTTCCATCCAGAAACTACAGGAATTGTTAATTGGACAAGGACAAGGAACACATGGGTCATGGATGAGATGATTAGAAATATAGATGAGAGAAGGAAATGGGAGAATGTTAACACAGAGTTAGGAAAAAGGAAGTACAAGGAGTTAAATAATAATTTGAGAGGGGTAACAAATAGAGCAAAAGAAGCATTCTGAAAGATGCATTGCGAAGACATGGAAATTTTGAAGAGGAAGGGTTAATTAAATTGGGGCTTTTAAATATGTGGAAATACTAGATATGGTGGACGAGGAGAGGGGATTGTTAGGATAAATCATGAGGAGGTATGCAATATGGATGAAGGGCGTATTGATCGGCAGTGGGATGTTGAAGACTGATAGAGGAGAGAATGTAAGGCAAATAAAGAAAGGGCAGGGATAGGATAGGGATGTTGGACGAGATGAAGAGAGGAAATGCACAGAGATGAAGAGGAACTTGTTCTAGAATGGGATGTTGGGTTGTGTTTTGTTAGGAGAAACCAAATATTTAAATGGTACTTGTACCCATCCAAAACCTAACTTAAATGGTAGATTACCTGATAATAATGTTTCACCTCATACGGTTTCCATACTTTGGACGAGTATTTCATGATAGGGTAAACCAGTGTCTAACTCTTTCTTTTGAGGTTAGGGCATTTCCTTTTAAAATTCTTATAACCCAATGAAGTACTTTTAATACATTACGCGTGAAACTAACCCCTTGAACTTCCAACCATTGTTACTTAGTTAGTTAAACGCCTTAATGTTTGCAATTACTGCAACTTAGGGTTTTATTACCAAAAAGAGTGTAAATATACTGATGTGCGCACTTTTTATTTGAAAGCGCTATATGTACACACTTACGTTAATGCTCGTATTGTTTTTGCAATTCAGTTGGTACGAAAATTGTTGTCATTTTGGAATAGCGGATGGTCATTTACTTGTTCTATCCATGTGTCGATAATGCTTTCATCGGTAGAGTTTTACTTCAGACTTTAAATTGTTCGGTTGATTGTTTAGGTAAATTAGAAAAAAATAAGGCCTAAGAACACTCCTGTATGGAACTCCTGCTATAAGGTTCTCTTCCTCTGAGAATGCATCCCCTATTTTAACTTTCTGAATTCTACTCGTAAAAAAATACAAAATCTATTCCTTTACCCTTCAGTTCAATGGTAATTGCTCAAGCTTAAACAATAACGTGTCATGAGGCATTCATTCGAAAACTCTCAGAAGATAAACGACCATCGTATCGACTTCCTTTCCCTCATTTATGAGTATTGCGTCATCGATGCATTGACATAACACGTAAAGTTGCGTTTCACACAAGTATCCTGCGCTAAAACCATGCTGGCGCATAAATGGCAACCCATCTCTTGCCCACCATTCCGGAATACTATAGTCAGCGATCTTTTTTTCCATTATTTTGCAAGCAAACCAAGCAATGGTTATAGGCTATAATTCTTATCTAAAATTTTATCTCATGTTTTAAAAATGGTAGTTTTTTTAATTATATGGCAAGACATTGTTTACGTAAATGACGGAGATATTGAGGTATCACCCAGTTTTAGAACATCAATTGATATATTTTCTGGTCCCACTGACTTATTCTTCCTTACTTTTTCACAAATACTAGTCCGCCGTTGTAATACCCTGTGTTAAGAGAAGTGAGCTGTTTTGTTCTGTTTCCCTAACGAAGTTCTCTGTCATTTCTGAACTTTCCACGCAAATCTTATCTTTCGTTTTATTTTATTTGCCCCGGAGAACATCCGTGAAAGATATAATCTCAACTCAAGACCTCAATGAAGCTTGGAGCCCAAAGAAGAACCTTAAGTGACTGACCAGATAGAATAAATGGAGAGCCGCTGGAATAATAGGGGTTGCCTATAAAATTAGGAATTAGTTATCTTCTAAATATGTGCTGGAAATACCATCGAATCTTAAAAGTTTGGAAGACTTTTATCAGTATATCTTCAAATAAGGAAAGTGTAACAATTACAGTATTAGTCTGATCGAAACAGCTTGTAAATTATTTTCACAAATGACTTCGCACGTCCTTTTTGAGGAATTGTTTTTACGTGCATGTACATTTACGTTTCTGGCTATTAAAACAGCCTGTGAACATTTATATTTACTTATTAATATTCATATATTTCCGACTCCTCAAATTTTACAGAAACTCATAAACCATAATGAGTGTACAACTTTTATGATTTCTGCGGTTGTAAAGTAATTCCCCAGATTTTTCAATAGATACGCTATTATTTATTTGTTTATTTCACCCTCGATGATTTTATCCCCAAATATCACGGACTAATATTGCTAGTACGATTGCTTGGCAAAAGAAATCTCGTCCTATCGTGCACCATAAGTTTAACCCTTTCTTCTAGTTAATTTTATTTCACCTTTCGCCACTCTATCAGCTATCCCTTTGTTTTCAGTCTTTAGATCTTTTAAAACTCCCTCCGCAATTGTATCGCCTCCTATCTAACCGCAATGGCGCTTCGCACCTCTTCCCTTAATCGCTCCATCTGTAACTTCCCTCCCTCTCTGATTCTCCACCCTATCTCTCCATCCCAACGCCGTCTCCTCCCCGTCGCATGTAGAACCACTACTTCGTCTACAGCAAACCTCCAACCTCTCCCAGGGTAGATCGACTGACCCGTTGCCATTTACACCCTGGCTGTCCCTTCCCCTTTAGCGACCCGTTTCCTTCCTCCATATCCCACGAATCATCCTTCTTGGGTCATTCAACTCTTGAGCTCTTCTTTCGGATGACCGTTATTCTCCCAGCTTGTTTTTCCGATCCCATTGCACACACCTTTCATTCCCTTTTCCTGTTGTTTTCCGATTCGAAGCCCTTATTTTTTTTAAGAGTTACTCTCCTGTATTCATTGAGATTTATAAAGACTATAGAAGAGAAGATTTGAGAATCAAAACATTAGGATGGCAAAGGGGCGGTTTTGTTTTTCTGTTGTGGATATTTTTCTGGATAAATAAACTTTCGCATGACCAAATTGTCATGTCAAGTGGTAGTTTGGTATCGCAAAATATGGCAAATTTTATAGGCCACGATGTCATTGAAATACTTACAAGGCGGACCGTACCATATCCGTAGATCCCCTCCAGAGTCTCGGACCTTAATGACGGATACGAAACCTGAGACTTTAGCAAACCTGGAAGCGAATTAACGAAAGTCTAAAAGAAATACAATAAATTAAGTTAATGTAGAGGATAGGTCATTTAATATAAAACTAGTATGTTCTGGGTTGTTTTTCTAATATATCTACCGCCAACCGGACGACTCTGTGAATTTATATTTTCAAAGAATTATCAACCGAAAGTCCTCTCCTCTCATATTATGGGAATTTTATTCATCAATATTTCATAAACTTAAAGGATCAGCAGCTTCATTCTGGTCTCTATCTGAATGCGGGAGCTAGAAAATATTGACAGCCATATAATTCAATAACAAGATTCTTAAGATAAAAGTGTCCAGGTGTGCCATAAATCAATGGAATCGCCCGAACCCTCAAAATAATTCTCAAATTATTCAAAAAAATGTTTTCAAGACAAACCAAGGAATATTTATATTTTGAATCATTCACATTGATCCAGCCGTTTTCATAATTTTCAATAAATTTGGCAGAATTGTAAATATATATTATTTACATAGGAATTTCCACATTTTATTCACGAAGTTTTGAAAATGTTAAATGATTTTACCATTGAGAATCCAAGAAAATGACAACTTTAACAAATAAAATCGTATTTTAAGCATAATTTAAGGAATAATATGTCGTGTTTATTTAGAGCCTACATAGCCTGTTGGGTCTTATCCGAAGACTAAATTAACTTATAAACCACTCTACTTTTCGCGGGACTAGAATCATTGAGCTGAAAACTTTCATTGCATCATCAGTTTGTCATGTTTTGGTTGTTATATATTTTGGTCACAATTCCACTATCAAGAATCAATTTATAATTAAACCAGCATTAAATTTTATTACTTTTATGAATGATTTGTTTTCACGCATAATATTTTTTGTGGGGACATGTAGATTAGTTTTTTTTGCCTGAGTAATTGCTTTTGTTTCCCACGATACTGGTTGTTAGCGACGTTCGAAGCAAAGAAGTACTCAATATAAAATTTATCGAAAATTATTCCTATTACTCGGTGAAATTTATTTTTATATGTAAAATTGAATTTCCTGGTATTATAGGTAAGTATATTAATTGGAGAAGTGTCACTATTTTGAAAGATTAATGGAACTACTAATATTGCCTATCTACCGTAGGGAAATGTAAATGTTATATCACTCGAATAAGTAATTAAAAGCACGAATTAAAGATTTATGTTAATGATCATAAAATATCTTCCACGCTCAGTGCAAAGTACTACAACTTTATGAAAGTAATTGATTATAATGGCACTTGGGAAGGAAGTTTAAAACCGTTCCTTCTGTGGGAACCTTTGTTCCTAGCAATGGAAAGACATCACGCCAAGCACTTAAATTGTCCTTGGTATATTCCCTTCGCTACACTTTTATTGCTGAATTTTCTGGACTCTTGTGGTCTACACTGGTACTTAACTATTGTCATGAGTCTAGCCTCACTCCTATAACCTTGCATTTCTTTTGGCCATTTAGCTCCTTTCAGCCCGAGTTTCTACAAGCTATTTTGCTAAACACACAATCTTTTTCCTATTCAATTATTTAATATGGTACTCTATTTAATTGTAACTTGATAATTTATAGCTCTGCTGTGTTTTTGTAAACATTGAAGATCACGTTGCAGCTAACTCTAACATAATCTGAAAACAAATATTTCAGTGAAGCTGCAATCTGCAGTCTCTCGTATTTGAATTGCAAAATAGAACAGGTGTTAGAGAAATCCTCCCATAGAAATATTATTACCTATGAGCACAATTGTTAAAATATAGCATTTGTGTTTAGAATTTCCCATATCCCCGAATTTTTCATAATCACCAGACTTACTCCTCTCATTTTTTCACTCTCCCAGCGTGACCAATCCTAAAAACCTTAATCTAAAATTTCTTAAAATAACCTTAGCATTTTCTTGTTTTAAACTGATTCTACTCTGAAATCACGTATGCCCACCGTGAAATTGAGCTTAGAGACCCTCGTAAGTAAATTGAAAATTCCTCATTCTTAATCTTTCTCAATGCTATATAATAATTTGTATAAAATACTTTATGTAACTGAAAATTTAAATTCCTGGGTAAATTTTTGTATATTCCTTAACTTCTCTTATTTCCTAAGAAATTTTCGAAACCGTAAAATCATCTAAAATCTTGTGAAATCATTTTCCTTTACACGCTATCTTATAGTTAGAACAATACTTATTTTCCGTAAAAATCTGCAATTCTGTGTATTGATAAGTATCTTTTCTATTTACGGGGAGGAAGAAAATTAAATGTTATTTGGTGAAAGGGATCTCTTTCCTTATTTCATTTAAGAATGAAATGATTCTTCAGCAATTCAATTTTATTAGTATTATGATCCTCTATACCCATTTTCAATATAATATAATGTTAAATTTTAATAAGATATAAAATTTATCAATGGAATATTTTTAACATTTTCCCACACTACTCATACACATATGCTCCTCCTCTCTAGCTTAAGGTTAATGATTTGCATTTATTCACGAGGTTTTTTCTGAACGAATTCTATGATTCAAATTGAAATTGTGCCCTAAAGCAGAAATGAAAAGTACGTAGACTCCCCGTCCATTTGCTCAACCTCTTTGGGATATCTATCACCGTTTGAAATTTCTTAATCTTTTTATTTAAAATACGGATGTAGTGAAACTTTTTTACCTTACCAGGTTACCAGATGGCGTTGGAGTAAGAAAAATTGAATGGGTTTGTGAATTACATACGGTACTTTTGCTTGACGTAGTTTGCTTAAATCATTAGTCTGTGTGTCAGAGGCTCATATAGTTCCATGATATTCAAATTTTCTCTACATTTCCATCGGCTCAAATATTTAAAACTAAAAACGATTATGCTGCATTATTTATCTCAGAACTTTGTTCTAAGTTTCGCCTCCATCGATGCGATTGTGGACCAAAGGATAAGAAAATCTTCTGCTGATTAGGTTAACTGATAACTCCTTGGGCGAATACTTCCGTCCAAATTCAATCTTTATAATACGATAAAGATAAAGTCTAACCTATCCGACATGGAAATTTCTCAAATCGGTGCACAAGGGATACCATGCACTAAGTCTTAAGTACTGTATAAAGTGTGATAATGGAACGATCCTTAAGGGCTGAAAACCTTAGTGCTTCACATTAGCTGGATAACACTCGGTGAATAATCGACTAAGTTACACCACGGAAAGAGAATTACGTCGAACAAAAATTTCCCCGAAACTCAGGAGACTAAGTTTGAGCTTTAATATTGAAAAAATTATTGGTGTGGAAACCCTCGGACGCTTTGCAGAATAGAAAAATATACCTGAGCAATGTTCGTGCACCTCATAGCAAGCATCTTAAGAAAACACTGCCCAAGACACTAGCCGAATTCGTGGTCAAATGTAAATTTTAATCCTCAGTTCTCGTGCAAGCGACTTTGATAAATTATTCTTTTAATTCTAAGTGAAATAACTGGTTCGCAACTGGTAAAAATGTGCCTTTGATTGTGTGGATCATCCAGGCATCCAAGAAAGTGAATTATTTATATTATTTTCTTCTGACTTAGGTTTCTCAAGCCGTAGGAAGTTTTATGAAACGTTGCAGGTTGCCACAGTTTTTATGCAGAAAATCTAAAATTTAGGGTTTTGAACCCCTGTTAACAATTTTCTTCATTCCGTCCTCGGTTTCATTATCTACCCTACAAAAAAGAAAAATCATGAGCTTATTCAGCGCAATAAGAGTTTAGATAAAAATTGTCTGAATTAATTACCGCTGGAAGTAAAAGCGAGCAAGAATGGATTTGGATAGTTTTGGTATCAATTTACCTGAGCTTAAACTTTCATTGTTGCCAGATATAAAATGAATTTCTTTCAAGATGGCAACTAAATGATAAAAAAAAGTACATGAAGGTAAAGGAGACATATTCACTCACTAGGCGATATCCGTGCACAACCCTGAAAATTCTCAATCTCTTACACCCCAGACAGTATTTCTAATGTCTTTTGGTGTGTTGTGCGCTATGATAACGAATTTTTCTTCCTGCATGTCGTATTCTCAAACAAAAATCATGAATATACAGAGAATACATGAGAATTGCATATGGAATTGGAGAAGGATTAAATATTTAGCAAGTAGTTTTCATGTATGGTAGGTGCGGTGGTGGCGGGTTGCTGTGAAGATGTAAATGAATCGGAATGGAAAAACGGCAGGGAAAATGGATAGGTGAAAAAGTTAAGTTGTATTGGAATGTTAAAATTCTAATAGAGGGAAGATCGTTGAGCGAGGCACAGAGGGAAAATAATTTGGAATGTTGAACGGAATGAGGGATGAAGAGTGCTTGTGAATTTGAGTAATGGTTTATTGTAGCCGAGAGTCTCACAGGGTTAATTTTGAATTAGCCGAGGCGTAGACCACTTTGTGTGCTCATCAAAAACTAACCTTAACCGAAAGGCCACCATTAATAGTATTAATATAAACCATGACAGATGATGTTTGATTTTTTTTCTATACAAAGAAACACTAAGTTATCATCGACCATTGGATTTTCAATAGAAAAATAAAAGATAAATCATATCCAGTATCTGTTCGTATTAAAATGATGGTGAAACGAAGAACGTGGACGGAAAAAAGAAGCATGGAATTGAAAGAGGAGAGAACTAAAATAATTTTTGCACGGAGCGAGGGAAGGGGTGGCCAAAAAGAGTGCGGATGGCAGAGGGCGCAGAGGGTAAACAGCCCAGTCAGATCTCTCTCTTTCTACCTCTCTGTTTGTCCTTCTCGTTTATTTTTTTTTTTTAAAGTCCTTAACGCTTTTCCACTTTAACCACGTGGTGCTTGGATTTTGTATTTTTTTATCATATACCTTCGGCCCACCCAAGAGCACGGTAGAACAGATTCAAGAGACAGAGAACGTCCTAATACGACTCGCCAAGGCACTTGCGCCTGCAAACATCCGCTGCTGCACACGTTTCAGCCGCCCCAGGGCGACGTCCCCTTGCCCTCTGTCATTACTCCTAGGTCCGGCCGAGCCGCCACCTTTCTCCACCCTAACGCCGTCCCCCCGCTCCACCGTTTCCTCGTTCTCCATCCGACATCTCACTCCCCGTCCTCATGTGTTCATGTAGTCTCCTGACCCCCTATTCCTACCCCCATCTCCCACCCCAACTCTCGCAACCCGTCCCTGAAAATACTCTGCCTCTTTTTCTCTGTCTCTCTCTCTCTGCCTCTCAAGTGTTACGGTGCACGTAAACCGGACAAGCGCGAGAGGGTAAAGCGGACCATGGCGCTCGAAAAAGAGCACGAAATGTTCGCCATTCATTTTTATAAGTGGTAACCCAATGGCTGTTCGAGCGCACACATTGTCTAAAGTTGGCGCTAGGGTTTAAGAAGAGAAACCATTTTTATGGGGGGATGGTTATGTGTGGGTTTGGGGAATGGGGTGGATCGGGGATAAAATTCAAAGTGGCTGGTGGGGATCGCCTTCGTCGGCTCTCTCGGTCAAGTTAGTCGCAATGACAATGTGACCAGCAATTCGTAACGAGGTCAATTGTAGGAGCGGCTATTGAAATCGCCGTGGCCCCTTGCTATACTCATACCCGTTAGCTTAAATCATTATGCGTGCTATTCCTTCTGAAGCACGAAAAATTGACTCCCCTCATGCACTAGGGTTTGCCATGCAGGAGTCTGTTTGGTAAATGTTGTCATAGCTTTTGGCCGTCATTTCAGTATGCACTTTGAAAAATCATTTATTTCTCTCATAAAAATGAGAAAGAGCTATGCATTCGTGTTATCGCTGGCGAAGTGATGATTGAGTTAACAGGATCTACGAATCTGTGGTCGGTTTCCCTTCGAAATAACAATATTGTTTCACGTCCACACTCATGGCGTCACGCTATGGCGGGCCTCTTTTTCCCTGTGTAATTGAGCGGCAATGACTGCATACAGCATTACCCCTTGATAACAAGGTTACGATAAGATTTTGGGTCCACTTCACATTCATTGTATGACCACTGGTAGAATGTATCAGGAAACCTAATACATTGCCCAATATATGAACAATTAAAGAAAACCTCATATCAATGTTCAAAATCGATGACCAAAATTAGCGAATACACAACCAATTTAATATACTAACTTATATTCTATGAACTCTGAAAGCCTGTTAAAACGTTTCCTATTAATGCTAGAAAATTGCTCAAATGAAAAATTTCAATAATTCACGTGGTTATTAAATATATTTGGATCATATATACTATTGTAATTATTTTATATCGATTTGAGGTCTTCGACATTTGAAGTTCCCTTTGAGATATTACTCGTACGCATATTAAAACCGCGGTATCTTTTTTCGTGGTTATATTTCCAATTCGACTTGACGTAAGTTATGCGCACATAATCTATATCTCATGGAGAATATAGCTGTGCTTATAATTTCTTTGAACATATTCTCCTTGAATCAGTGGTTAATTTCTTTAGATGGTCATTGTTTGAGTACACCTACCTTTTAGGTCAACTAGGTCAAGCGGCATCAATACGCTGGTTGAGATCAGATTCGAGCGACGAACTTAAAATTCGACACCACGGGCAGCATTCTTCCCAAGCATCATTATGTCGTCGCGATGCCGTACATTAGTGGCCACCCAAAATTGAATGCCTTAGCGTGCACTCTCCCCGCGAAGACCGCTGCATGTTGGCTCCGTCACTTCGCCCGCCTCGCCTCTTCCGAGTTGGGAGGCATGGGAGTGAGGGAGGCTATATTTACTGTGCATTCGATGCCGACACCTCCCGAGCTTGAAACACCGTATTCATGAGCGGCGCCATGCCCTCTCTCGCAGCTTTCTAGAGCGTTCGCTCCGCGTTGACATCCCCATTCCACATCCATACATGGCTCGCGCGCTCTGTCGACTCCAGCCGTTCGAATCCACCTCAAAATCTTCTCCCCCATTCCCTTCCACCCTCACTCCAGCTCGCCCAACCACCCACTCACCCAATTCCCTCGACTTCCCTCCGCTCCGCGCCTCCCCCCACCCAGTAGCTACACAGGAGGAACTGTGAGAGCGCTGGTTGGTAGGCTGGCTCTCTCGCCTCTGCTCATCATCTTCCTTCAATACTCTCTCTCTCTTGTCTCTTCGAAAAGGCGACGGTGCATTCGCATTCCACGAACGGCATGCTCCACGTGGCAGTGACAGAACAAAGATTCTTTCCGGCTCCTATTCCTACACGGGGGTGACGTAATATTGGGCCGCTGTCGAACGGGGTCGGAAGCGACCGTTGCTAGTCGAAGAAGGGCAGCTGCAATGAATGGGAATGCGTGACTGGCCATTAGAGAGGCACCTCGGATTAGCACGACGATGCGCTCGTTCGCTCTCTTAGGAAACTTCAATGGCCAGGCGAGGCGCCCTGGAAAGGATAAAACGGTGAATGGAAGATGGGAGGAATTTTTTTTCGTGACTGAAGAATAATTTCTCAGTAATCCACTAGTATTTATATGCTTATTAGTCGAGTATGGCATTTTTTTCTGTAATGACTACTAGCTTCGGTGGCGGCGGGGTAACGTCCTCGTCTGTCAATCCAAGGGTCCTCCCTTTCAATCAAAGAATCCATTCCCGCCTGTGTTAGTTTTCCTCCACCTAGGGTTTGGGTGTATGCTATCGTCTCCATTGTTTTCACTGTTAACAGTCCGATGTAAAGGCCAAAAAGTGCTATTTTTGGGCTAAGGCTAAACAAAGGAATAAAATTAATTTCACTCTTTGTTTTCACAGGAATGCGGCAGTATTTTGTGCTCATTTTTAAATATTGCTGAGGCACAATATTCACATTTCAGGGGGATTTTAATTTGATATTTATATTTCGGCCAAATATTTTACCGCCATTGGCACTACTAAAATTGCTCTACTTGCGCTGTAAAGATCGATAAATTGATATTCCAAGGAACCGAGACTAATATAATAAAAAGCATGTATTGAAAGGATGCAGTACGCTTTGGTAGTTTCGGTATGAAATTTTTGTTTGATCATGGTGACTGCCTTTAATTATTTATGTAGATTTATACATAAATAATAGCAATATAGAATATATTTTGCCAAATTTATTTACCATAAATTTCGAGGATTAACAAAACAATAGATGTTTTCTAATATTGTCAAAGTGTGTTCTAACTGTAATATTTCTTCACTAAACTATGATTTTGTTTCGAAATTTTGGTACATATTTGATATTATTTCGGGTTGTTTACTAGCATATGCCACTCAAAGGGAGACCCATGGTCCTTGATGAGACAGTGATATTACTTCATGAAAACTAGCTTGCAAAAATGCGTAAATCCGGCTCAAGGTGGGCCTTCTAGCAAGTTTTTAATTGGTAATTAATTAGTTTTAAATCATTCCCCTCCAACTGATCGATTAAAATTGCCGAACTGTGGATTCTTATTCACTGCTATTTTTATGATAATGCCATTTCGGTTATATCAGTTCACTCCTCGATAGCTAAAAAGGGCCATTTGCCTAATAATATTACGGGTAGGAATAAGTAAAATAATGGCTGAAATATTTAAGGGAAAATAATAAAAACTGATATTCAGATATTTGAATCGTAGTCATACGTGAATGATTCTGTGTGTATTTCGTGCATTTAATTTATTCTCTCATTTTGTCTCTCACTGTGGATTGTGATACGAACTATACATGTAGATATGTCCACCGTGTATTTCCAGGGATTCGCGTCTCTGTATTTCCACATGTGTTTTCAACAATTTTATTTTTAATACAGCGCCTCCCTTAAGGCGTTATTGAGTACTTTCCCTCACAAATGACAATACGAACACGCGAGCACGTTATTTTTTTTAACCTCACCAACTGTTACTTTTTTCCGCAATGCGTTTTCACCAATATTCGGAATCATCATCAAACAATAAAGAAAAACACACCGGGGATACATTTCCTCAGTATGTTATCATTTCACCCGGAAACCTACGTGCACCTCTTTTCGTATTGCCCTTTTTATTCCCTATCGTGCCACCTTGCTTGACTCTCCCTATATCCGTGGTACCTCAGCCTCTCTCAGACTTTGCTCATGAGTTCATCGTTTACCCTAAATCATATTTGGACCACGTAATTTGCGTGCTTAATCCTCCTCCTACTTTCCCCGCCATGAGAGTTATGGTTCATAATTAGCTCTTCTTTCATTGCATTCTCTGGCCCATCCGTTTCAAGTACGCTTACAGCGAAGTATAAAATGTTATAGTACGCTATGGATCTAAGCTTTCCGGTTTGGAACTCTGAACTGGAATTAAATGTATGAACTAGATAAAACAGTCATTAATTTCATAACTGATGGATGAGCTACTCTTCAAATTCAATACTAACTGCTATTACATATCTAATTTAGAAATAGCAAAAATTTAAATTTGCTACATCCTCGTATTTTATAGTCTGACCACAATATCCAAACAGTCAACAAAAATTTCAGAAGTTATTAGAAACCCTTAAAGCCCTACCTTTAAATGGTAGACTACTGATTAAAATTATATTAATTATATCATTATTTGGTTGTCTACCCTTTATTACACATGTATACCTGTATATAGTATGATGGACACAGACTAAATTTGCCTACATTCCTTAGCTTCGCCTAATAAGATTCAACCTGACACTACACTCTTGCATTAAGCTTATTAAATTTCGCATCCGTTCCATCTCCCTTTCAATATTAAAATTGCTTAATCGGTAAAATGTCATGGTTAATCGTTCAGAAAATATTTTACTAGTAATCCATTTATTTTAATGAAAACTCTGTAATAAAGCAATTTTTCCCGATCCATTTTAACTATGCATTTTAAACTGATAAATATTATTTCAACTCTGCATTCCTCTTTAATGCATCCCTGCATCCCGCTTTCCTCCTAGGGCGTAAAAGAATTACATGTAGTAATGGGTTTACTTGGAACGTTACTGCCTTATTATAATTATAACAGACTTAGTAATGATTAGTTATCACAAAAGTTCATTGTATATTTTGTAAAATATAAATTCCAACAAAATGAAAATACTCTTTACGAAATATAATGAAACTACCCAATCAATTTAGTCCATCACAACAAAGGCCAAGCGGTTTATATGTCTTCTTTCGCAACCTTTCCCTGATATAAAGGTTTTTCAAACATATATATCCCACTGATTAATTTTTCATTTGAGTTCTATACAATTAAAACTACTGGTGCGATGGGAAATTATGCCTATAATTTTCTGGAGAAACTGCTGTCTTCCCTGGTAGCATACTGCAATCGAATCATTCATGCCCTTTACCCTGACGGTTCTTGGCGTCCGCTCGTCCACGCATCGCGGCCCGCGCTGATCATACCTGGACTCCAATCACTGGTGACCTTCCCTCCATCCACTCACCTGCACCAACCTCCTCTCCTTTCCACCCGAACGAATTGCCTTAATTTCTCGTGGTCTCTCCCTCGCCCTTCTCTCCTCTGCTTCCACGGCCGCCACCAGCGAATCTCATTCCCCTCTCTTTCATTTCCTACGTCCACCATCCTCCCTACCCATCCTTCTCCCTTCCCACTCAGCCATTCCAAAAAAAAAACCTCCCCGGGGCCACCTCGCTGTCCGGCGATGGGGAGATAGCCTCGCCGGCTACAAGCCACTTGATTCCACTGTCACTCGTCTCCGAGCATTTTTGTCTCCCGCTCTCCCCCTTCCCCTTCTCGCCGCCCAACTCTCTCCCTCCACGCTTCCTACATTTATTTTTTCCGGAGCACGTACTGTCCACCAGGGCGAAAGCGGTGTGCACCGTCGGAGAGCGCGGTTCGGACGGAGAGGCACAGGGATGGGTGGAGGGGTGGGCGGGAGAGTGAAATGGGTCCGGGAGAGAGAAAAATACTTCAGAGGTGAAATGTGAGTGCGTGGTGCGGCACGACAAGGGTTATGGTGCGCTTATGGGAGGGCGGGGATAAAGAGAGGTTCGAGACGGAGGTATGCAAGATTGGGGATACGGGTGGATTCGAAGTACAAGGACGGAAAGTATGAAGCTTTAGGAAGGGGAAGAGTGAGTGGAGGGAGCGTAAGGACGGGAAATTTACCAGGACATAGGATAAAGAAAAATTAAGACCCAGTTACATTAAAATAACACGAGATATCGAGACGGACAGAATACTCGGTCGCGCGCTTTAGACATATAGTATAAATACATTCAGGGAAATATTGCTTGTAATAATAGGCGTATCTTTAAACGCTATTTCGCCGAACGTAAATAAGGAAAGATTTTTGGAAGCAAACCTGTCACTTTCGCCTGGTCGAGGAATCGCTATCGTGAATTTTATTCGCTTCGAATATTCATGGAATGGTATATCATTCGACTTGGTCTTCAGCATATCACGTCCATATGAAGTAGTCATAACAAAAATTCCATATTTGTATTTCAATCAAATGAAAAAAGTACAAATATGGAAAAATAAATAAGTAGCTGAAAATTTTGAAAATAAAGTAGGTATAGTATCTATATTTCTAGCAGATGGACATTATCGCACTCTTTTAAATAAAAATATATTGTATCATGATTTTGGTTTTTTAGTGACAGTTTAAAAATAAACTAACATATGATTTCCTTTTCACGATTCCTCAGATAGGATGGTGTTTTCATATTTTCAGGTAACGCTGGATTTAGTGATATCTTAATAGGAAACATTTGATTTATCATTAGCATTTCATCTTTGATAGAATCATGTTACACTAGAGGCAATATTTTATATGCAGTAAGTTTGTTTACTTTGAGCACACTTTGAATGCACAGCCGGTAGGAGTTGAATATCTAATATGAGGAAAACCTATTCCAGAATACTGAATTTAACATCAAGCATCTGTGAACAAAACAAAAAAGTAATGAGTTACAGGTATAATTCATTCATAATGATGAATTTTGCTACCCTCAGTTATTTTATTGGCAAATACAATGAATAAAGACAGTTGCAAATGTTACATGTACCTCCTTCAAATAATCCACCGTTTTTACATGGTTAAATAGTGCATTCTACAATGCATATAAATTGCTTGAAATTATTAGTTTTATTTAAGTTGAAAATGTTGCTGTAAATCTCCATCAATATTAGATTCGTCAAATTATGTGACGACCTAGGTATCCAACAGAGAGGAAGATCGATGATAGATCAGTTGAGTCAGTCGTTTAGTAATTGAAAAACAACGGCCACCCAATGATCAGCACGGTGCCGTCGAGGTATTGGCGGCGAGAGGATTTTGCAACAAATCTACATACTTCCGCTCCCTGCGCAACCTTTTCATTACTCCACTTCAGAGCTCGGATTATATTTACAAAGTTTTCAGGAATAGATTTGCCACATCATCCCTTCTATTTTTTTTAATTGGAAATATTGGGAGCTCTCATTGCTTAAATACAAGTAGAGCGTTAAAATTTCGGGGAATTATTTTGTATTTGCCATTTTAATCTTACCAAAATGGTCTTGTCAGTAGGATCTACATTTCCTTGCCAAATATTTTCTTGTAGATAAATAGGTGGAAAGGGATGAAAATATTCCACTTGAAAGAAAATTAACGCGCAAATAAATACCATCTTTGAAACGAGTGAGTACTATTATTCCGCATCAGTTTTGGAGGAAAATTATACAAATTTGGCCATCTTGAAAGGATTCCATACTATTGCAGATCGACTGTATATACTTTGATATTATTTTTTATTTCGGATTCATTTTAGATGAATAGACTGATTTTCATGATCAAAGAAATATTCGCAATTTCATCATGAAAATATATCCTGCCATTTCTAATCATGTCTATAGTATGTGCATTTACCAAAGAGTTTAGACCAACATCTAGTACATATAGCAAGTGGGGCATCGTGGTTTGCAAATCCATAGTTAGCGAAAAGGAATTATCTCAGTCATTTATGATAATGAATGGATAGCGTATCACGTATTTTTGCGATTTTTCATCTGTTTTACAATGTTCGCATTAGTTTTTCCACAAGCACAATAGATTTAAGAAACTATCATCCGTAAGCTGACGCAGTCACAAGTTACAGTTTGTACATTGGTGGTTTACAGGAGAGTGGAATTTTTAGTTATATATTTACGGTATATTATTCTTTCTATCAGCAATTAGGGACATTACTAAAACTACATTCGACTTTTATATGCCTGCATTTCATGTGAATGCTAAAAATTTTAAAACTTGGAAGTAAACCCATTTTGAAAACTTTTACCATCCCGGTAGCTCTTTTAGCCCAGCTATTACTAATAGGGATAATACGGTCGGTATATTTTAGCCCAAGTGTTTTTACGGGCAAAATGAATAAGCTAAATAGCCAATGGCAAAATTCCCATGAAAGATCGTTTATCAGAATGATAACTTTCCATCGACCTATATCAGGAGTGGAAATTTTATGTCCCCAGTTCTTTCGTGCCAATAAATTTTAGTTTCCACTGGATTTTTCAAAGAACTGGCTATATTCGTCTGAAGGTTTGAATTAATGTGAGCTCAAAAAATTAAGCTATTCATTTTCATGACAAATAAGTTGCATCCATCAGATAAGCAGAAATAACTGAATCAGAATGTTAATTGGTATGAAATATTAATTTACTGATATTTTATGAAATTACCACTTTACTCACGCTACTACTACGTTTTTCCCTTCATTCTAGAAGCTTGCCTGTGCTATATAAGCTGGATATAGATACGCTAACCGTATCTTTTATCTCAGACCCTCACCGTAAATAACTGAACCAACTCTAATCCTCGCATTTATCTGCTACGGATTTTGCCCTTGAAGGATTAGAAAATGGATCTTGTAATGAAAATTTTCAAGAAATCCCAAAATCCGCCGTTCGAGCTTGACGTATTAATAGACCTTTAACCAGATCATAAGCCCGCTTTAATCCTCTTCTATCTCCTCGCTCCCGCACGGAACACCATTCTCGGATGAGGCGGCGGGTGGCCTTGCGGAAGCCTGGCTTCCTTCGGATAGCTCGCCGCGATGTAGTGGGGTCGCTCACGCCATCCTATATCTGCGATGCACACAGAAACCTTCCTCTCCCCGCAACCCCATAGTGTGTGGCAGACAAGCCCTCCCCCGCCGTGCCCCACCCCGGAGTGCTTTTCTTATCTCCCTCTCCCCTGTCGGAGAGCTTCTAGCGGGAGCCGCCGCATCCGAGGATGGCCCGGTAGGACAGAGAAGCGACAAGGGAAGGCAATGGAGTGGGAAGGGATGGCGTTGGTTGGAGATAGCCGCGTCGCGTTATGGGGTCGTAAGGAATCGGCAATCGTGCCAAATTGGCGATTTTTCCATCCGATTCGGCCGCACTCCTTGTCATCCGAAGCTTTTTCTTTAATCATACGAGGGTAGAGCCTGTATTTGTCGGCTTAATGAAATCTAAGGAGATAATTCTGAAAATTATTCACACCAAGTAGAGGTGACAAAATGTAAACGATAGCAAATAGTGTGCGAAATTGTATCCGAAAGAATAAAAGATCAATATCTTGAAAGGTAAAACTTCTGTTTCATTTTTACTATCAATTAATGGATGACATTATTTACCAATACAGATATTTGCACGCAAAAGCAGATATTTCCATTAATTATATCCCAAAGGCAATTTTGATCCCCACGTCATGTAGCTATTATTCCTCATAGATGTTGTAGTAACTGAAGTTCAAAAAACTATACACTTATTATCGTTTTATTTTATGTAATCAAGGTGTCATTAATTTGAGAACTTAGTGTTTACACATTATCTTTTCTCTCACAGTAATGTTGCTATGACATAAGCCAGGTTTAAATTTTTCTTCCTAAGGTGTTTCTTTAAACTGAAGGGTGAACCCTGGCACTGTAGACTAACCAGCCTATCGCCAGTTCCTCTAAGGCACGCTCTACTGTTGCGCCCGACAGGCATTCGAGAAATTGGGGCACACGTGCTTAAGCTTTGCCCATGAATATCTCCTTTCGCTACTTGGGTCGTGCGAAAATGTTGCTCCCTGGAAGGCAAAAGACTTTCTCAGGCTTGTGTAGAAATACCATCCATTAGGTTTAATTAATTCTTGTTAGTTAAAGCGTATAAAAAGCATGAAGGATACAGAAGCCCACTTTATGTTTTCCATTACATATTTCTGAACTTCGGAAAACTCTTCTTCCTCAATATTCATCAATAGATGATTATTCTCTATGGGTCGCAACCTGATCGAAAAGTTTTCAAACACCTATTTTCTAATTTTCTCCATGCTATCTCCAGCTAGCACCTAAGATCTCCGAGAGTATATATTGACCGAGACTTGGGAATAATTATTTTTATGAAAGAACTTCTACACATGCGGTCACTACGTGACTGAAATTAATTTTTTTCTTGAGATACAATTTGATAGGCCGATCGTGTCAGTAGAGACCAACCGATCAAGATGGGCACTAACATACAATAATACGTTTTGGAAATATAATTCAATTTAGGCATAATATTAATATTGTGGATGTACGCCAACTGTGAGATTCGAAGAGGAAAAAATAAAAGAAAAATAAATTTGGGTGGACTCAATTATTATAAAATGAAATGCACAAATTTCAAAGTGTGAAAATCATTCACCTTGATGTTGTTGAAAACATTTAAGCAGGTTTTAGCTAGAGTATTTTGATCTATTAGACGTGAAGTCACTATAACGGGGCAGCTCACTTTTGAGCAATTGTGATAACTGATGGTCCTACATAAATGTGTTCTTTGTCTTACATTATAGCATCTGTCTTTCTTTTCGTCAGCCTCGTATTTATCGATTTATATCACTAAAAATATGAGATTTTACTGTCGCGTAAATAGAGTACAATCTAAAATTATAATATAAATTCAAAAGATCAGCACAAAATTACATATATTTTTCTGAGCTATTAAAATAATTAGTCAGCCTTTATAATCTATTTCTGTGACGTTTTTAGCAAAGTGGAATACAGTTATAAAAATTGCTCAGAAATTGGAATATAAATATCTAAATGAGTATTAATTCAGTATTTTTGTATTTATGTTAAGATACTGAACCCTCAAAGAAGCTACAATTCCTATTACGGCATGAATATTTGGTTTTGAGTGAAATCTGAAACTCTTGAACTTGAAAAACTATGGCATTTGAACAAAATTAACGATAAATTTTATTTCATTTTTTACGTATTGTACTATTTAGACTACGCAGTCGGCCGATTAAATTGAACTAATTATTATTTATTCTATCAAATGACTCTGAAGTTTTATCTTAAAATTTAAAATGATTAACGCTATCGCGACTTAAATGCCTCTGTCATGGAAATAAAGAAAAAAGTTTTTAATTATTCAAAAAATATAAAAGTAACTATGCCTGAAGCCTCCATGATCGAAAAGTTCCTTCATTATCAAAAAATAGTCTGCGCTATCCATAACTAACCTGTTTGTCCTGTATCTTTGAAAGATCCTGCGTCATTTTAATAATCAGTTTTATCTTAGCCAAGTCTAACCAATTTCATCGGATTTAAAGACGTTTCGCATCTATTCCTGCGGGGAAAATGCGCTTATGTAAACTGCAGAAGCCTTTGCAGAGAGAACACCTGCTTCGCTTAAAACGAGTTCTAGTTTCAGGATGGTGGTAATATGGCGGTTATCAGGCTTAACTATTAACGGCTCTCTTTAGACTTTCCATCTCTCTCTCTCTGCCTCTTCCCCATTCGTTCCGTGGCTTTCACACCCCTGTTGCACCATCCCCGCGCCCTCTCCTTCCCTCCCTCTCATTTCGTCGCCACGTTTGCGGGCATAGGCGTCTTAATCGGGCTAGGAGAGATCCCCCCGCTAGGAAACGGCGCGAACCTATTACCCATTCCCCAGGTTTCTTTGACGGGAGCAGCTCACCGCCTCACTCCGGACTCCCGGCCCTCCTCCTCCCTTCCCACCTTTCAGCGCTTATGGGTGCCTATGTATAAGTGCATACACCTATATTTTCACGCAATCCACGCTCCCGAGACAATCAGCCAGGCGGTATAACTGCAGCTGCCTTCATCTTCCATTGCATCCGAGAAGGGGGACGTGCCCATGCCTGCCTTGAGCGCATTAGCATCATTTAATTCGCCAATTATATTCCGTCACCGTCGACGATGCCTCCTCTTCCCCAACCCACGGCACTCGTGCCCTGCTAATGGAAGGTGTCTCGCTGTATCTAATTATTCACGAGATATTTTTTATCTACACCCTCTCCCTGTTTCTCAACCGAATGGCCAACGTTTTGGGTGCTGGCGTAACTCCTTTAAGGTACAATTTAATGCATATTAATAAGGGTCTTCACTCTAGTTTTCAAGTAAGAAAAAAATTCTGTCGTCTTTCTTCATTTTATTTCTTCAGTGTACTTTTGAAATTTCTTGCATATGTAGATTTTAGAGATTGGAGTCTCTGATTTTTCAAAGGTTGAGTTAGGAGTTCAGGAGATTTTAGTTTACCGATACTGATCCATTTTATATATACCTCCGGACATGCTTTTCATTAGAAACGGTAATTGTATTGTATGATACCGCAGATAAATGAAGAATGATCTGAGGCTTTCCTGGCGAATACTGTGGATGAAGGCTTCTCGGGTTTCGCACCAGGTCAGGTTGGGTAGCACCAACGTTTCGACAGCTAACTCCGCCCTCGTCTTCAGGGTGACTTCACCCTGAAGACGATGGCGGAGTTAGCTGTCGAAACGTTGGTGCTACCCAACCTGACCTGGTGCGAAACCCGAGAAGCCTTCATCCGCAGATAAATGACTTTCAACATTACATTCGGAGTATGCTCTTTGAAATTTTATTCTAATATTGAACTTCCATAAGAATTATTGGCATAAATTTGGCGGAAAAATGTTATTTTCACATCTATATCTATTGTCTCCAAGAAATCTCAAAATTCAATCGTGATGTTTTCGTCGCGTTTTGACATTGCATGAGCCGGTGGGAATGTTCTTTTTGTATCTTTAAAAGTTTAACCTACGCAAAAATATCTTCATAGAATACTGACGCTGTGCAAGTATTCCTACGGGAATCATGATGATCAGCATTTCTCTGGAAGTAAACATACGGAATCAGTTACATCAGAAAAAAATTTTTTCGGCTCAGAGCGAATGAAAAATTTATGTTTTGTAAAATGTGGTTAATTAGTAATTTATCGGAAGATATTTATCGTATTAGCCATTTGGTATATTATTTTCAATTATAAATAATGCATTGGGGCATTTTTGTATTAATATTCATAAAACATTAACGGATTTCTTAAATTATGAAATTAGGAATTATCATTGATTTTATTTTCCGTATTAAAATTAAATGATATTTTTAATTATATTTGTGATAATTATTTTGGAAAAAATAGAAATATTATATTTGAAATCAGAAAGCGTGTTGATTGATTTAATTGAAACTGAAACGCATTTCTCGTCTTATTACTTCACAAAACACACAAGTAGGCTAACTCTATAGGCATATGAGTAACCAGAAGCTACCAGATGTCCAATTATTAATCTTCTTCAATATGTTATTTTACAAAATATTCGAAAATTAGTTATTTCACCAAAATCATTGCTGACGCGTTCAGTTGAAGTGCGCTTGAATATTTATAAAAGTTCTGATGCAGGAAGGAAAGAGCAGCGAAGGCAAAAATGAAGTTTGGGAATAATGCTAAATGGCATTTCATTCATAATATATAAGTACCTGATAGAATTAGCCCTCCAAAAAATTACTTTCTATCGCAAAGAAAGTTCTAATGAGAGCAATCCGTTTCATGGCAAATGGAATCCAGGCCCATAAAGATATTCCGACCCGAGACCATGTAACTTAGAAATAGGTTAATTACAGTTCACGAAATATTATTTAAGTGTATATGAATGATCGCGTAGGTAGAAGTAAATATATGTTTAAGAATTAGCAATCTTATTTCAAAATTGAAAGACCAAGCCAGATGAAATAAGATACTTTTGCCATCATATGGGTATGTGAGAATGTGTACCATTGGTCTGTTATTTCCCCTCTCCATTAATTCATAGAATAGGGAAAAGTTGATATTTGTCGGCGAAGATATTTAAGCACATGGAAAATTTATAAATATATATTTATCAAATTTAATGGGCACTATTTCTCTGAGCCAAATAAAAATTTACAGCTAGAGTTTTTTATAAAGTAGGAAAACTATTAATTTGTTCCGGATAATACATGCTCAGTAGAAAAGTTCTTCAAAAAGATTCATTTCAAGATATTGCAGATTTTTTCGTCTTTTGAAATACAATACTTGAAAAATATTAACACTGATCTCGTCAAGTCTAGTTGCTAGCGAAATATTTCCAATCTGTCTGATTTTAATGAAATTTATTTTATTTCAGTTAACCGTGATTATTATTATAATTATGGGTACCTACCGGTTAAGGTAGGTTTTCGATGGACACAGTCGACCAAACAGTATAGCGATAATTACCCTGTCAGTCTTTACAAAGCATAACCTGACATACAACATTATAATAAGTCCTCTTCAATTCAGAATACTTTCTGCTTCTTTTTATTCCGTCCAAAATATCTTTACTATTACTAAACCCTTCCTCATTTCCTTACATTCTCTCCTCTATCGCAGTCTTCAAAACCCCATTTGCCAATTAAAATGCTTTAAATCAATCTTTCCAGCCTCCGTTGGATTTCTCCAACAATCCCCACTTCTCCCCCTCCCCCATGTCAAGCACTTCCTCTTTTATTTTTCTTTCTTTAAATGTCACCTGTTATATCCATCTCCACACCCATATTTCAAAAGCCTCCGATATATATTTGTCATACTGCTTCAGTGACCCCACCATATTTTCACGCTGTACAAAACCACGCTCCATATCAAAATTTCGGCGAGCAGTTACTTAGCATTCTTACTCAACATCCCTAACATCGATTCCCTCATTTTGAGAGCTTCTTTGCCTAATGTAGTTCTTCGTCTATGTCCCTACTGCTTCAATCATTTTGGTCCAGAAAACTTCCAAGATTTAACTGTTCCACTTATTTATGTTTATAAACTTATTTTAATTAAATTGCATCAATTTCATTGTGTAAAAATCATTCGCCTTGACCAAGATTCAAACCAGGAACCCTCAATATACTAGCCGAGTGCTTTAGCCCGTTAAGTTATCGAGGCATCCTCTTACAAAATGAAATTTTGGGGGCTTTAAAGGAACAAGTTGTTGTAGCGAAATACCGCACATACAATCTCACAGGCATTCCTAGTCGTGCGCGACGCGCCACAGTCCATGAGGTTAAAGCCAACTTTAAACACTTAGGTTGTTTTTACCTTTGGCAAATATCAAGAAGTTGCGGGAGATGCCACAACAGAGACTTTTAACGGAAATTAAGAGGACGCCTCGATAACTTAACTGGCTGAAGCATTCGGCCGGACATCACGGGATCCGGGTACGAAACCCGGTCAAAGCGAATGATCCTTACGCTCTGAAATTGTTGTATTAAAATGAATATGAGCGGATGACTCCGTTCAAAGTTACTGTTGCGGCACTTCCTGCAATTTCTTGGAATTTGTCCTATTTTAATATTTAACTTAGTCTTTCCCTTTCTGGAAAATCGCATCACATTTGTTATATTTACATTTATTTTCATCCCATACCTATCGCACTGACTTTCCAATTTCCTCAACAATGTTTACAACCACTTGGTTGATTGACAAACAAAATCTTGATTATCAGCAAACCTAACTAATTTTATAAATCACCCACCGCCTTCAGTTCTTCCCATGCTTCTTTAACC
The DNA here is from genome assembly GCF_022747635.1 of Hetaerina americana. Lineage (NCBI taxonomy): Eukaryota > Metazoa > Arthropoda > Insecta > Odonata > Calopterygidae > Hetaerina > Hetaerina americana. The sequence goes on from NW_027287084.1 coordinate 2,737,622, forward strand.
ATTTCCTCCACATATAATTTGAACAGTAAGAGTGACAATGGACACCCCTATCTTACTTCTCTTCCTAACACAGCCCATCTAGACTCTCCATCCGCAACTCGCAGCTAAGCAGTATGAAACATACATTCATAGAGGGTGCATTCCAAAAGGAATGAAATTAAATGTCCTTCGCCGCTCCTTCTAGTTGGAGTAGAATCAAACTTCTTGGAGTAGGTGGGGGGGAAGCTAAACTTCGCCGGTTCGCCGGCTAAAAACCGGTCTCAGTGCTCTCCAAGTGGTGGCGGCGGCAAGACGTCAGTTATTGTACAACTCGGCGCGCCGACCGTCCCACGAAAAAAATTCAATCGACGATCGAGCAACACTACGCGATTACTAAGTTTTGTGTTCAACTGAAAAAATCTCTTGAGGAGACTAACAAAATGACTCGAGAGGGTTATGGGGACTCTGCTCTGTCCTACTTACAAGTTTCGAGGTGGTAAAAGCCTTAAAGGAGGGCTGGGAAGAGGCTCGCTTCGAACAACGCTCTGGGCGGCCGTCAATCAACAAAACCGACAACAATGTGGCTCGTGTTCGACAAATGCTGGACTTTGACCATCGATTGAGTTTTAAGATGGTTGCTTATGAACTGAACTTGTCGTCTACTGTTGTGCTACGTATTTTTACTGAAGATTTAGCGATGAGGAAAGTGTGCGCCCAGCTCGAGCTCAAGGTGTTAGCCATAGCGTTCTAGGAGTCCGCGAGTCCCTGGCCAAACATCAGGTGCCAACACTGCCCCACCCCCCTATAGTCCTGACGTCGCCCCAGCAGTTTTGTTTTTGTTGCCTCGGATTAAAGCAGCCCTGAAAGGAACACGTCTTTCATTCATAGAATAGATCGAATCAGCCTTGACGAAAACCTTGCGAGAGGTCCCTGAAGACGCCTTTCAGGGCACGTACCGGTCATGGCAGAGTCGCTAGAAAAAATGCGTAGAGGCCCAAGGACAGTAATTTGAAGAATTCTAAGTGTTTGTGCAAATCTGTTCAATAAATTACTTTTAAAAAATTATTGCATTACCTTTGGAACCGAATCTTATAGGTTGCGGATAAGTCGCCTATCCTTCCAAAATATTTCTATTTCTCGCAATACATTCATTAATTTTACCCGATTCACTATATCATATGCCTTTTTGAAGTTTACTAAACATCAGTTACATCTTGATTGGAATCCAGAATCCACCCTAATAGTGACCTCATTACTACTGTGCTATCATGCGTGCATCTTCTCTTCCTGAACCAAAATTGATCAATTTTTAGTAGTAATTTGCCCTGCTCTCCATCTGATCCTTTTTCTGATGATCCTGAGAACCATTTTAGCTACCAACGAAATCAAACTTACTGTTCTGTAGTCCTTACATATGGCTGCCTTTCCATTTCTTGAAATGGGAATTAACATTGGTCAGAGGAAATCTTAAGGCCAAATTCCTCACTCGTAAATTCCATGAACTATTCTGTACGGACTCTTCTTCCCACCTATTTCTAAACCTTTAATTAGTATCGCGGGAACGTTGTCTGACCCCACGGCTCAATATCTTGCCATTTAGTAAACCTGGGTCAATGACATCCTCATCTACTTCAATGTGAAAATGTACCATTTTAGAAAAAATATTTGTTCAAAACTAATAGACGAAAAATTGCAATTAACTTTTAAAGTGAATGCATTATGAAGATATTTGCGTACAACTCCTTTTACGAAAACCCAAAAATTCATGATTTCAGCAATATAAATGGAGTAGTAAGTTGACACTAAAATTTTAGTGTTATCATTCATCTGGCACTGAAGTATAACCTTTTACCCAAGAAAAGTAAATGAATTTCTAAATAATATTCATGAGCTAAATTTTGGTTGTGGTTCCTTAGTGAAGAAGTATATAAATGATACGAGTGAAAAACATATACAATAATTGATAAAAGTAAGTGAGAGTTTCCGAGAGTTTTCCTAAACATTGCGGAGATTATAATGATGACAAAATTGCGGCTGAATATACAGGGTCGCACCCAAAAGTGGTAGGACTGGTTTTTTTACAAGAATTTTATTGACGATATACTTACATCGACTTAATAATCTTCAAAGTATACTCCTTGATCTGCTACACACTTAGTATAACGTTGCTCCCATTCCCCGTGCGCCCGCTGGAAATTTTCTTTGGGGATGCCGTTGATGACCCTCATCGAAGCCTCTTGAACGGCCTTTACCGAGTGAAAACGTCGTCGCTTGAGCTGTCTTTTCATCAGGGGGAAGAAGAAGTCCGGTGGTGCCAGATCGGAAGAATAGGGCGGGTGCGGCAACGTGGCAACGCCGTATATGGCTAGGAGCTGTCTGTCGACGAGCGCGCCATGGCAGAATTATCGGCACCATCTTGGCGCACACCTTGCGCATGGCCAAATCCTGTGAAATAATGCGTAGGACGTTGGATGCAGACAGACCCAACTGGTCTGCAATTTTGTCACTGGTTAAGCGTCGGTCTGTGTTCAGCAGTGCCCTCACTCTGTCCACATTCTTGTCGGTACTTGCCGTCGACGGACGTCCGGAGCGATGGTCGTCTTCAACGAGCTCCCTACCCTCTTCAAACAACTTGTGCCATTCAAATACTGTGGAACGGCTTAAGGCAGTGTCCCCATAAGCCTGCTTGATCATATCGAGGGTCTCAGTTGCCGACTTCCCGAGTTTCGCACAAAACTTCCCGCAATAACGTTGCTCTAAATTCAGATTCATTTTGTTTTTCGACGCGGACAAAAAACTTGCTTCACTAAAAACGGTGTCCTCACTCAACGACAGCTCGCAGGCGACTGAGGTTGGTGTCGGTCTTTTGCTAAGGGCCCCCTTCACCTTACCCTGCAAGGCAGGCCCCCCTCAACCGCTCCGTTCGCGCCAGAGAAAACCAGTCCTACCACTTTTGGGTGCGACCCTGTAAGATTGCGATTAGTCTACGGGAGTAGTTGATAACATCGTCCTAGGTTGAAATAATATAATTGTCCAGATATTTCATGAATGTACCCTCTGCATGTGCAATATATTCGCCTCTCACATTAAGAAACGACCGAAGTGGTATGTATAGACCAACCTGCAGCTTCTATGGTATTAGTAATGCACGAAGCAGCCTGGAGCCGACACCCTACGCCTATCTATTCATAACTGCGCATGCGCTGGGCGTTTCAAGTCCCTCCTCTCTCGGTGTTGCAAATTTAGTTGATTTAATGAGTGAATTATGAAAACACCCTTAATTTCCATTAATTCGACCTTTCCACTACATGAGGGTGATCCCATTGGATGTAACCCTGTAATAAGTTTCAGCACATGCTTACTGGGCACAATTAATAAAATAACATACAGAAAGACTTTTTTCAATACTGTAAACCAAAGGCAGGAAATGGAATGGTACCTTTATTAGCTTTGATATTGCAACTTAGTTTTAATCATGTGCATTGCTACGTTTGCCATTTTCTAACTTTTGAGTAGTTAAGCGTAAACAGTGGGATGGGAAAATGTATAATTAATACCGGTAATAAGGATAAAAACAGGCCACATATCTACCAAACCCTAAACATTTGAGGTAGTCAAACGTACTCCTTTCCATTCCCCTCTCATGGTTTCTACAATTCATCTTGCATGCGACACAATCAGGTAACCATGGCATTTTTTAATATCGGTAGCTACCAGGTGGATTTCTCTGTCTGCGACCAGTATCTAACTTTTTAAGTCTGATATTGCGTACATTACATGAAATAAAATTTTAGATACTTATATTTTATGTTTAGAAATTAGACCAATCCAGTATTCTACTTCAAAAAGGTTCTTTGTCATATAAATACGAAAATAAGAAAACGACTGAAAAGCTTTTCTTCAGTCAAAAAACCTAAAATGTCAAAGTTCCTAAAATTATCACTCTTAATATGAAAATATATGTTCTATTATCGCTGGTTCATTTTGATATGGTTCAACATTTTTTAAATTAATTTTATCCACAAGTAACTCCAAAAACAGTTAATTTTCTCATTGAGACATCTAATGTACTCGTAGTTTATTTACTAACTACTGGCCTTAAAAAAATGATATACCGAATGCCTGTATATAAAAATAGTATGCACGAGTATGTATGTAATGTATAAATAAATAAATAAATAAATAAATAAATATATATATATATATATATATATATATATATATATATATCCCTCCCCGGACTACAACCTTGACGTGATGGAAGGGCTGGTGCGTTCCGATGACCCCTAAGGCTGTGCTGACGGGAGTAATAATAATTGTAGAGATAAAAGCAGAACCGAAGAACTTGGTTATTAATCAGGTATACATGCCACCGAGCAACCATACGGAGGTAGAGGCCGATAGGATATACGATCAGGAGACAGGGGTTAGTCATCACCAACACTTGGTTTGGACACCAAAATAGACGCAGGCATACATGGAAAATGCCAGGTGACTTACAAAGGCATCAGCTAGATTATATTTTGGTGACACACAGGTTTAAGAACAGTGTGATAAATTCGCACAGCTTCCTGGGAGCGGATGCGGACTCCGGCCAAAATTTAGTTGTTATGAAATGTAGCGCCCGTTTTAAAAGATAAGGCTGGTGCGGCGGGTTAGAAAATGGAATGTAGAAGCATTAAATGGATTGAAAAGGAAGGAGTACCAGCAGGCTGTAGAGGAAATCCTGGAGGATGGTAAGGAGCTAAGTACTATCGAAGAAAAATGGGAATGTATCAAGAAAGGGTTATCGAAACCCGGAAAGGACAGTATTGGAACCGCTGACGCGGAAAGGACTAGGTAACCATGGATCCCGGATGAGATGATTACAAAGATGTATGAGAGGAGAAAATGAAAGAATGTAAACACAGAGGCAAAATGAAGTACAAAGAGTTAAACAATAAATTGAGGCGGGCAACAAATGAAGCAAAAGAAGCATGGTGGAAGACGCAGTGTGAGGATATGGAAAGTTTGCAGAGGAAGGGTGAAATCGGTGCGCTGTACAGCAAAGTTAAATATTTATCGGGAAGTAAGAAAGGGAGATCAACGATAACAGTTAGAGATAAGGCGGGTGAGATAATTGCTGACACAGGAAAGATCCAAGAGAGATGGAAGGAATATATGGAAAGCTACATAGTAAAGAACTTAGACAAACACATGTAGACATAGAAAAGGAACATGACGTAAAGGAAGATAGCTTAGGCCCAGGCATACTCGACGATGAGATAGAAAGGGCATTAAGGGAGATGAAACTAAATGAGGCCATGGGGGTGGATAACATTCCTGCGGAACTACTGGAATGTTTAGGAAAATGTGGGAGAAAGAGGCTATATGGGCTGATTCGTAGTTTCTAAGAGGAAGGAATCTGGGTGGAAGAATTTGTGAGATCAGTGTTAGTTCCTATTCCGAAAAAGGTAAAGGCTATAACATGTGAGGACTACAGGACAAAAAGTTTGATATTCCACGCAGCTAAAGTTGTTCTCAGGATCATAAACAAAAGGATAGAGAATAGGGCAAATGATTACTTATGGGATAATCAGTTTGGGTTTAGGAAGGGGAGAGGTTCGCGTGATGCCATTGCAGTAATGAGATTATTAATCGAGAGGAATATAAAATACAACCAGGAAGTATTTGCCTATTTCGTAGATTACAAAAAAAGCCTTTGATAGAGTGAATTGGGAAAACTAATGGGTATACTGCATACAATGGTAATAGATTGGAGGGAAAGTAGGTTAATCGGCAACCTGTACATGTCTCAGACTGCTCAGGTGCGAGTGGCAAACGGGGAGTCCGGATGAGCAGTGTTAGGAAGAGGTATAAGGCAGGGTTACCCATTATCACCGTTGCTGTTCAACCTGTATGTAGAGGACATGATTAAGGAGGCATTGGAAGAACTGGAGGAAGGAATGAAAGCGGGCGGAGAATTCGTAAAATCAGTTAGGTTTGCTGATGACTAAGCTTTAGATTGTCAGTCAGCCAAGGGGTTGCAAGTCTTGCTGAGTGAATTGGAAATTCAATGCGACAGGTATGGGATGAGAATCAATATTAATAGAACAAAGGTTACGCGATGCCCTAGAAAGAAAAAGGCTAAGATAAACATTAAAATAGGAGGGCAAAAACTAGAGCAGGTAGAACAGTTTACGGATCTCGGTAGTGTTTTGGACCAACAAGGTCAAAGTAGTAGGGACGTAAGGAGAAGAATAGCTCTAGGCAAAGAGGCTTTCACTAGGCGGAGGGAGTTGATGACAGGGACTTTGAGTAAGGATATTAGGAAAAGACTCGTCAAAACCTTGATATGGAGCGTAGCTATGTATGGTGCGGAAATGTGGTCACTGAAGCAGGAGGATAGACAAGAGGCTTTTGAAATGTGGGTTTTGGAGGAGTATGAAGAACGTGAAATGGAGAGAGAATAAAACAAATGAGGAAGTACTTGGTATGGTGGGCGAAGAGAGGGGTTTGTTGGGAGAAATCCTATGGAGGCAGGAAAAATGGATGAAGAGCGTATTGATCCGCAATGGGATGTTGAAGACTGGAATAGAGGGAAGAATGTTAGGCAAACGAGGAAAGGGAAGGAACAGAATCGGGATGTTGGACGGGATGAAGAAAGGAAGAAAGTACTCAGAGATGAAGAGGGACCTGTTGGGATATTGTGTTTTATTAGGAGTCACAAAATATTTATTTGGTAGCTGTGTGCATCCAAAAACCTACCATAACCGGTAGATTACCAAATAAAAATATTTATACATTAATATACGTGTGTATATAAACAGGATGAAGCAGAATAGACTCTCTGAGTTGACGGGTAAATTGTGAAAACCAACCTTGATAATTAAAAGAGTTTTTTATTTCTGAAAACTACAAAACATGCTATTTTATTTATTAGGTGTTAAAAGTTATTTCATCCAGGGGATGAGCTTGATGAGCGATGCACGTGTTGAGTCATTCAAGGAGGTTTTCTAAAACTCTTTTTAGCATATTTGGCGTTATTCTAGCGATGACGTCTGTAATTGCCTCCTTAAGAACTTCCAAAGTCCTTGGTGGGGCTTTGTAAACCACAGCTTTGAGATATCTTCAAAGAATAAATTAACATGGGCTCAAATCCGGGGAGCGAGGGGACCATGGAAGATCCCCTCGTAAGGAGATCAGGTGGCCGGGAAATTGTTCTAGTAGGATTTGGCGTGAACGACGGGCGGTATGAAACGTGGCACCATCCTGTTGGATCCAAAAGGCCTCTGTGTCATATTCCTCGTCATACTATTCCGTTTTGGAGGTAAAAAGTTCTCCAGTATTTCGCTTTAGAGCACAGAGTTAGCATTAACAGTTTAACCTCAAGATTAAAAAAAGTAAGGCCCAATTATGCCTATGGAGTACACATCGCACCAAACTATCACTTTGTGGCTATGAAGAGGTCTTGGATGAAGTTGGTGAGGGATTTCAGTCGCCCAGTAACGAATATTTTGCTTATTTCCTGAGGCGGAGAGGTCAAAATGCGCTTCATCGCTAGACCACAGAATATTGTCGGGTTGCACAGAGGTTAAGATTGCCTTGTAAGCATCTGCACGTTTCGGGGCGATATTCCAAGAGCAGCAGCATGTTTCCGCGCAGAGCGCGATGGAGACTGCTCAATGGACGCTCTCACTGCCACGATGTTTTCAGGTGTCCGCACACGTTTAGGTCGCCCAGCTGGTTTTCTAGGAGGTGCAGATCCTCTCGCCCGTACACTAGTAATCCATTTCCAAATGGTTTTAGCATCAGGAACCCTGTCATGACGAGTCAAACCAAACCGCCCATGAAAAGCCCCCTGCGTCACCCCACACAATCATTGTTTTAAAAGAACGATTCTACGACAAAGCCTCGATGCTCAAAATATCAACGCATGGTAACTACTAAAAAAACATTGTTTCCACAAGCTAATGCCACTACTCGTACTTTACTAATTTTCCTGCGCGCTCTTCAGTAATTGTTGAAAACAAGAGAGTCCATTCTACTCCACCCTGCATGTATACTGCTTATCTAAACTTGCTTCATCCTACGTATGTACTTTTACTCAGCGTGAGTGAGTCCAAATGTTGAAGCAAATTATTTTGGATAGAAAAAAGAACATATGGTTGACACATTATAAACATTTACATCATATTTCATCACTTAAAATTCAAGGATTGACGGTGTATTTAGAACAATTGTGACGTTGAAATTATTACAGTTTTTTAAACATGTCAACATTTACTTTAAATATAAATTAATAATTACAAATGCACGAGCTTTCCTAATATTTTGGGTTGTACTTCAATACAGCTAGAAGAGCTGTCGTATGTGTTTAATTAATAAAGCATAAATTAATGGAATTGTAAGGATTTGGTAGTGATTCATATTATTAATCATTCCTATCGTGATTTCTCCAAAGGACTGATAAAATAGGTTGTTTATTTGATAAGAGTTATAAGATGATATATCATGAATTATGATTATCAAAAACTAGCAATTGTCCTTGAAGTTAACAGTTAATATATGAGATATCTTGAAGCGAGCGAAATGAGATTCTTGAAAAAGTAATGGAATGTCTTTAAAAAAACCTCCCAGACGGCGGACGCCTATTTACCCACCGCTTTCAAATCCTTTTTGACTCCAAGAACAATGCCACGAATGTTCGTTTCATTAACGCAGATGGATTTCTTTTATGGGCAAGCCCAATATTACCCATCCTGTTGATTCAATTGCCTAAGCCATTTGATCCCCATCTCCCCGTCCCTCGTGAGGTAAATACCGGCCTCAGGTTCAGGTCTCCTCTGATGACTCGTGGCCCGTCGTTGACACGTGGAGGTGCTGGAGGTTTAGGGTGAGGGAATGATTTTCACAAATCGCTGTCTTTTGGCGGAGGTCAGACAAGGGGAAGAGTGATGAACGCAATCGGGAGGGGTAGGGGGGATATATATTTCTGGCGAAGGGCTCAACGAGTTTCCTTGGCTCGAGTGGGGTAGGGTTATAACATGAGGTGGTGGCGGAAGACGCGGGAGAGGGGATGGGTTTTGACCGGCGGCGTGGAAGGCGGAAGAGGCCTGGATACGGGTGGGGATGGGTTTCGGGTCGTGCGGCAAGGCGGTTGGTTGTGAGACTTTGAAGGATTGCTGCTCCTCCATCCCTTGGAATGCTGCCGGTCGCCTCCGTCCAAAACATGGGACTAGTCCTGGGGCTGAGGGCTTTTCTATAAGGGAGGTCGGGGGGCCGCCGGGGTCGGATAAACGACGGAGGTGGGACCATTGCGAGCGCCGGGACGGGGAAGTTGAGTGGGTGGGGTATGGTAGCGCCGGTGGGACTGCAGAGAGAGAGGTGGGATGGGGTGAGATGGAGAGCCTTCCGAGAACAAAGGGTGTGGTCCCCACAGTCGCACAGGTGGACGGCCGGTGGTTCTGGCTCGATCAATTCATTATATTCGTCTCCGCAAGGCAACCCATCTCGGGGTTTGGGAGGCAGTGATTACGGAACCAGTGGGAGTGAACTTCACCGGTGGGGTTCCTTCCTCACCCAACACACACGACTACAATTTCCACTTATTCTTCTTCAAACCAAGTGGTCGTTTTCTCTCTCTCTTCCCATCAATTAGCATCTCCCTTTATCTCCATCGCGTCATTAGATTCAGTTTGAAAGGCGTCAAAATTGAGATAAGGCATAAAGAGGTTCGTAATTAATTCCTTCCTATGCAAGAATCATTTCCTCCTTACCATTTACCTGATGTTTTTTCTCCCGTTCTTATTAATAAATCTACGCATTTCCTCTTTCATCCTAAAAGTTGTTCCTCTGAACTCATTTATGATGGCACGTCCTCTCATTTGTTTTCTGCTGTCGTCTATTCTCCTTGTAATAAATTGTCGAATGTGTATTATAGAAACGTTTCAGGACGATTCCACCTTGGTCATACAGCTTTTTTTTCGACTGATGAGTCTATTATTGTGCGAAAATGATTGAATTGGTATTGATAGACAATCATCTTGGCTTCAAATTAACCTTCTGCGCATACACCCATTAGACTAGTGAAAAACTGATATGTATATATATATATATATATATATATATATATATATATATATATATATATATATATATATATATATATATATATATTTATTTATTTATTTATTTATATGCATGCGTAGGTCGCGGTAGACCATTGGGTAGAGCGTTGGACTACTGACAGGAGGGCCCGTGTTCGCTTCCCGAGTAAGTCTCTCTGGGCAATAACTTCACCAAAGCTATGTTACCCTGATGTGTGAATTTCACTCGCCGTCTGGCTGTGTGCTGGGTGAACTGTGCCATCGCCCACCAAACCGGCTTTCGGGTTGATTACTGTGTTCAATGTATTAATTCAATGGATTAATATATAATGTATGTATATATATACATATGTATATATATATATATATATATATATATATATATATATATATATATATATGTATATATATATAATGGGCTGACACAATATAACACAAATAGAATAGGATAGCAACATTTAAAAGGACACTCACACAGTAAATTGTTCGAGCTTTCGGCCTTCTCAGAGGCCTTCTTCAATAGAGACTCTTGTGTTATATATATATATATAAAGGGTATATAAAGGGATAGGAACACACACAAAGGAGGAACACAGGAGGGGTGAGGAAGGCGGAATCGGACGGATCAAAGAGTAAAAATATTACCTTGACCGGGACTGGAACACAAGATCTTTCCATTTGCCGGGCGGAAGCTCTTGCCGCTTGAGCTATCGAGGAAACGTAATTTACTAAGAGATCCTTGGGTCTAATGTGTCGCCAAATTTCCCGATAAGAAAACGTTTTATAGTAATAATAATATGTTAATCCAGTATCAGCGGATAAATATATCGCCACATGAAAATCAACATTTGTTTTATTTAGACGAAAATAAAAAAAACAGTAATATTTTTGATAAGTTGTCAATGTTACTTACGTCGCAGGACTTTGTTCCCCATTCATTCTTTCTTGACCTATTAAAATCAATCTTTAGAATGATAGCTTTTAAAGATCTATTTTCTGCCACTCCCACATCTGAAAGACTTCTATTCTGAACTTATTCCATTTCCTCAAAGAAAAGGTCTCACATCAATTAAGAATCACGCTCAATATTAAAATCTTTACTAATCTTTTTTTCGTATCTTTAAATATGGTACCAGTAGTCAGTTCTCTTCTACTTGTGAATGTATCATTTGCTAACGCAATGTATCTCCTAACGAATCTTTCCGCCATGTACTGCCCAAATGTACTAACTCCTCCACCGGATCTAGTTTATTTCCCCTTAATTTATTATTTAATTTTGCTTTCCAACTACTCGAAAATCTCATTGCTTTTTGTTTTGTGATAAAACCTTATTCCATACCTCTCGCATTACTCCTGTAAGGTACTCGATAATAACTGCAACTTCATGGCTATTTCAGCTTCACTTATTAGCTGATCATCTGCAATTCTGACTTAATCAATATGCCATTGACTTTTATTTTGAACTCCAGCTTTCTCATACCTTCCTATAATACTTTCAATCTTGTCTCAGCATGTGTTTTGAAAAGCATGGCGATAATAGGCTCCCCTGCCACTCACTGACCATATATATTCTCCCTCCGCAACCCTATGATGATGCTTGATTCATGGCACCAATCCCTATAAATACAGTCTCATATTCCACTTTATCATAATTACCTTTGCCCATTCTACAAAATCGAAGGTCTTCTCAAAATCCACAAGACATACTTAGTCTTTCTGGCTATATTCGATGTTCATTTATACTAATGTTCTCTGACTGACCTTCGTCTAGGTTTGTCGAAGTTACAGACTTCTAAATATGGTTCTTAGAATAACCTTTTCTGCATAAAAAATCCAATATATCGTCGTGCATTTCTCACATAAGGATGCTTTGCACTTTTTCGAGATGGTAGTCAAAATTGACATTAGTAAATCTCTAGGCAAATTTACTACCCATAAATGATAAATATAAGTTCAAATAAACACCTCCATCCATTTTTTCCAAAATTATTGAGTAATTTTTTAGCAATATTATCTATTGCTACAGCCTTCTTCGGCTTCATTTTTCTTAGCACTTTATATTTAGAGATCAATAATTCCTATCCTTGTCTGTGTCGCATTCCCTTCTATTTCCAAACAGGCCGGCATAATATCTTTACCAAAATGACCTAATTATTCTTCCACCATTAATGAGTATCCTCTGACTCTATGAATTCCCCTAATAAACTTCCGAGTATTTTCTCTCCTAGAATGTTTACTTTTTCTTTTGATACATTCAAAAATTCTGTCACCATTTTATATATAATTTCTAATTTTCTTTTATCTGAAATTTCTTCTTGCCATCGGACCAATGTTTTCACCGCATTTTACTGGCTCTTTTAATTTGGCGCTCTAGTTGTTGTTTAGCTTTCTTTTAAATTTTTTTCCCAGATATACTTTACACATTCAGGCTTCAGGTCGTGGAATTGTTTCACTAAAAGACTTCGTAATTTTCCAAAGACTATATTTCTGTAATTGAGTATTTGAAAAATTACAAACTCTTCTCCCAGAGTCTATGTTTACCTTTTTCTATTTCATCCCTCATCCATCCTCTTTAATGTATTTTTCTTTACCTATGGTTTCTTCATTTACCATCATTTCTATTTTTCTTTGCTGCTCTTACTATTCAGTTCTTAACCTCCATTTAACTGCCCCCGACCATCTTTATTCCCCTATATTAATATGCATATATATTTATGTATACTTTTTCTAATTATTTATGAATTTTTCCTTATAGCTCTTTTTTTATACTTCCATTAAAACTTCAATATTCCACTTTGGCAAGCTTCTACCCATTTTACGCTTGTATTGCAATTCGTAACAATTAATTTTTCATCGGAATCGGAAATCGCACCTGGAGTTATATGTTATTTATAATTGCTCTCTTTTAATCTTTTTTCCATTGATTAATGTCTACTGTTTACCTATTTCCCCTGACAACTTCCTTCCTGAGTACTCATGTAATAATGTTTGAACCAGGCGTTAGTTATTATCATACCCCTTTTTCTGCACAGCTCGACGTCTCTCCATACACAAATATTTGTATTTCTTAACTTTTACTCTCCTGCCTGTTTAAATTCCTCCGCCGCTGAGGTCTGGCCTCCTATTTCTATTTTAGATGCCTCCTTCCTGGAAACTAGCCTATTATTTATTTTAATTGACAATACCCTTTCTCACGGCGTCTACGTGCCAACTAGATAACTAGACTCGCCGAGTTGGCATTTATCTGTACAAATAGAACTTAAACACTTATCTACTGTATATTCACTAACCTTCTTCCCAGTTTCCTATTCAGTGCTGCAGCTGCTCCATTTTGGCTCTTCTCCTTCCCAGTATGCAATGCGATATAACTATTAAAACGGTAATCTCTCCGTTTCTCCAACTCACCTCACACAAACCTAATTCCATCTATAGCTCCTTTCTCCAGTTTCTGATGATCTTTACTACATTCTCTGTGTTCATTAGTCCTAATATTCCATGTTGCTATTGTAACGATTATGGCCTTATTTAGAGTTTTAATCTGCCCTCGGATGGTTATGCTGGGAGTGTGGGTGATTATCACCACGGGGGCTTTGCCTTACACGCTGTTGGATAGGACATCCGCTACTCTGGGCCGAGTTCTACAGTTGTCAGGAATCATTTTCACTTTGCTCGTCCATTTTTATCATAGGAATGGTAATATAGGTGTTTTCCTTTTGCTTTTCTCAATAGGTTTTTTACCGTGACAACACCAATGAAATGGTTGGCCGACTGCTGTCAGAGACCTTTGAAGCCACCTCACTGAGGAACAGACGATGCGCGGATTACCTTTACCCGTTTCTATCCTTCGTTCTAGGACCTCGTGTCTGACATGGGTAGCCCTATCAAAAGTAATTATCATTGCTCCTGCCAGTATAATTCTAGGGGTCTATAAAACGATCAATCTTTCACCATGTTAAGAGTGTAGTGATGGATCTACAAAGAGGGTTAAACTTATAGTTTGTGTTAAATTCAATATAAGAATTACTTTAATATCGTACATCCACACTCAAAATCCTCTTCCTTATAGAATTATTTTTTTTTTAAATTGTATCCTTCCATATACTTTTTCTTTGATCTGAGAATATCTGTATGAAGATTAAATCGATTTGCTATTTGTTTGAGTCTCTAAGCAGTTTTAAGCTTTTACGTATAACGATTGCTGACGATATATTTCAATAAATTTATGCATCAAATATTAGCTGACCTCTACAATATTAATGCTGTGCTTGTTAAAATAAATAAATAGTTTTGCTGGAGAAACATTCGCTGGTTTACGTTTTCTTTAATAGCAAGTATATTGTTTTTATCAATAAGTCTTTTGATCCTTAAATATACATTCACTATATCCTATTAGGGTCGTATATCTAAATATGCTCAAAGTATGCTTGAAGTATGAGATTTCTTTGATTCCCTGCCTTTGCACTGATAAGCTTGGAATAGTAAAATTATCAAAAGAAACAGGCTATTTTTTCCTCATTAAACTTTAAATATCAATCTCTCATATCCTTTCCATTTTTATCAATTGAGTACCGTTATCCAATGTTACACCTTTTGTGAAAAGGTGCGAGTGCGTATTCTTACCGCTTCAGCTAAATCCTTCACTCTAAGCTCTTCACTTAACAGTAGTAGTAGTTTCAGGGGACCGACAGCTTAGGCCATTTGCGGAATTAGGGATGGGCCTCACGGGACTGATAGACAGAAAAGAATGAAGGGTCGAGAGAAAACCAGCGTCGGAATTAGCCTACTCTTAACGAAAGGCGCCAAGGGGTCCGCAGCTTAACGTCCCATCCGACGGATTGCACGCTAACTCAAAATACCCTCCAAACGGTACCTCAGGTAGGGATCGGGACACTACTGAAAAATACCTGTCGCCGCCGGGGTGCCAACCCAGTCCCTCAGGGTGGGGAGCCAGTACGTTAGCCAACGCACCACCCACATCCCCTCCTCGCTTAGATTCAGTTCTACATCTAACGTATGATCTAGGCATTATTAGTGACTTAACACCATCACTACTTTTAAGGTAAACCGAAAGACCATAGCTATCTGATAGTAATTTGTATACGATACAAAATCTACGTTTAAATTGAAACCGAATGAATAATATATAGAAAGGTCCTGACTAACAGAAGAAGTTTTAATGTGATATCATTCTCTGTGATCACGAGTACCCCGAGTTTTGGAAAAATATGGTCTGAAAAACTAGTTTAACCGGCAATTTTAGCAGGAATGGACTAACTTGAAGAAATATTTGTGAAAAGAAATAGAATATTTTCTATAAAAACATATCATCAAAAACCGTGGATACCATCTGGACTCATTATGTACCAATTTCACCTCGCCCTTGACATCAATATTTTGGCCAGTGATATTGATTTCCACGATGGACCAAACACCGTCGCAGTATGAAATGCGCTTTGGAGCCCACTTCAATTAATTCTCGATTTCATCGGTCTATCCACGCCCTCAGAAATGTACGCAGTCTTGCTGTAACGTAAGTATGCTCCAGTCAGATATCAAATCACCCAAATTGTGCTGCGGGATCCCTTTAACTTGAGCGGTATACAAGGTGATAGGCGACAGGACTCAAAGTAGACGAAAATCAAATATTTGTTGGTTCCGGAGGGAAAAATCAACATTATAAATATGCCTACTGATGGTGATCGTATCAATGTTCATGTTGAAGATGTTTTGTAAAAATTTAAATTGGATGGAGGTGTTCAATTCCCCGGAATCATGTTTCAATTAACTCTGATTAAAAATACGTGTACGAGTATATAGCCTCGAAGCCTCCATAGTCCATTAAAATAGGCAGTGGTAGGGTAGATACAAGATAGGAAACTCGGACAACGTAGTTCCGAGAAAAAAAATGCAGTACAGAGTTCAGTGAAGCGTTGACCAAGGATTAAAGGGAGATAATAATGAGAATTAAATCAACTCAGAGGGTATTTTTAGATATTGTATCATTTTGAAGCATTTATAGGAAGGAAGTTGGACCGAAATGAACGTGAAAGACTCTCTTCATATGTGATGAATAGCGTGATACAATCGAATACAATTGAATAACCGGATTGATAGGTAAGCATATAAATAATAAAAATAAAGAAATAACTTAAAAATACACCCAAATCCTAAATAGTGTTATCACCATACACCAGGATTGGCCCAATGCAATTCTAATTTGACACAAATATGTGGTTTTTGAAAATGCATTAAAAGGTTTCACTTCAAAGCCATTTTTATTTTTATCCATTAAGAATTTCAAACGTTATTCAGTGAATTATTAGTGAATAATTGTCTTTTTTGAATGCAAATAGGATTTAAAAGTATCTATGATACCTCAACCTCGTGAATTCCACCAACTCCGTATGAAAACTTTCAATGGTGAGAGCAATTACAGTGTTATTTGCACGCAATTAATTAACTGACTTAATGTGCATTCAAAACGATTGCGTTGTTTTTTTTTATAAATATAATATGTATGTCGCCGATTTTAAGCAGGAAAATTGCATGCTCTATGTATTGAAATTCATAACGCACGGTAGCAGAAAGTGAGCATCGTTTATTCTGGAAAATGCATTGCTCTCCAAACCAATATTTCGGAATCACACGATCAAAAGGCTGTTAAAATGTTTTCGGGGAACATTTATTTTATTCGGGTCGCCCGAGCAGCTGGCTTAACTAATTGACCTATTTTGTGATGGGAATAACAACCAGCAGCTTCAATCACGAGCAAAAATTCATCGGAGGTGATATTTTTATTTTATTTTTCATCCAGATGGCCAACCTATTTCCCTCCAGAGCGAAGCGGCACAAAAATCCAAATCACATCAACTCGTTTGAGAGCGGAGAGCCTGGAGAAAAAAAACCGGGAATGGAGGGGAGGGAAGCGGGAGGAAGGAGGGTAAAAAAGAGGGAAATATTTTTCCAGCTTACGGATTGAAGTAGGCAAATGCCAGCGAAAATAAAGCGGCGATCAAGGGACTCGCTTATCGTCCGTTGTTTCGACCGTTGAGTAGGATAATGGGAAAACAGTGTAACGAGGAGAGGAGGACGCGACCGAGTCACCCTTAGAGCTCACTTGGGAGCCTAGCAGAATGATTGTTCGAAGAAGGCGAGAGGAGAGCTAATGGCCGCCCTAATGGCGGCCCTTCGGTACGAGACTCCGCGGCGGTCTTTTGACGACGGAAAGGAATCCAAATTAACTCTGCGATATTTGCAGTGGTGGTGCCTCCCAGCGGGCGCCAATGAGAAACACTTTAATCACCGCGCCCTCTCTATTCCCGATGAAAAGAGACCTCCCCGCACCGTCCTCCTATAGAGCGAACCGCGGGATTCGCGCGCGCCGGAGGGGAGGTGGGAGCGGATAAATAAAATGAAATATATCCAGCAGCAATCCCTTCACCTTAAAGGGCCGGGTCTGTGCGCGTATATTAAAAAAAAATGCCACGTCGCCCTCCATTGCTCTGTCCTTCGCCGGATGTCAGCCGAAAAGTGTCCCGTCCTCCTCTTGATTCCACGTGTATTTTTTAATCTATCCTCCCGGTGTCATTCTCCGCATCCGTCCCGGCGTTACACCCGAAATATACCTCCCCTCCTCCCTGTCTCTCCCTCAGGAGTCATCCTCCACCCATACCTTCCTCACAACCGCTTGGGTTTTCCCCTTCCACGCCGAAATGCTCGCTCATAACCCTTTCATTCATGACACGTCAACCGCTTTGAACGAGAGTGAGAGAGGGTGAGAGAGGAAGGGAAGCGTGCCATTTTTATCTTTCCACCCTTTTATCACAGTATCCGCTCCCTTTTTCCATGGAACTGGAGTGCCCTTGGTGTTGTCCGTGCATTTGTTTTGATCTTCCTCGCAATTATTTTTTCCCTGGCGCTTCTTCGGTCAAGCATTGTCGCACGTAAAAAAGGGAGGGGATGAAGGCGATTCAAATAGTGCATAACCGCTTTTCCTCTTTATCTCAAGTCCCCTCCCCGATGCCGCTCCGCGACATTTTTTCCTCGGTCTGCACACTGTATCGCAGCGGCTGTGAGGGGATGATCCATGTTACATCACATGTGACGCGTGGTGAAAATATTGGGATGACACCGAGTAATTTGAAAGACGTCGGGGTTTTTTTTTAATTTCGACTACAACTAGTCCCGCACTCAGGCGTTCAGATTTGTTCGCTGTTAAAACTCTGATGCGAATCGTTTTCCTTGCATACTGAGAATCACCTGAAATATGGTATACGTGCATTCTCGAAAGAACAATCGAGCAAGCATTAGTTTGTAAGGAAGGCCACAACCGATTGTGGTACGAAAGGTAGGGTAATATCTCTTTTGTTTTTAAACGCAATGCCAGACGCGACAGAACGTTCCGTAATGCCATGCTAAATACTATTTGTTTTGGTGATAATTATGCTATATAGAGTTTGATGGAGTCTCCTGTGAATAGAAGGCTCGGTTTAAGTAAGACTAATAAATTGTATGTTGAGGGACACTAAGAGTTGAAGTAGGAAAATATATATTAGAACACATGGAGCAGTTTATTAATTTATGCACCTTTTTGGAGAACACTGCAGATTTTAACAGCAAAATTTGTAGAAAAATTGTAAAAATGACACTGTTTAAAGAGGAGGAAACTTGAAGAGTTCGCATTCAGAACGTATATTAAATTTAAGAAATAATTCAATCTGGATTGTAGTACTGTATGGTTCTGAAATATAGTCTCTGAGTCTAGAGGAAGAGGATTGATGAAAGGATTTATGTATCTGGAGACCGAGAAAAATCGAGAATAAGTGTTGAACTAAAAGAAAAATTTGAAATATTTTTGAAATTTTGATTAATGAGATAAGCGGAATCCAATTAACGTAGGAAAGGCAGATAGGGGAAATGTTGAGATGGATTAGGAAGCTGGAGTCTAAGTAGAGGGGAAATTTTTGGAGTTAGCTTTGAGGCAATAGGGAAATAGTCCCTTCAGGCGCTATGATGTTGCTTGAAAGCATGAAAAATAGGCGTAACAAATGATGCGGGGCAAGCATGTTACCGTTCCGGAGTATTCGTTGGGTGAGTGACAGAACATAAGGCTGTGACCGTTACCGTATGTTTCCTAGGATAACGACGAAAAAAATTGATTGGCTACTTGATACCATCTGCTTAAAAATTAGTGAACTGCATGTCCCTTTCCGAGATACTACCTCTCCTGAGGGACTGCCACCAGTCACATCGATATAGCACTTTTTCATTACATCAATCCCTTTTAACTGCGTTCACCATCAAACAAATGTGTCGAGTGACGCAGAATTCTAGCAAAAATTTCTGGTGGCCCGCCATTCGATCAAAAATTCCGTGCCTGGGGGGAATCAAGTTCCGACTGCGCCCACCTAGGATGCCAATTCTCATTGATACACTGACTCAGAATGGGATCGAACTGAAAGGCGACCAGAATGACTGTATTCTCTTCCCTTCCCTTTGTTCTCTCGTTCTCTGTGGGCCTACGTATTCGTTATTACTCATGGCCGAACTCATTCAACGCGAATTAGTCCTCGATGTAAATGTCACCAAGAATCCTATTTCTGGTATTGAATTTTCAGGTGTACATGTTTATTTCATATTTAATCGAGATTTTAATTTTTAATAAAAATATTGATTGAACAACTTTTTATGGCAGTCAATGTTTTATTATTGCGGTTAAAATAAAATCCACCTGAAGATCTGCAGTGGGATTTTCAAAAGATTTTTGGAAATCTTGGGCTCAAACTTTAATCTTAAATTTTTTAATTTCATGTTTTGAAAGTATTTAATTTCAGTTAAAAATCAATTCGTATTTTCAGCACGCCATTGCAATAGGTGTATCTAAACATCTATTCCGCGATCTTCTCGTATTGTTATGAATGTTTTGGAGAGTGGTCAAGGTGAGTATTTAAAACACTCTATGGCAAATATATCATTTTAAACGAAAAGAGATTCTCATTTCAGGCTCTTTATCAACAA
Organism: Hetaerina americana; assembly: GCF_022747635.1. Taxonomy (NCBI): domain Eukaryota; kingdom Metazoa; phylum Arthropoda; class Insecta; order Odonata; family Calopterygidae; genus Hetaerina; species Hetaerina americana. The sequence continues at coordinate 2,757,706 of NW_027287084.1, forward strand.
CCGGAATATATAATTAATATTTGATGGAATACCGTTTAAGAATTTAAGACCTTTCAAGGCTTTGGAAAATAGTTTGGGTTTGCACTCCTACACGTGCATTTAAACGCCTATTATGCGTACAAAAGTGGAATCTAAGTGGTCAAAAAAAACAGCATTTAACTTAGCCTACCTTTCTCTTTAAAGATTTTCATCTTTGATTTGCCAACATTAATTATTATCCCATACTTATCACACTGAGGTGCTCAGTGATCCTTTCAGACCCTCGCCAGACTGACTAGTTAAAGTTTGATCATCCACTAACCTAATTAATTTTACGAATTACCCACCATATTTCACCCCTAATTCCAGCTTAGGGTGTTGAAAGTCGTCTGCGGGAGTCGATCCCTGACTCAACTATCAGCTGCCGAACGCTCTACTAATGGAATGCAACACCTCCAAGAACGTACAGGTATATACAACGACAAATTGTAAAATGCAAAAGTTACTGGTATCTCAACTTTTAGTCTGTGTAATAATTCATTTGTATTTGGGCCACCATATTATATTTCCTCTTTAACGAATCTATCCTTGTAATTGCGTCGGCTTAAAGAATTTCAGCCTCCAATGACTGTGATTTACTTACTTATAGTGATTACTTCATCGATACATTGATGTGCATCAATATCCTCAAAGCCCCCATGATGTAACGGAGTACCACAAATACTTTTGTAGCATTCAATCTACTTAAAAATTTATCAAGCTAATAACAATTAGCAGATCTAGCCTCAATTCATCAAAACTAATTCTTAGAAGTCGAAAACTCTGCCACATGAATATTAACCATGCTCAAGGCTCACGTTGCGCCCTCGTAAATGAGCACGTTGTTGTGCTATCCTGTGGTGGTGTCATGATTATTTATTTATGATAATAGATATATTAATTTAAGATGGTAACTTGTAGTGTTTTTACATTGAAACACACTCTTATGGTATTGAAAACCTGACTTGTTCTGTTTAATTTCATCAAATTTGTGAACAAGAATCCACACAACCTTATTACTTGCAATTATTGGACAATTATTGCACATCGAACTTCGGTTTGATGGCCATGTTATTTTATAACAACTTTCATTCATTCTGCTGATACAACACCAGGATACCTTTAATATTTTGCCATTTACTTAATTGACTTGAAGCTAATAATCATAAGATTATTAATTTATTTCTAAGTGATGGTAAACGTCTAAAATAGGTTGCAGTAAATTTTATTCGGTTATGGTTTAGCAACTAGTCGGTAGAGAGTAGAAAACGGTCAATAGAATTTCTTCATCACTCTCAAAGAAAGAATAAGCCTCTCATAAAACTAGTTTTTTTAGGAGTGGTATAATGTTGATTTTTTTAAGTAACCGAGCACATTTTGCGCAAGACGATTGGCAAAAAATGGATGAAATGAGAGATTCATAAAAAGGTGAGAGAATAGTTTACATGCCTCAGAATTCACCTTTAGAAAAGGGGTATTATTACCTTTAATTTGGTATTCAAAATTTTAGCTACCAGGCACGCAAATTTGCTGGAACCTTATATCTATATACTACCTTGATCAAAAAGTTCCCGGAATAACCACCGTGTGGCGCTCCCATCGTTCCGATTTGAGTTCTGTTTTTTTGTTAAATTGGTACATCTGTTGTTGATATTCCCTTTAAATCTTAGTGTCATAACTTGACATTTGCAAAAGTTACGTAGCCAAGAGTACATCTATCTCTGTGTGTGTTGGCGATTTTTTACAATTGCAGAAATGGATTTAAATTTGCAACAACGAACTTGTATTAAATTTTGCGTAAAAAACGGATTTCGTGGCGCACGGACGTTGGAAATGTTGGAAAAGTGTTTCGGCAACGATTCTCTAAAAAAAACGGTCGTTTACCAGTGGCACGAGCGGTTCAGAAGTGGTCGTGAGTCAATCGAAGATGATGAACGCAGTGGCAGACCATCGACATCGAAAGTCGGTGAAAAAATTGATAAAGTAAAAGAAATGTTGGTCAATAACCGCAAATTAACCATCAGAGAAATAGCGGAGGACTTGAACATTGCCTATGGATCCGCCCAAGACATTGTGGTTAATGATTTGGGTTTCCGTCGTGTAGCAGCAAAGTTGGTGCCAAAAGACCTCAATTTCATGCAAAAAAGAGACCGTGTTGACGTCGCAAAAGACATGATTTGCGAGGCTGAATCCGATCCCACATTCATCAAAAGGATCATTACTGGAGACGAGACGTGGGTTTATGAGTACGACACGCAATCCAGACATCAGGCAAGTGAATGGCGTTCACCAAATGAGCCGAGACCAAAAAAACCACGTCGTTTTCAGTCAAAAAAGAAGGCAATGCTGACGGTTTTCATGGATTACAACGGTGTAGTGCATCATGAATTTTTGCCAGAAGGCCAGACAGTAAACAAAGAGTATTATTTGGGCGTTATGAGACGTTTGCGTGAAGCAATTCGCCGAAAGAGACCAGAAATGTGGGCAGAAAACTCGTGGATTTTGCACCATGATAACGCACCGTCGCACAGTGCTATCATTATTCGTAATTTTTTGACGAAAAATGCAACAAATACCATCCAACAGCCACCGAATTCACCTGATTTGGCTCCCTGTGACTTCTTTCTGTTCAATCGAGTTAAAAAACCATTACGGGGAACGCGTTTTAGCAGCCGAGAGGAAGTAATGGAAAAATCGCAGGAAGCACTGATGGACATACCGAAAACCGACCGTAACTTTTGCAAATGTCAAGTTATGACACTAAGATTTAAAGGGAATATCAACAACAGATGTACCAATTTAACAAAAAAAACAGAACTCAAATCGGAACGATGGGAGCGCCACACGGTGGTTATTCCGGGAACCTTTTGATCAAGGTAGTATGCAATTCGAAATTGAGTTCCGAAATTAGGGCCCTTTGCAGCTTTTGAGGAGTTAACTACCACAGTAATGTTAAACATGAAAATGTTGATCGAGATCTGAATTGTAACTACTGGCATTGAAGTGCGTTTGTTTGTCTGTACGTGGGTATTTACGAGGTCAACTCCAGTGGGTTGCAAAACGACCAAGTGATGTTTGTATGCAGTAGTGCCTGGAGCTGACCTCCGTCTAATTATTATAAATGAAATGATATTGAGGAAGTTAAGGAGGGAAGAAAGATATGGCTCAATGAAAATAACGATGCTTCTTTATCAATGAAACTCAGCCATGATGTTGACTACCTGCTGCACCCACTTCCCATACCTGCCAGCAACGAGTACTCTTAATCATAGTGTACGCCACGAGTCGTTCATTCCCACCCCTCACATTATGGGGGGAAAAATGTCTTTGGCAAGGGTGAGAGGGAAAAGCCGAGGGAAAAAAACCCACTCTAATTGCAAGGGACCCCTACTAGGGGTGTGATATCAAGGAGGTGGGGCGGAGAGGGGTCGGCTTTTATGGTTATTAATGTATAAAAGTACATGGTCCGCTGATTTTTAGCGCCGCGGCGGATTTGGACACACCGTCGGAATGAAAACGACGCGGAAAAGGGATTAAAATGTAACGGTTTCCATGGAGACGTATGGTTACGTATGCGTTTAGTTGGAGTAGCGAAGCTGGGGACGGGAATGGTTGGAGGAGGGGGAGTGTGGGAGAGAAAAAGAGAGAGCGAGAGACGAGGATTTCTCTGTCCTGCGCCGCCGCTAGCCAGTCCATCCTCCGACTTACAAGCTCCTCCCCATCCCCCGGCCCCACTTCAACTCACCCACCCACCACTCACCCCTTTATCCGTCCAAACCCCTAACCCCCTTCTATCTATAAAACGACCTCTCCTCTCCGATGCCAGGGGCCACTGCCGTCCAGTTCGTTAATTCTCGTAATTTTTAATACGAAACTCCTGTTACTAACTCTGCCTCAACCGCCATCTCTCGTTAAAAATACATATGCCGGGTGCTAATATGGATTCCGCCAGGCTGCCACCCCTCTCACACACGAACCGATGGTAGTTGCAACCGCTTTCCATATCGGATCGAATTCCCTGTGATTTTTCCCGTCCCGAAAAAATATTACCCCGCCTTTTCATCGGCCGCAGACTGCTCTGAATGCTGATATACGATTAAATAATATTTATCGGAGAGATTGATAATATGTGGCGATTTTTACAATCACTGAAAGTTTCGGATAGCCCAAAGAAAATGCCAAATGAATGTACACATTAAAAAATGATCTAATTCATATAGGATAATGCTGGCTCACTAAACTATCGAATATGATGAAATAATTTTTTTGGAATCAGTACCTGTAACTGCTTACTACTAGGGTGATTGGCTATAATTTAGGCATATTATTTGAATTCCAGTCAGAATAAGTACACTATATGCACTACGAAAATTTTAACTATAGGGGAAAAAACTAACTTTTATATCGGTCTTTAAATGTGTGTAGAAAATTCAAACGCCTTTATAACATAAATGTTCACCCTAAAATCATTTTATGATTTCCATTAATTTTTTTATTGAGCATAAATTGCAATTTATAGTTTTCCTGGTAGGTATATATCTTAAATAATGCAAAAATTACAAAAATATAGCATTTAACGTTGAAAATCATGTTTACTTTTCATTAGAGGAGGTATAAATTTGCATTTTATCGTATTTTATTTTACTTTACAATGTTGTAACTCCTTTCGAATGTCATTAGAGAACAGAGTGTGTTAGGATTTTTCGAAAGTAGGATTTAAATGAACGAAGAGATAAAACTAGGACTATTGCAATAGGAAAAATGAAAATGGGTACTCTTTATTCTCCTCCTTTGACATTTTTCTTTGCAATATGTAACGGTTTGTGAAATAGAATCCGCTCTTATTTTTCATATCGCAAATTTTTCTTTGTACAACTCCAATTATAAGCGCTGATTCATTCCACACATTTCAGATCGCTTAAGTAACAGGCATTAATTATACGTGACACATTACTGCACCTAGTCATTAGACTTATCACGGAATGTTTTTTAAGTGAAAAGTTCAGGTCATCGTGCACCTGCAAATTAATGAATGCGAAATCCCGTTAAATTAACTCCTCAGACCATTTATCTAATTAATAGTAGTTGCACTTAAAAATTGGGCCATTGTACTCCATTCAACTCTTAATCCAATTACAATTCCATTTCGTGGATCCTTCTTTTTAAACCTTGCCTACGAGCCGAGTATCGCGCAGTGTTGACCTAACCCTCGCTCATCCACCCTTATCCTTTAGGCTTCTTCCGTCCTTCTCTCGCCTTACCCGGTCAAAGGTCCGTGAAAATGCCATGCCCCGGCCTACATCCCACGACCTCATCAGTCACATGCTAAAGTAATTAGCAACGCCGCTCATAAACCTAATATTACCGTTTTTATCGCCACAGCCGCGGTGTGAACACGCAATAATTCAACTGTGCAATGAAATAAAGACAGTTTGTCCTCTCTCTCTCCCTTTTCATGTTTCCTTCTCTTTCCAAATGAGACCGGATTTCTTGTTTATTTTTTTTTCATTTCTCTCTTTCTCTCTGTCTCACTTGTGCCGCTTGCATCCATTTTTGGCTCGCGAAAGTCGGCCCGTGTCTCCCCACCTAGTGCGCGCGCCGCGGACCTCATTTTTTTTGCTCCTCCTGCGTCACCCATCCGTTTGTCACCCGCTACCGGTGTGCGAAGAGTGAGCCCCCTGGTAAACAAAAGCGCATCTAATTTGTCTCTTGGTCACCTGACGGGTGGAGGTCGGAAATATGTGCCCACGTACATGCGTGTTCAAAACTTATCTCTCGTGTGCCCACCATTCCACGCCCCATTTCCAACGGCGGCCCTGAGTTCTCCTATGTGATGTGACTAATTCTTATTCCGCCTCCTTTCACCCTCCCCCGGTTCTAATACGGGACGTCACTCGTAATGAGCCGACCGAAATGCCTCGTTCCATGTCCCGCTTTCTCGCTCTTTCACGTGGATTCACCCCGTATTCCTCCAGTTGGAGCACATCGAGCGCAGTCGATGACAATGGAAGGTCCTCCTCTCTTACTCTACTTGAAAGAGCTCCTTCAAAGAATATATATATATATATATATATATATATATATATATATATATATATATATATATATATATATATATATATATTCAAACACGAAATCCCGCCAAACGGCGAACAATATATCAATAAATAAATAAATAAATATATATATATATATATATTTATATAGGCAGGAGTAATAAAAATTGCTCCTGGTAGGGTCACCCATGCCAGATAGGTCGAAGGTTAGGAGCCAGACGAAAGGTAGTCCACGCAGCGTCTGTTCCTCAGTGAGGCGGCTGCAATGGCGTCTGACCCCAGTGGGGCGGCCAGTAAGTGATGGTGTCACGTTAAAAACACTATTGAGGAAGGCAACGGGAAACTACCTCAATTATCATTCCCAAGAAAAATATAATGGACAATAGAGATATTTTGAGTCCTGACAACCACGGGGCTGGGCCCAATCGGCCGTGTGTCGTCCCCGGCAGCGGGGGAGGCAAGGCTTCCGCGGTCGTCATCCCACGAAACCCTTGCAAGGGAAAACCAGCAGCAGCAGGACAGAAGACGCAGGAGAAGAAGACCAAATTAGTTAGAATAGGAACGTGGAATGTTAGGACAATGATGAGGACAGGGAAATTGGAGAATGTTAAGCGAGAGATGGAAAGGGGAAATATAGATATTTTAGGTCTATGCGAGGTGAGATGGAAAGATAGCGGGGATTACTGGAGTGATAAGTATAGAATAATACACAGCGGTGGGGACGAGAGCCAACGAGGGGTTGCCATAGTATTAAATGAAGAGGTAGGAAGAAGCGTAGTCAACATAGAGCGGGTAACGGATAGAATACTGCTAGTGGAAATAAAAGCAGAACAGACGAACTTAGTTATTATTCAGGTATACATGCCACCGAGCAACCATAAGGAAGAAAAGGTCGATAGGATATACGATCTGTTAGAGGACATGATCGCGTGTGTTCCTGCAGGGAAACATTTGATAGTGATGGGGGATTGGAATGAGACAGTAGGCGAAGGAAGAGATGGTGATGAGGTGGGGGACTACGGTTTAGGCACGAGGAATGACCGCGGGGAGAAAGCAGTTGCGTTCTGCAGGAGACAGGGGTTAGTCATCACCAACACTTCGTTTAGACACCACAAAAGACGCAGGTATACATGGAAAATGCCAGGTGACTCAGGAAGATATCAGCTAGATTATATCCTGGTTAGACACAGGTTTAGGAACAGTGTGATAAATTCCCACAGCTTCCCGGGAGCGGATGCGGACTCAGACCACAATTTAGTTGTTATGAAATGTAGCGTACGTTTCAAAAAGATAAGGCAGTGGCGGCGAGTTAGAAAATGGAATGTAGAAGCATTAAATGAGTTGAAAAGGAAGGAATACAAACAGGCGGTAGAGAAAATCATGGAGGACGGTAAAGAGCTAAGTACTATCGAAGAAAAATGGGAATGTATCAAAAAAGGGTTGTCTAAAGCCGCAAAAGACACTATTGGAACCGTTAACGCTAAAAGGACTAGGAAACCATGGATCACGGATGAGATGATTACAAAAATGGATGAGCGGCGAAAATGGAAGAATATAAATACAGAATTAGGCAAAATGAAGTACAAGGAATTGAACAATAAATTAAGGCGGGCAACAAATAAAGCAAAAGAAGCATGGAGGAAGACGCAGTGCGAGGATATGGAAAGTCTGCAAAGGAAGGGTGAAATCGGTGCGCTGTACAGCAAAGTTAAATCGTTATCGGGAAGTAAGAAAGGAAGAGCTATGCTAACAGTTAGAGATAAGGCGGGTAAGGTATAAGTTGACGCAGGAAAGATCCAAGAGAGATGGAAGGAGTATATAGAAGAACTGTATAGTAAAGAACTCAGACCAACAAAGTTAGACATTGAAAAAGAAAATGACGTAGAGGAAGACAGCTTAGGTCCAGGCATACTAGACAATGAGATAGCAAGGGCTTTAAGGGAGACGAAACTAAATAAGGCCGTGGGGGTAGATAACATTCCCGTGGAACTTTTGAAATGCTTAGGAAAATGTGGGAGAGAGAGGCTATATGGGCTGATCCGTAGTATTTATGAGGAGGGAATCTGGCCGGAAGACTTTGTGAGATCAGTTTTAGTTCCTATTCCGAAAAAGGTAAAGGCCACGTCATGTGAGGACTATAGGACAATTAGTTTGATATCCCACGCAGCTAAAGTTGTTCTCAGGATCATAAACAAAAGGATAGAGAGTAGGGCAAATGATTACTTAGGGGATGATCAGTTTGGGTTTAGGAAGGGGAGAGGTACGCGTGATGCAATTGCAGTAATGAGATTATTAATCGAGAGGAATATAGAACACAACCAGGAGGTATTTGCCTGTTTCGTAGATTTCGAAAAAGCGTTTGATAAAGTGAGTTGGGAAAAACTAATGAGTATATTGCAGAAAATAGGAATAGATTGGAGGGAAAGGAGGCTAATCCGCAACCTGTACATGTCTCAGACTGCTCAGGTGCGGGTGGGAAACGGGGAGTCAGGATGGGCAGTGTTAGGAAGGGGTGTAAGGCAGGGTTGCCCATTATCACCGTTGCTGTTCAACCTGTATGCAGAGGAAATGATCAAAGAGGCATGGGAAGAACTCGAGGTAGGAATGAAAGTGGGCGGGGAATTCGTAAAATCAGTTAGGTTTGCTGATGACCAAGCTTTAGTTTGTCAGTCAGCCAAGGGGCTGCAAGCATTGCTTAGTGAATTGGAAATTCAGTACGACAGGTATGGGATGAGAATCAATATTAATAAAGCAAAGGTTATGCGATTTTCTAGAAAGAAAAAGGCCAAGCTTAACATTAAAATAGGTGGGCAAAAAATAGAGCAGGTAGAACAGTTTACGTATCTCGGTAGTGTTTTGGACCAACACGGTCAAAGTAGTAGGGACGAAAGGAGAAGAATTGCGCTAGGCAAAGAGGCTTTCACAAGGAGTAGGGAGTTGATGACAGGGACTTTGAGTAAGGATGTTAAGAAAAGACTCGTCAAAACTTTGGTATGGAGCGTAGCTATATAGTATACGGTGCGGAAACGTGGTCATTGAAGCAGGAGGATAGACGTAGATTGGAGGCTTTTGAAATGTGGGTCTGGAGAAGAATGGAGAAGGTGAAATGGACAGAGAAGAAAACAAATGTGGAAGTACTTGGTATGGTGGGCGAAGAGAGGGGTTTGTTGGGAGCAATCCTATGGAGGCAGGAAAAGTGGATGAAGGGGGTGTTGACCGGCTCTGGGATGTTGAAGACTGTGATAGAGGGTAGAATGTTGGGCAAAAGATGAAAGGGAAGGAACAGGATAGGGATGTTGGACGGGATGAAGGGAGGAAGAAAGTACTCAGAGATGAAGAGGGACCTGATATAGAGTAGGATGATGGATTTTGTGTTTTGTTGGGAGTAATAAAATGTTAGTTTGGTAGTTGTGTCCATCCAAAAACCTACCTTAACCGGTAGATTACCTTTAAAAAAAAATATATATATATATATATATATATATATATATATATATATATATATATATATATATATATATATATATATATATATATGTACACACACATATAACACCCCCACGGCTTCATTCCCGCTCATTCCGTTCTGGACTGGTCCCGGTAGTCTCGGAAAGCGGCAGTAAGGTAAGAAAATATTTCAAGCAAAACGGATTGACATCCTCAGTTGTTTTTGCCTTTCTTTTTTTCTTCTTATCCGAGTCATGTTTTTCGCGGATTGGGGCCAGATTTATTTCTCTAGTATGAGTTTGCATTGGTGGGTGACACATTTTCCCTATTTGTAAGCCGTTGAAGAGGCTATATGTCAACGGACGCATGCTATTTGTGGCATTAAGTGGTACTAAAATAGATGAGATGAGCATCCTGTAATGGGAGTCACTACCAATTCTAATGAAACTTGCATATAGTTATTTCTATTGCTGGGAGTGCAGTAGTGTGCAGTGAGAGAGTCCATAAAATGCTACCCTAACCTTATATACTAATGACAATTTCTGTAGTTATTTGAATAATTTTGTAAAATGCATCGTATTACAACTTTGAGTTGTTTTTACCTATTAAATATACCAATAAGTTAAAAATTAAATTTCTTCTAAATGCTTGACTTATCATGAAAACCGACATTTACATCTTTTGCAACTTGTCGCATACTGTTGCTATCTTTGTACAACATTATTGTATGACATCATGAATAGTATTCAAAACACATAATGATGTAACGCTGGCAGGATTATATTTATAAGACTACCTCTACACATTTCCAAGAATATATTATGAAAGTAAAAATCAGATTAATTAAACAAATATCTCAGTTACGGATATAGAGCAATTTAACACAGTGATGGTTATTGTAATAATAAATTGGTCATGCTATCTACCATCGTGTACCGTATGCTATTCCTTCGATTCAACAACCTCGTCATTTTAAAACATAAATATATCAGAATCGTAATATACCTACTAATTATAATTTTATTTTTCTTAATTTGAACAAGTTCTTTTGCACGAAATGTGTAATTAAATTGGATTTTGAGCCATAATTATTTCATTTACGGTTCTGATTTCGGTGAATTCCCCCGTCAAGCTTTGCAAGTCATAAAAACCATATCTTTATCAATAATTGAGTTTTTATTTTATCATTAACTTATATTTTAATAATTAGCATAGTGGGTAATTATTTGTAATGAATATCAAATATAATTTTACAAGTACATTATTTTAGAGTCACTAGTGCGTAATTTAAAGTGTTTGCAAAAATGACTTTGTGTAACATTTTGACTTTAGTTTTTCTCTTTATTAGAGTCTCTTAAAATCATGCAGTTAAGTTTAAAATATGATTATAATTATTCCAAAGATTTTTTCGTGCTCAATACTAACGCTACACTTTACCTATAGATATCTATTTGTTAAGAAACCTAACTCGTGTTAATATTTCCAAGTTCAAAATTCTTTACATTGGACCTTACAAGCAAATTGCGAATTAAAAGTTATCTGAATCTTTGAAAGTGTTAAATATTTTAGCTATTTATTGACCATATTTTCAGCAAAATAGGAAATTACCATGGTACGCTCGTTAGAGTAATACTTGGAAGCCGATAGTTTTTCTACCAAAAATTTCTGCATCTATGCTGAGACTACTTTTTCCTCCATTGTTTACACGAACTAATAATGTGCAGAGGTATTTTTTTGTAGGACATAAAATATGCGTATAAAAGTTATTTTGTCTCGTTTAATGAGGATTAAGAGCGGTGAATATAAAAATAAGAGATAGTAATTAGAATTTGATAACCTTTTTCCGATAGCATTGCATATGCTTAATCACTCTGACCCTGATGAATTCATCATTGTCATGAAATCATATTAAGTATTTAACGATATTCACAATAATAGTATTGATTTGACTAAGCTTTTTATTCGGTTACCCTACCTGTATACTGAACTTCTTTTATTCACAATTGTTTAGTAATCGCATATGCTTCAAATTTCTATCATAGGTACATAGCTTCTTTCTTTTACATACTTGTCAATGGAGACTTTCTTCTGTATCCCATCAAAAAAAATCGTTATATTAATTAGCACTTTCACTCTTAAATTTGTCACAATGCCAATTATTTTTATTTATCGCTGGCTTTTTTAATTGCATTTACTCCTCTCTGTTTCATCACATTTGTGAATGAAATAGTTCCTGCACACAGGATCATCTAAATTAAAAAAATGCGTCGTTATCCTTTGGGAAAGGTTTTCTGTTCCAAAGGATAGGATTTGATCATTATAGAGGGAAATGAAACATTTCCCCAAAGGTAAGACCTTTAAAAATATCTCCACCACTCTATTAAAACAAGGATTATTATCAAGGTTTGTTTTCGATGATATGCCATGTTTTTACAGGTTACATAACTATTCTTTCCATGTACCCAGATTGCACCATACATGCTATTTTTGAAATATCATTTTTATGCTGAATTTCATTCGTTTTTTTAGATATTAATAATATGTTGTCTTTCTAATACATTTTTGATGCCTCATCTCAGTTTTTGATCTGATCAAATGACAAGGAATGCATATTTGTTTTGTAAACATTTAGATTGTAGTGCTACTCAGTGTAATTATAATAAGTTGGTACTTAAATTAAGATAACTGAAATTCTACTTCTATTTCTTTCACCAGGGAAGTGGAGGGATGTAGAGCATTCGACCACAGACAGAAGCGCCTGGATTCATTTACCAGCTATATTTCACACACTCTACTTATTGAGAAAGCTGCTGATTTCCAGGATTTCTTTCAGGATTCCTTGAGAAAAATATACGAAATTACGTTCTCTAACTTTTTTTTTGATTTCAAACGCCGTGGAGCATAGCGCGAGGTAAGCTTCCCTATACCTACTTCTAGCAAAATTTCCCATTAGGTAAATCTTTGGTTTGAATATTGTGTTTTCTCTTCGTTCGAGCAACATGAATTTTATCAATGTATACGAGTATAATAAAAATATGAGTCTTTTCTGTAAGAGATGAGAGGCCAGATTGGTTAAATAAGATCGAATTAGATTTTACACTGTTGGTAATCCATAAAACTTATCCCGACAAAATAACAAATACTCCTGAAAAAAGCAAATGAGCCGAGTTAGTTTCAAAATAATTTTAGTAATTAGTTAGAATGTTCTTTTAAAATGACGGGAATATGGCAATAACACCTACTTTTATCTGAAAATAATTGAAATAAAAAGGAAATTAAAAAAATACTATTGCCCTAAGACCGATAGCCGTGTGGGACAGGTATACTTTCATGCCTAACAAGCAGAGAGTAGAATTAATTCATGCATTCAAATGCATGTAACTCTTAGATATGTCATAGCTTACAACCTTGACGAGTATTGCCTCTAGCACACACTCCTGTGCCCATAACCCATTCTGTGTCGACTTATGACACATTATTACGATACAAATGTAAATGAAGGGCTTAGTGCCTCTAGCGCAGTGCAGTAAGCGAACTCTCTCATCACCTGCAGCATCAACCTCCGAGTTACATCAAAGTATGTGATGCGAAGTTTGCCATTGTTGATGAAATACACATATTGGCTTTGTGATAGTGAAAAAATAAAAGTTCCCAGAGTAAATAATCACTGATCTGAGTGTTACTAGCGTTTATTTTGCTTACTCCTCAATTAAAGTTGAGTTGGCAGATTGATATTGACTCAACGCCATCATTGTCTACTTTTTGAAATGATTTAAAACTGTTTGAGCCACGAAAACTGATTACAATTCCGTGGTAAAGAAAATGTGAAAATTATTTCAAAAATTTATCCCTCTAGTTTCCGCTAAAGCATATGCAATGAGTTGTTTTGGTTTTTACAGGTAATCACAGTAATGGTTACGCGGGGCTAAGGTTAATCTGAGAGCAATAATTACTTCTCATATCCCCTCATCACTGTCACATCTGCTCCCCCTTATCTTCTTCCTGCTCTTCTATTTATCCTCACCACAACCGTTTTTACTTTCACCCTCTACGATTATCCCTATATCAACTTTCCCCTTTATATTCACCCCCGAGCCCTGTCATACCTACTCCACTTCAGAAGTCTCCACAGTCACCCCCGGCACTAACTCCTTCGCCTATGCCCTTTAACTCCGATTCAATCCCACCCTGAGGCGACATCATTTCCTCCAAAACATCGGTTTCTCCGACTCCATATATACTCCCCCTTCCCCTCAATCAGCCCTCTTTATCACCCCAATTCATCCGAGCGCCCTCCCTCCACTCCTCTTCAAAGCCACTTGAAATCCGCCGCCTCTTCCGCAGCCTCCCCTTCGGCGGTAGGCATCTTCAGCTCCTCCGCAATGAATCATTCCTATCGCAAGTAGGTACCTTCTAACATGATCTCTCATTCCCTCTCCTTCCGCCCATAATCCCCGTGCCTAATATCTCCCTTTGTCTCTCCCCCTTACTCTTCCCTCAGAAGGAGGAAGGTGCCCAATAAGAGGGGTGGTGGAGAGGGTGTGGGAGGTAGACAGGACCCTTCTTCGCCCTCCAGAATCCTCCTTTGACTTGGATTACTGCCAATTCCCATCTCCACTGTCATTTTCAAACCCAAGAGGGTGGCGGCGGTTGAGAAAAGGGGAGGTCGAGAGGGGGCAAAATGACTTGATACATAATTGGAGGGTTTCTGTGGAAAGTTTCAAATGGATATGAATTCTCGTGATTACTGATCACGGAACGACTGTTCTTAACTCTGTTCCTTTAAAATATAGGTATGCATTTTTGCGTACGTGGGGAAAATACACTCGAGAGTTCAAGTCGGGAGAATCGGCATGGGACTAGACATAAGAAATTGACGTTTCTTGTGATAGTGTTCTCCCGATTCTCATGCAGTTAGTCCTGACTGCCTAACATATTATAAATAAATAGGAAGATATTTCTGTACCACTTTCATTAATGAAACAGCTTACCCATACTTAGAAGGATGAGATGAGTGGATGCCTAAGCAATAAAATGGAGTTTTCATCAATTATAAGAAAGATATATGAAGTCATCTTTTATCATTTGGTTATCATGTATATTGAGATTAATGTAAAGACAATAATGATAGAAATATGGAGTTGAAGAAAGTATTTTATCCAAAAAGGAATATATTTTGTAAAAATACACATGAACATGCACAAAATAATTAAAACAAGTGCATAAGCACATGTATGTGCATATATATATATATATATATATATATATATATATATATATATATATATAATAAATACATATATATATATTATAAATATATATATAATATATATATATTTTATAATAAATATATATATATGTATATTATAAATATATATATATATATTATATATATATATATATATATATATATATATATATATATATACACACAAACACACACATACACGACGCGAAGATACCTAAAAACATTGATTAAGACGTTTAAACACAGAAAAAAATCGAAAGGTTGCTCACATATATAGTTTTGACGTTTCAATGGCACATTCGCTATCATCAGATTCATCGTCCGATAATTCTGATGATGACAGCCGTGCCGTCGAAACGTCTAAAATACATATGCGAGTGTCCTTTCTTTGTGTGTCTGTGTTTATATATATATATATAAAATTATTATCGTCATATTCTTGGTTACGTAATTTTGCTGCTGTTATTACATAAGGAGTAGCTAAGGTAAAATTGATGTTATACCGAGTATTACGAGAGCAAGTTATATTTCCAAATTTAAATTGTAGCTCAAGATTTAATTTTGCTTCAGTCTGTGGCACCGGTTACGGCAATGAAATTAGCAAAGGTTTTACGTAATACCACGCAAGCCCACAAAATACGGTGTGGTGGGGTGTGTTAGGTCACCAGCCATACATCCTTCCAATCCATTCGTCCAATCATTACAAGTCTGCACAGTTAGTACCTCGATGATACACTCGCACTAAGTTAGTCAGCACGAAATAAGCTACTTACATGCAATAATATGATATGACGGGATATATTAAAATCATGCGGGAACAATGCTATAAAAATGGGTCTATTTAAAAAGCATGCAAGTTATCCACACAAGCCAGAGAAACCGCCGCCCGTTCGTCCGGCGAAAAATGTCATGCTAGTTTTGGGACGTGTTTTCCTGCAGTGAGTATTTTCGTTAAGGATAATAGATCCCAATACTTTTGCTTTTCCCTCAGTTGTATTTATTTTTTTAAACTCTACCTATTTTTTCTATAAATGTGACATTTATTTAATTTATTTATTATTCTTATTTATTTTTTATATATTTTATTTCGTATTTTCTTTTAAACACTGCACACATTTCTGCACCCTTTGTTTAAATGATTGTTGATTTTATTTTTGCATGTAAACGACAAGGA
This sequence comes from Hetaerina americana, assembly GCF_022747635.1. Classification (NCBI taxonomy): domain Eukaryota; kingdom Metazoa; phylum Arthropoda; class Insecta; order Odonata; family Calopterygidae; genus Hetaerina; species Hetaerina americana. The sequence continues at coordinate 2,773,649 of NW_027287084.1, forward strand.
GTTATCTTCAAGGAGGGACTATCTAGTCTCATTAAAGACGTTTTATCTTTATTATTGTTATTATCTCCCTGATTTTAATTCCCTGATCTACCATATTAAGCCGCGGTCTGTTGCATTTAGTTAACATTCTACGAAAAGGGACCTGTACCAAATTTGCACAATAAATTTAATTTATATTTCAACAAACGGTCCACTAGTTGCTCCCATCATAATTCTTCCAATAGTGTCGTGACACCGCTGCCTTGTTTATAATAGCTTTCACAGATCTAACTGCTATCGTTACACTCATTCTATATCTGAAACTAAGTCACCCTCGTGAGTATCCCATGCACTTACAGCGCCCTCTAGGTGGGGCCAAACTAACATGAAATAACAGAGCTCTTATTCCTACACATTAATTTCCCCATATTTCTTTTTATGAATCTCAAATCTTAATTTCCTATTTTATTTGCAAATTTTGCGAATATATTTCCCCCAGGTTATGTCCTTAGTTATCCTAACACCCAAATACTTACTGAATCTACGTTTGTTTTACTGGTTTTCTGAAAGCTGTTAATGTTTTCGGGTGAAATACTCATCTTCCCAAAATTAATCGACACACATTTGTTTTAATTTAATACTAGCTTTCATGTCTCGCACTACTTTGGGTCGCATTTATGCCGTTAGATAATTATTCCTTTTCCCTCTGACTGGGTTTGTTCCTATATATCACTGCATCATCAGCAACAAGACAGAGTCCCCTGGAAACCCAAGAATTGGTGTAATTGATGCATAAAAGGAACAATAGCGAACCGATAACATATCCTTACAGAACAGTACGGCGCTTACTCAGGCGGTTGATACGCCATCTATTACAAACCTTACCTTGTGGTCTGTTTAAAATTGATGAATTGAGGGATTCCATTTTTTTTAGTCGAAGGTTTGGTTACTTTATTGGACAACGTACTTATTGAACGTACGAGGGTCGTTCAAGTTCAAAAATCAACCAATTTTCTTCTGGGAAATATGAGCAAATTGAAAGATACAGTGAGCTTAAAATAAGTGGACGCTACTTATGAATGCATAATATCGATGGCTGCACCATACAGCGGAAATGAATTTTGTAACTATTTCTAGTGTTAAAAGCGTTTTAAATACCATAAATTGGGTCGTTTAGTGCACAAGGACGGCGTGATCATCCGTGTTCCCTATTTGCGTGCTTTAGCACACATCCACATTCATCTTCAATCGCGAGATATACGATGGAGGCGTTCTGAATGTGACAAAATCATCAAATCTTAGAGCTTGAATGAATCTCGTATGCATGTATGTTGCTATTTTAGCGTTGCTAAGTTAGGGTATTCATGAATATTGGTATGAAATGTGTATGCGTGTACCATACTACGGCCCAGATCAATTCGTTAAGCAACCCCACGGTAGCATGGTGTAGGTGTATATTAAGAGGATACGCGGGTGGAACACCAGAGGTGGGAAGGAATGATAGAAGAGCATCCTTCAGGAGAGGGAATGGGTAGGCGGGTAGTGGGGAGAGGGCATCGGGGTTGCATGGTTTCTGAAGGAATATCCCCGGCAGTGTAAGGGATGCAAGAGGGTTTGGAGTAGAGAGTTACTTGGGGGAGAGAAGCGTGGGATACACGGGGAGAAACTCTCACTGGAATGCCTCGCTGGAATCGTGCTTGGCGCTATCCGAGCGCTTCGGAAACTCGCAAGTGGCGAGGGTGGGTCTGGAGAGAGAGAGAGAGAAGGAGAGATGGATAGAAAGAGGAAGGATGCGCCCCAGAGCTTGAGGAGGTGAGTGAGAAGGGAAGAAGTGAACGTCGCGTGGGAGAATCTTCGGGGGAAGGATATTAAATCCGTATAGAGGAGAAGGAGACGGCTGTGAGGGGGATATAGCGAGAGACAAGGAGGACAGAAGAGTGAAACAGGGTAGGTTGCGGGGAGGGAATGAAGGTGGGAAGAGGATGGCTTGCGGTCTCACTCCGTGGAACTCCGCTGGAGATGGAGACGTAGTCCTTTCCTTCTTAGCACCCTAAGTTCCTCCCTCGCGAGTCGAAGCGTAAATCAGGAGCGCTAACCAATAAGGGTGGAAGGATTGAGAGAGGGTGAGGGAATAAGGGGTACAAGGAATAGGAGCCGGAGACGAAACTTGGTCTTCGCATGCCACTCCTTAGGCCATGATGGTGAATTATTTTCTTTCGAACCTTATCGAAGAGATCGTTTCTTCCCGAGCTCGAAGATTTATCAATGCTTCTCAAAATCAATTGCTAGAGTAGGGCTATACGAAAGTAACTTATGTGAAGAAGCCTATGAGAAATTGGGGTACCCATGTGGGCGTATCTGACGATGTAGCTTCACCAAAAACATGAGTTTAGGAAGGTAATGAAGGTCAAATTCTATGTTATAGTATTAAAATGTCAATTTTCTGGCTGTGTGTCTAACCTTGACACTCGTTACTTTTTCTTAACTCGTTCGGAAGCCATGCTAGAATTTTAATGAGATCATCTACAAATCTTGAAACTTGAATTTTCCTAAATATACATGTAAGTGTTATTAAATTAGCCATTGATTGGTCAGGGATGAATATTATTTTTTATAACTTTATATTGTCCTCGTTAATTCAGAGGTTGTATATCTGAGTCCCATTATTCCCATGGAAGAGATATTTGTATCTAATTGGCCGGCAAAATCCCAGGTATGCTCCTTGAAATTTCTACAAAAATCTCATAATTTAGAGATTTATAAAACTTCAAACAATTATTCAATTCAGTTCTGCAATTTCTATTCATAGTATCCATCTTTTGTTCATATTCAGAGTATTTTATAACAATTGTTATTTTCTTTATCGCTTCATCTTCTCCCTTCTTTGGATAAGCATGTGCTCCTTCCTTACTGCACGTGCCCCCTAAGGCTCTTCCCCGGAAACCTCTCTTGATTAATCTTTCAACTACTTCCTTGTTCTTTCATTTACTTCCTGCCACCTCTTTAGCTGCAATATTTCATCCATACCTTCTATACTTCCTCTTCTTCCCTCGTGAAGCTCCCAGGCAGTGTATGTATCACAGTGTATGTATGTTCTAAACACGCAGCAAAGTCTCCTCGCAACTAACTCTCAAGGAAATTGAGCCTACTTCTACCCCAAATAGTCTTATGCAGTGTATCCATTCAACGTGACTACTTTCGAGCGAGGGCAGTTTTAGTATTACGCCGGACGGTTACAACACAACCTGCCTATTGCGAAGTTTTGCTGTCTTGGTGAGGAGACGATAGAACTTAGTCATGCACTATTAAGATACTGAATAATGCTTTCGAAAAGTTTAACAATATCGATAATACAGAAATAGTTCATGAACAAAAGGCGTACCATTCATTCAATCTTTAAAATTGTCTTGATATTATGTAGGTGCTAATGTTAAAAAAAAATTGGAACGGGAGGAAGAAAACAGGCGACGTATTTCACATTAGAGAAAACATGTTAATCGGTAAAATAATTGTATACTTCGCTTAAAAGTCTTGGCATTCAATTAAATGAGACCTCTTCACAAATTGATATTTTCTTATTACATTTCCATGGTTTGTTTCGAAAATAAGTTTCTTCTTATTTCAAAATCATAAAACGTATGATAAAATAATTGTGTGCCATATGGGACATAAATGCCACTGGCTTACCATTTCCAATATTTTCTATCCGATAGAATGCACATTTTTACTCTGAAACTTTAAAATTTGTGTGTACTCTTCGAAATTTTATCAAGTATATTTCTGATGATTTTACGTACATTTTTAAGAGGGAAAGGAAGACAATATGCATTATTATCAAGTAATCTAACAGTTAAGGTAGCTTTTGGATGGACACAAATAGCAAATAAATATTTTGTGTCTCCTAATAAAACACAATCCATCAACCTCCTCAACATCAAGTCCCTCTTCATCTCTGTGTACTTCCTTCCACCCTTCATCCCTTCCAACATCCCTATCCTAAAGAAACTGCGGGAGATGCCGCAACAGTAACTTTTAAGGGTGTCATCCGCTAATGTGAATTTCAATGCAGCAATTTCAGAGTGTAAAAATCATTCGCCCAAGGTGAACTACTAGGTATGGCGGGTGAGGAGAGGAGCTGCTCCCTCCTCACCCACCTTACCTAGTACTTCCACATTTGTTTTCCTTTCGGTCCATATTATAGTAAGTGTTGCCAGAAATATCATAATTATCATATTCTATTGTCTTAACTATTAGTGATGTCGATAGACTGAATTATTTTTCCCATTATAGGTACGCAGTGGCACGACTAGAGTTTGTGCCGCTCGGAGCAGTTCCTAAGTTTACGCGCCCCCCTTCCCCGAAAGTTTTATTTTTATCCCTAATTGGGTAATTTAACTTGGTTTCTCAACCACTTCGGCTAATCGAACGTGCCACCCTAAAATTTGTGCGGCCCCGTACCAGATCGCTCCCCTAGGCAAACCAGTGATTAAAGGCCCTTGGATTAAAAAGGGTGTTCATGCCTCATGAAGCATGGTTATTTCTTTTTTATTGTCTCTCTCAATATATTTCGGCTTATCTTGGAGAAAATGAACTTGGCTTCACGGGGTGTTGGTACTTGGCAATGCGTTAAAAATGATTCATTTCAGGTAGATCAGTAACTTGAGAGATATTGTCTCTTAAATAATTTCTATTTCTCTTGGTTATTCTCTCGTCCAAGATAAATTCTTCCTTTGCGATTCATTTGAAGGACAGAGCTGATAACCTGAAATTAAATTTGACCACTCTGGATAGACATATTACAGGGAAAGTGAATTATACTTATTTGCTAAACAATCCGAGTCAACAGTTTCGTAATTTTTTGAAGATTAAAAAATATTACACGTATTATCGTGATACACATAAGTCAGGAGGCAGATAAAAAGCAGAAAAATATCAAAAACTGCTCCTTCTAAGCCCATCTAATATTTACTATATTAAAATTTCCCATGTATCGCTGGAAGTTCTGAAAGAGTACCTAACCTACGTTCTTAGCTACTTTAGAGAAAAATTTGACACAAGTGGCCTTTTAGAGGCCCCTAAATCTTGGGGGCGACTATCCAAGCCGGTCTATGTTCTCATGCATTCCTTCGTAGAAGATCGCTGGCTAGAACTCTAGCCTAATATTTCCACGAGGAGCTACCATTCTCCCCATCACCATTCCTCACAGCGTCGACTCCCAGATGCTTAGGGTTGTGCAGACGACTTATGCTAACTTCCGCCTTCCATCCTATTCTCGGCGGAAATGTGTGCATAAGGTCTGTCCCATAAGTAGTAGGGCTGAGTCGATTAAAAAAATGTATTGCCACAGTTGATATATTCACTCAAAAGTCTTCGAAGTAGCACCCTTGTCCCTCCACGCACCGCTGCCAGCGGGTTTTCCACGCCTCGTACGTCTTCTGGAAGGCGGCGCCCGGAATGCTGCTAATCCCCCTCGTTACGGCCTGTTGTAACGCTTCCACCGAGCTGTGGTGACTTCCTTTCAGCACGGATTTGAGGCGGGGGAGGAGACAGAGGAAAGAATCTGGTGGGGCCTTGGCCAAAAAAATTTGGAATCTTACTCACATGGTCGAGAAACTCTTGGCAGATCCGCGTGCGAGTTTCCTTTTGCTCGTCCGAGAGCACTAGTGGCACCAACTTTGTAAACACCTTACGGCCATGTATTAGGTCACGAGGTAACGCAGATCACCTTTAGGGATGCACAGTTCATCATAAACCATGCGAACACTTAACCTGCGTTTCCTGTCAAACAAAGTCTTCATTCTCGCAACACTAACGTCACTTTTTGAGGTCGAAGGGCGTCTTGAACGTCCGCCGTCTCCAACATCCCGTCTACCCTCTCGAAACATCCGGTGCCATTCAAAAATACCCAATCTACCGATACCGTTATCACCATAAGCTGCCATGAGCATACCATGAGTCTCTTTCCCAGTTTTTCCCAGGTTCACGCAAAATTCGATGGCGTATCGCTTTCCAATAACCGGTTCATGACGGAGCGTAAGGAGGTCACGTTCTAGAGATTTCGCAAACGAACGATCCGCACTTCACAAAGGCTGGGATTCAACAGCCACCGGTCTCCAATCTTTTCTGAGAGTCCTTTCCCTCAAATCCAGCCAGAGAAACCACCGCCCGTCCGTCCGCCTATCCGGGAAAACATAAGCCCGTTACTTTTGGGACAGACTTTGTATATGCCCATGCAGACCTCTCATTCACCACAGATTTCAAATCTTACGAAAATAACTTTTTTTTTGCTAATGGAAGGAGCCATGGGAACAACTTTTTTAGCAAGATTTCAACACCATCTCATCCGCAAATGGGGGATACCGGTCACCGCCTGCGGCTTTAACTCATGATAGACGGCACCTCATGAAAGCACTTGAGGCCATTCAACCCGACCGAGGCACGAGCAGGCGTGGCGCCTGCTCGTGCCTCGAGCGTCGAAATTTCGAAAAGGGGACTTTCCCACCCTTCCCTTATCCGTTCTATCCTACCTTTTCGTGTTTTTGTGATTTCGTCAAAATTTCCCTTCTGTGTCGAAACTTAAATATTCCACAACACCACTTCGTACTTCGCTCCCCAGGGTCCACGAGTTCCTTTAATTTTTCCTCTCCTGTGACTTAATGGAAATGAAGCAATGTGACAAAAGGCGACAAAGAGACTGACATTATGGTTACGGAGGTGGAGACGAAAATCATTTAATGGAACGGTTAATAAAGGGCGTGAAAATACCACATCTTGATACTTGCTAACATAAAATCAGCAAAGATCTTGCATAAGTAACATTGACTTTCCTCATTGGATTTTCTCTTCAAGGACACATACAATGTGATATAATTTGAGGTTAAGCAATCCAATTACACGTAATTTCAACAAGTTATTTTCGTCATAATGATTAACTTGTAAATAATACTCCGTTATGTGGAAAATTGTTCTGTTTATAATGTCAGCAGATTAAAAAGTACGAGTTCAAGGTAAAAGTCATACGTATCCTCTTTATTTTAATCTTTTAAAATCATTATGAGATAAAATTGCTTAATTTTATTGTACAGATTTGTTGTTAACGTACGTAAAACACAATGTCATTAGTGAATTTAATCATGAAGAGCTTTATTTTACGTAAATTGGGATGTAAATATAACTTTTCTCTTTTATATTATCAATAATTGCTTAACGATCTTTTTTTTATCAACCTGCCTACTCAAAGAGGCAATTTCATAAGTCATGCAATTCATTCATATTATTCACTACCCCTGTACATTTGTGTTACCAAATCATACTATAGACACAAAATAGAATAATCAACCTGAAGATTTGTTTGCCATGAGAAGGCAGAGCTCAAATCATATTAAGCCTTTCGAGGTATGGGACTCTCATATTTAGGGTATGAGAGCAAAATCTTTCTTGTGTGAAGCCAGCGCTGTGATTTCACAGGAAGTTCTGGTACCCAAAGAATCACCCAGTTTGGATTAAACTTAGTGTCGAGGGTAACTGGAGCCTTTCTGTCACTAGCCAAACATAGTAATCCCTGATCTACCGCATTACTGTTATGCCAATACACCTGAAAATAGAGATCACGTGCTTTTCTTTACATTTCGCTCGATTCATCACCTCCCGGCTATCTTCGATTATCTACCCTTCGCCCTTCATATCATTAGATAATATCTCTCCCTTCGCTGCAGCGCTCTTATTTACGCATATTCTGCTGGATGCAGCTTGCATCCATCAGTCGACCTAATCTTGATCACGAAGGACGGCTAGTTGCGGATGTAAGCAACCCCGAGGGTGCTGGGGGCAACGATCAGCAAAATGAAATTAATCAGCGGGAAGTGCTTGCTTCGGGAGATAATCCTCTGCGATTCCAAACCCGCCTGCCAATTCCCCATCCGACACCCTCATCCTCTCCTCGCCCTCCCTCTCTTATTCCCTGATCCTCCTCACGCTCGCTCCTCCATCCCTGCCTCCTTCATTCTACAAAATAAGGACTTCAGGCTTGTCTAGCGGTATGAATAATTGTCGCAAAGCATTTGGAAGGGTGTTGTTAGGGAATTCACCGAAATAGATTTAATCATTTGTCACGCTGGTGCTAAAGGACTCTGTCCTTAAACCATTTATCATTTACCTCGAAGAAAATTTTATTCCTGAGGAACGCTAGTGCATGATTGCGGAGTATTTCAAGTAGATATGAAATTTCGTAAGTTTAAGCGACATTATCCCGTAATCCGTTCATTGTGTAGGTTTCCATAAGTCAACTATATTTTCAATAAAGTTTTAATTTCAATTTTTTATTTCAACGTACCTACTGATAATCACTGATCTTGGAGGCAACCCTTGAGAATAGATGAATTCAAGGACTAACCATTCTGATTTTTTTATGTTCCTGATTTGTTTTTCTGCTGAAAGAAAGTGCTTATCAATTACTTTGACATAAATATTTGATCTTTTAAACGGTTAATAATCATTACCTGACGTCAGTCGTAGGATTAATTTGACGAAGCTCTCTCTTCAGCACGAAATTTATCGGTTATTGGTTAATAATATCAGCTAACCTAGAGATGTATATAATTTTCTAACCTTTGACGCATATAATTATAGTTTTACGCATCTAATTTTCCCTCTGTAACTCTGTAACTCGTTCGATTCACTATTCCCTTGCCCACCGTCTTTATCAGATCTAATTATGATTGTCTTATACTTTCAATTTTTACTAAATAGCTTTCTTCATCTTCCCCAGGCTCTGAGTTGACTTTTCCTCGGTTATAAAGCTTTAATGTCTCAGGATATTTGACTCAGTCTTTCAATTTCCATTCTTCCATCTTCTTCGATTCTTCTTCTGAAGAAAACTCATCCAATAGTCCTAGCTTTTGATTTCTCAGTTACTTGTCTTTTCTAGCTTTTTGGCGTCTTCAGCTTTTCTTCGATGAACCATCATGTCTGTATCATCAGATGAGACCTCTTCGTCACTTTTTTTAAGTACATAAACCTCTTCTTCAGATATCTCTTGCTTGAAACACAATAAATTTGTCATTTAAATAACTCATCACCTTCATTTTTTATTCTTTAGCAACTTTTTACCAACATGGTTTATTAATGTATCATATTGATTTAAAAATAATAAATTGAAGTTTAATACAAACTATGGATCACACTTCTACTTGAGTATGGCAGTACGTGCCCCAAAATCCAATGAAGATCTCCTTTGCGTTTCTCTTTTTTTCGGAGGAGTGGCCTTACAGTCAGAATCACTTTCTTTGACTTCACCTTTTTATATCAAAGTTGATCCTTGCGTGGGAGCTTGTCTACTCTACGTTTTCTATTGCTAAGTTATAAGCATGTATGTCCATGACATAAAACCTACAAAATCGAGAGCATAAGGGGTTTGATCTTATTCTCTTTTCGTCAATATTTCAATTAAACCGAAGTGTTGAGATTTACATATTCTGTGAGGAGAAACCATGTAGTGTTAGTTATTTATTTTTGCACTGATGCGGATAGAGAATGATTCATACTGTCATCGGTATGCCTCTACTGTAGTTTCCAATGAAATATAGTGCCATCTCTCTTATTCTGGAGTAGAATCTTTGAGTCGGAGAAGCTACGTGTACATTTGAGGATGACACATTAAAATTTGATTTCAGCCAACATAACATTAGGAATCAGGACGAATGATTTATTTAAATGGAGATCAGCTTATATTAGAAAAAAGGTTCAATGACGCTCCCAATGAGAATAGTATTTGAATAAGTTATAGAAAAAATAAAAATAAGGTAATAATATATTTGTTTGAGAATGGGGATGAATAGTGCTTTTCCGAGGTTTAAGGAAGGATTTGGAATTATCAATCGTATCCATTCTCCCATACGCCGTGGATAATAAGGTAGACATGGAAACAGCAAGAGATTGTCGTGGATGGTATGAAATTAGTTGGACAAGTGAGTAATGGCTGAAGATGGTCAATCACATAATGTAACTATTCCAAAGAAACTGCGGGAGATGCCGCAACAGTAACTTTTAATGGAGTCATCAGCTAATGTGCATTTCAATGCAACAATGCATTTCAGAGTTTAAGAGGACGCCTCGATAGCTTAAGTGGCTAAAGCACTCGACCGGTTATTGAGGGATCTGGGTTCGAATCCCAGTCAAGGGGAATGATTTTTACACTCTAAAATTGTTGCAATGTAACTATTGTTTAGATGTATACATAGAAATTAGGGGATAGAAGGATCGATGTAAGAGACGTAAAATCAATCAATAAAATTATAAATATAAATAATATATCTCCTAATAAGTATATAATTAACATGTTTTTGCTAGTATTTCAATCCTTACATTGGTTTACTGCGGCACATATCTTTCCATTCTACTGTATTTGAATGCAAGACAAGGCTGCATATTCTAGGGAGACCAATGTGGTGGCTTTCCGCTGGCTTCCCCATCGCAGTACTGCGGCCGATACCGTGCACTTCACTCTCGCCCACAGCTGTGGCAGCTAATGCCGGGCCGACCTACTCCTGCGCCACCAGTGCCTAATGGTAAAACTGCTGCCTTCCACCATGGTTATAATTAATATGCATAAATAGAATTAATGATATTCGCAAAATGTATGAAGTCAAATTTAAGCATTGAAATTTGAGCGCTTTGAAGTAAAATTAAAACTCCAGAGGTTTGTGGTATTCTTGAGACGGAATTGAGCAATGAATTACGGAATTTAACGTACTCAAAATTATATTTTTGGGAATTAATACGATTGTTTTCAACAGCCAATTTTTCTGTTGTCGGTTCGAAGATTTGGTAGATGAGTCTTTATTTATACAAACTATGATGTTTTGTTTTCATATATTTGATTTAATTATGAAAACACCAATTATAACACATGAAATTAATTATTCCCCAATCTTCATTAACGAATGTTAATTTTTCAGTTTCTGTCAAACAAATTTGGGGCAATTAATTTCTTAAAAAGAAGAAAAATCACTTTACTTCATAAGAAAAAATTTAAATTCAAAGGTATTGAATGAGGTATATCTTAGGCGGTAGATCCAATTTCACTCCTACTGGCAAATGAGCGTCATGAATTTAGAGTAGGGACAGAGCCTTCCTTTTCCTCATTTATTGCCCAGAAAAATCCTGTACATCCCTTACGTAAATATAAGTATGATATGTTAGGAGCATGCATTTTTGATCATATCTAAGTATGTAAGTATCTTCTCTGTAGTTGTGCAAATTCCACATCGGTAAGACCACCACATTCATTGAGACTCTTTTAAGAGAATGATTTTGAAATTTGTTACTCATCTATCGTCTTGTAATTTATTGTGGGAATCCTTACTTAAATCGAAGAGTAAATATTTGGTAATGATATTGAAAATTTAACATATACCAATTAATTCAGGTAAGCTTCGTAGTATACTTTTCTTCTATTTAATTAATTTATTGCTTTCACCAAAGCTGATATTAAAAGAGATAGATGATGGATTGGAGTAATTACGTAATTTACCAAAACATGGGGAAATACCATTCATTATCGCTTTGCAATATTTGTTTGAAAACTAATAAAGTTTTTCCGTCGTTTAAAGCCGATAACTTGGTCTTTTAGGAGAAATTATGATTGTTTTACTACATCTTAAATATTCTTGCTCAAATAACAAAAAAGAAAGTTTGTTACTGTCATAAATCGTTTATGATCTATCGTGAAACTCAATGAATGGTCACGATTCCAAGGTAACCTCTTCCTAACCACTTTACCCACACTCAATTTTCTTAAAAACATTTTCTCTCATTTATTTCGAAAGGGGACTCTTACACCTTGCCTCCGTTTCTCATCCAGAGGTTCTCCTCTTTTCCCAGTCATTCTTGGGGAACATATTCGGGTGACGTATATTAGAGATCCTTTGATCCTTCTCCGGGTCGAAACTCGATCCGGGATCTCGAATACTGGCGAGCATTTCAAGGAAGCCAATTAGGGATCTTCTGACGATGGAAACATGGGGCTCCTCCATGAGGTGGAGGAGGGGGTTACCGGGGAGGAAGAAAGTGAATGAGCGCGGTTGGGGTACGGGGAGCGAACGTGAGAAGGGCGAGGGTAAGGCATGGGAAGAAGTTGATAGGCGGTGGAGGAGAGGACCTTGGGTTTGGCAGGGAAATATTTGGTTGGAGGTGAGAGGGAATGGAAGCTAAGGGAACGAGAAAGTAGAAATGGGTCCAACGGATGTCGAGGAATATTCTGAAGGTGAAAGACTGTTACGGCTTGCTTGGAAAGGGAGAAGATGATAATTGGATGAAAGGGAGGGAGGGAGAGAACATTGGGACTATGCACAGTGCGCGAGAAAGAGTATAAAGGAAGAAACAGGGCAGGGCTCAATTGACGGAGCTGCAATGCATGAGAGACCAAGACGATAGGAGTGCAATGGTAAGTGTAATTGGTGCATTTCCAAGATTTTTCAATATGAAATCCCTATGATGCCAAATAATTTGCGCAGCACATAACCACAAAAGTAAGCAGGTAACAGAATTAAAAAAATGCTAAAATTATAAAAATCGCAAAAAAAATACGAGAAGTCCACCGATCAACTAAAATTAAAATTTAAAATACTAGAAGAATTATTTTTTTAAATATTGCTCATTGCCCAAAATATTTCTATATCTCAATTTTATTCGGCTTTTTTCTTTTCTTACTTTTTATTTAATTTTGAATCTGAAAATTCGTGCCGCAAAAATTTTGTAACTAACTTTTCGTGCACACTTAGTTGCCCTATTGGTGGTGCAGGACTCTGCTTTAATTTATCTAAAGTACATATATGAACTCTGAATATATGAACTCTGCTCGCAACTGAAGATTTCCCGAATAGTTTAAAAACATTAAAAGTTAATTCAATTCATCCCGTGCGTGAAGAGTTACGTTTATAATCGAGAATCAAACTAAATAATGGAAAGGAAGTAAGGGTCAAGTTTCGAGGAGCATAATTTTAGTTTTCGTGTGGCAACAATTTGCATATTCATACAGTTTTCGAGTGAAACTGCCTCGTTAAGTTGTGAAATTACATGCAAAAGATATAAAAATCTATGAGTCAAAAAAATACCACATAAATTTTTGGGATTCCGTCTTGTAATAATCACTACGCACTTCAATTGAGTAGCATATTTTATTTTGACGTTCATTTACCTTCTCTTAGTCCAAAAATTCAGGCTAGTGCTCAGAGATGGTCCCTTAAGGAGGCCCCAAACAGTCCATAATTCAATATAGTGTTCATGCTTGTAACTGACGCATCTAAGGTAATGGGGTAAGACTTTAGATTTAATTTTTATAGTGAAACTATAAAAAGGTTTAATACAATAATTATTTCATAGTAAAACTTCTTCCAGAAAATGCTTGGTGATTTTCTTTTCGAAATGGAGGCATACTTCCTGTCCTGCGAGTAACACGCAGGCGTAGGCCAGGAAATACTCCACTTTCATTTTTCGTATCCAAAAACTAGCGTTTAGTTCCGTAGTAATATTTGCATCATGTTTCTTTCCCTTGATTGTTTTGTAAAGCTTCCGGGATCGTAGAGTTCAAATCCAGCAAAGTATTTTTGAAAGGAAACTGCTAGAAGAGGAAACATGAAAAATCATTTTAACTCAAAAGATGTGATATTTTTCAAAAATTAAGCTCTGGGCATGTGAAATTACTCTTTGTACAGGAGCTTATCTCTAACTCCATTCGCTCTTGAGTGATTTGACTGGGTCCTCAATCTGTGAAATAATATTTATATTCTTAAATGTGAAGAAAATATTTTTATTTATTCATCGCTGACCCTCTTTTGAATTACTTAAGAGTCATTAATTATCAAAATACGAGGGAGAACGATTAGAGAAAGCTTTTGCATACCCCTTGATACCAACATAATAACACAGTATAAGCCCTGTTGTCATATTATTTCCTCTTCAGCTCATTCCTACGTATTCTTTACCAGCAAAAACGTCGATTTTCTTCATTTCTTAGCACTAAGTATCAAATTCTACTCTTTAAAACATCCTTACTCACACAATTATGCCTCGATTAATCTTGCAAGCCCCATACCATATCTCCAAACCTTCAAACATTTATCTTGTCATAAAAGGTCAGGTTCAGGAACCCTAAAAAGCCACTTTTGAAATCAACATTACACAGCTTCTTCATTTACATCCTTAAATCCGTATGAATTTACTTTCCGCTACTAACTTCTTACTTTTCTGACGCAATCCGTCCAACGATGCCCATATTTTACCAATTTTCTGTCAAAATACTTGAAATACTTCATTCAACCATTCTAATGTACTTTCAAGTGAATAATTATTCCTTTCCGCTTTAGAGAATGCCATCCATCACCTTCGTTATATTCAGATAATCTCCTTAGTTATTACGAAACCGCATGAAACGTAAATGTTTAAAATGTTTCCAACATTTCTTAAGCTGAATAAGTAAATCTTATAAGTTGCTAATTGCACTGGTCGAATCATGCCGTCTTTTGCATTCCTATTCACACTCCATTTTATATTTCCTTGATGAATGAGCTTCAAATACCCCAAAATATATAACAACGCTTTCTCGCTTTCCTCTTGCTTGGCCATCTCTCCTCATCCATTCTTCAAAAATGGCCACACCTTTAGAAAGTTCATCTCTGGACTCTTTGTACCACTGCTCCATTTACACCCATTAGCCTTGTACCCATTTAAATATACAATTATATCACTCTTCAAATTATAACTTTCTTGGAGTTCAACCCTTCTTGATGCAGTTTGTTCTATCCTCTCGCCACATCCAGTGCTTATAAGTGTATCAGTTTCATTCTACCTTTATTTACTCCCTCCATTACTATAACTCCTAAAACCACATCAAGAATCGATTCATTCTTTCTTTTATTTTTTTAAAACGCAAATCCTCATTAGCCGCAATCAGTCTTTGCTTGAGTATTTTTTGATATAATTGTTTAACACCTTCCAGCAAGAAATGCACCACGTATTTTGGGTCATCAGTAATAGTGGCTTCATTGCACCACTTCTCATCGTATTGTATTTCAGTCTTTTCTCCAAAAGCTAATTCTTCAACAACTAGATGATGAACCGATTTACAGGCTATTGGTCGTTTTACTCTCAAATCCAGTACTATGATAAAAACTTCATTTTCTTGCAGCAAAATAGTCTATGACTGATTTCACATTTGTCGAGGGACTAATCGAAGTGTTTATGGATTTCTTTGTAAAGAAACTCGTAAATGATACCCTGAAAGTCACCACATTGTTAAGAGGTATGCAAGGTTTACACACCAGGCATGCAACAAAAACAATTCAATTTTTCTTTGTTTTTAGCTAAAATATGTAAAATAATATAGATCACTACAACTGAAAGTATATGTATTATGATATTTATGTGAAATATACTTCTCTACGCATAAGGGATGAGCTATAAGGAACAGAAAGAACATGCTAGGCTTCTTAAAATTGAGATAGAAGTGTACTTTCTTTACGTCGCCTACAGTTGTCCAGATCCCTTTGCGTTAGTGGTTAAAATGACTTCCTAAATCTATTGATTGTATACTTGGTCTATCTAATCCTACCATCATTATCTCTCTTACCTTAGCACGATGGGGCTTATAATTCATTTTCCACATTATCGTATTAGCGAAGAGAATCGCGGCAAGATTCGGGTGACACCAGTGGCACACCAGTGAAGACGTACTTGTCATGAAATCATCTCAAATAGTCTCGATTATTTTCACCAATTACGCAAAAACGACACAGAGTTTTAAAACATTCGAACGTGAGAAACACTACCGAATATCAATTTCGAATTTTATTCTCTAAGTTGTATCTCGTTAAATTTATATTAACTTATAATAGAGAATTAGAGGAATACGATTATTAAAAAACTGAAATTTCAGCTATAGTATATTTACTCTTTCTTTCCCGAGGATGAAGGGTAATAGTCAGTTATTAAGTATTTCATTTTCACATGTGCTGCAAAAAACCTAATTGCTCGTTATCAATAAAGCAACTGAAACAGCTAAGCTATAGAAGTTGATATTTAAACTTTGGATCCACCACACTACCCATGTTCTTCTAAGAGATAAGTTTCTTAAATAATAGTTAACAGTTGTCATTTCTACTTGTTAGTCATCTGCCATATCTTAGTCACTTAGTCTCCCGCATTCCTGACTCAGAAGATCATCCATATCCATTAACCTGATGATAAGGGTTCTATCGAGAGAGAATCTGGTTTCAAAATTATTTAGCTTTATTTATTAAGAGATTTTTTCCTGTTATCTCAGTGAGGAGGGCCAGGAGAAAGACGCATAAGGGATGAATACCTTTCTCACTTTTATATAATCATCCTTCGTAATTTGTGTCCCCTGGAAACAACGATCCATGAGTTGCAGCTACAAAGTGGAGGGCAACCGGGCCTGGACGGGCCCATTGGTGCCCCACCAGGCCCGATTCAAACATAGGCGAGCGGGGGATGGCCGTGAAGATGGCAATCAAGAGATGGTTAACGGTCGGAGAGGCAAGGTGGAGGGTAGAAGGAGGTAGTGGAGCAGACGAAGTGAAAGGGGAAGCGAGAGGGGCGATGAAGAGCCGTGTGCGGGGGTGGGTTGGTCGGCTGAGAATAGGGATCGAAGACCTGACATAAATAGGGTCGAGGAACTCAAAAGCATCGGTTCAGGGGGAGTTTTTTTGGGTAGAGGTCTGGGCTGGAAAAGGAGGTAGGGCTGATGTGCGAGGGCGGAGATCATTCCTATCTCCTACCACCGCGTTCCAAGAATAAAAATGAATAAGTAAGTATGTGCATATGATAAATAGTTATGGCGGTGGGGGGAGAAATTTCGTTCGCTTAGTGAGAGGGCCGTAGATTCCTATTTCGATCCCTACCTCAAACTCTCCATCTCAGTGCCTCTTCCCCTAAATCTCCATATATGCCTTCTCCCCATCTTGCCCTGTCCCTCCCTCATCGCCCTGCATCATATTCCCTCCCACACTCCGTCTCCCTCACCCCGTAAGCCATATCCCATAAATACCGGTTTTGTGCCTTCTTTCCCTCAAGCAGCTAGCTACCATAGGTGGAGTCAAGATAGATCTATTTTGAAAAGATTTCGTGAATTTGGAAAATTATAAAGTTCAATTGGCCTTTGAAAAACCTTTTGGTTCAGAATGTGCGAGATGGCCTTTGTGCTGAAATACTAAAAGCAATTTCTATCTTTCTAATCCGAGTAATATCGCAGCACTATATTGTAAGTTCCATGTGCCCCTTGATGATTGGTTTATTTATGATGAAGTGAAAAATCTGAGTCACTAAAGAAGGAATAGTGACCCATTTTATTTGAATTGTCCTCAGTTTTCAGAGATGATTGGTAGACTGCAGCCCTTAGTACTTTTCTCCTATCTCTTACACCCTGAAAGCATTTCGTTCTTCACTATCCCTGTGTGTGAGCAACATATTTGTGCCCTAACTTCCTCGTCTCCCTCGGTAGAAACACACCCATGCATCCATTAATACAAACTTATACCTACAATAATGTAAATATATATGACGGCCGTGCCATCGAAACGTCAAAATTAAATATGTTAGTGTCCTTTCAATGCTTTTCTGTGGCAACGTAGGTTTTCGCGGCGGTGGTTTGAAGGATTCTGCATTCTCGGGGTTTCTTCGCATTGTTGTTTAATGCTGACAACCGTTTCGCCGAAGTTGCATTCGGCGTCTTCAGGTCGAAGATGAGGGACTCGGATTTTGGCCACCCTTATATGGGTGGTGCCGTCTAGTGGCTACTCGCTGATTGGTCCGTTTCCGGAGAACTCTCTTCCACGCGTTGTGGAGATGGTAGCCTTCATTTCTGTTGATGTTCTCCGGGTTTTTGGCGTTCTCAATTGCTTCTCTAATGAGTCGTGGGTAATATCTACTCTCCTTGCTATGACGTTTGCCTCTTGGAATAAGATTTCGTGACCGGGTTCACTCCATTTGCGTTCGGAGATGGCCGACAGGTAAAACTGCTCCGAAACTGAAACTTCCCTTCTGTAAGTGACCTTATTACTGCGGTGACATCTCTCGTGGATTTCCCTTTCGTATATCAATGATTCTTCTTGTATCAATTGATCATTTCAAAAGTATTCATTTTCCCTCCTTCTTATCTGTTTGTTAACGATCCTGAGAGCCACGTTAGCTTCGTCCTAAATAAAATTAATTTTTCTCAAGTCATCACATATGACTGCCTGACTATTTCTGTCTTATTGTTTCTCGCCTCTGTTTATTGAACTCTTTATACTTCCTCCTAGTTAACTCTATGTTGGTATTCTACCATTTCCTTTTCTCATCCGTATTTCTAATAATTTCTAATCGTAGTCCATGGTTTCCTTGTCCTTTTCCTATTTACTGTTCCTATACTTTCGTCGGCGGCTTTCGACATCACTATTTTTTCTCAATAGTACTCAGCTCCCTTTCCTCACTCATGATTTTCTATAGGAACTGCTGATACTCCATTATTAGTAAGTTTAGTGCTTCGAAATTTTATTTCCTAAACCTTTTGGCCCCCATATATCTTTTTGAATTGAACGCTACACTTCATAATTAGTAAATAGTCATCCGCACTCCAAGTCCTCCTAGGAAACTGAGAATTGATCACGCTGAACCTAAATTTGTGACTAACCATTATTTACTCTATCTGATACCTTACTTAGTTATATGGCTATACCCTACAACTCTTGTGGTATCTAAACCAATTGTTTTTTATATAAAACCTTGTCCCCCAATTAATTCTATGGATTGACCTGTTAAACTTCTGTCTCCCCATTCTGTTTTTCCAAATTTTCCTTATTTCTGTAGGAATATTATCTATTTCCAAATATTTCTTTTATTTCATTTTATGTAATTATGTTTCTATCTAGTAATCAAGTATTTCTGTTCCTAAGGTATACTTAAGCTAAGTTAGGTATATTTGATGAACTTATTAAAAGATATACAGCGAGTATATATTAACCGAAGCTGAAGAGGTTCTTGAGATACGGAAAGAATGTTTAGAAGAGGTATTATAATTAGTTAATCTACCGGTTAAGGAAGACTTTGCATGGTCAAATAAATAACTTTTTTCTCCTATCAAAATACAAAGTAACATCCTACTCTACGAGCCCCTCTTCACTTCCGTATACTTCATTCCTCCCTTCATTCCATCCAACATTCCTGTCCTATTCCTGTCCATCCCTTGTTTCTAACATTCTCCCCTTTATCACAGTCTTTAACATCCTAATGTCAATTAATATGTTTTTCATTCATTTTTCCTGTCTCTTTATAATTTCACCCTACAATTCTCTCTTCCCCCACCATAACATACCATTTCTTCATTTTTTTCCCTTTCTGTCAACTTCACCTTCTCCATTCTTCTCCACCCTCACATTTCAAAAACCTCTAATTTACTCCTATCATCCTGGTTCAATGATCATGATTTGAACTGTACATGACTATGCTCGAAGTTTTTACGATCTTTTTTCATTTCCTCACTCAACATCGCTATTACCAACTCCCTCCTCCTTGTGAAAGTCCCTGTGCCGAACTCAATTATTTTACTTATGTCCAAACTATTTTGAAAATTTTGATCCAAAACACTTCCAAGACACGTAAAATGTTCTACCTGCTCTAGTTTTTGCCCTCCTATTTTATTGCTAAGAATAGCCTTTCTCTTTGTAAAAACCGCATAACCTTTGTTTTGCATTGCCTCGTATTGATTCTCATCCCTCGTCTATCAAAATGAATTTTCAATTCACTCAGCAATGCTTGCAACCTCTTGGCTGACTGACAAACTAAAGCTTGGTCATCAGCAAACCTAACTGGTTTTACGAATTCCCCGCCCTCTTTCATTGCTATATCCAGTTCTTCCCATGCCTCTTTAATCATTTCCCCCATACAGACGTTGAACGGCACCGGTGACAATGGACAACCCTGCGTTACACCTCTTCCTAACACTGCCCATCTGGACTCCCCGTTCCCCACCCGCACCTGAGCAGTCTGAGACATGTACAGGTTGCGGATAAGCCACCTTTCCCTCCACTCTATTCCAATTTCTGCAATATACTCAATAGTTTTTCCTAATTCACTCTATCAAAAAATTTTTGAAATCTACGAAACAGGAAAATACGCTTAGCTTTTTGTAGAGTTTAAAATTATTGTCAGTGATGAATCACCCCTGTCTCCAACAGAATTCAATTGCTTTCTCCCCGCGGTTATTCCTCGTACCTAAACGGTAATCCCCCACTTCATCATTTTCTCTTCCTTCAGTTACGCTCGAATTTTAATCCCCATCATTATTAAATGTTTCCCACTTGGAGCGCACGCGATTATGTCCTCTGACGGTAAACCTGAGGTACCAAGTTCGTCGGGTCTGAGTTAACCTTTACTAGTTATATTCTATCCTTTGTTCCCTCTATGTTGACTTAGCTTCTTCCTTCCTTTAAATTCAATACTATGGCCACCTATTGCTGGCTCTCATCCCTTTTACTGTTAATTATTCTATAACTATCACTCCAGTATTCCCCGTTATCCTTTGATCTCACCTCGCATAAACCTAAAATATCTATTCTTCCTCTTTCCATCTTTTGCTTAATATTTTCTATTTTCCTTTCCTCAACATTGGCCCAATATTCCAAGTTCCTATTTTACATAATTTAGTCTTCTTTTTCTGCGTCTTCTGGCCTCCTGCTGTCGGTTTTCCCTTGCTGGGGTTTCGTGAGATGACGACCGCGGAAGATTTGCCTCTCCCGCTGCCGGACAGGACACATAGCCGATTGGGCCGAGTTCCGCAGTTCCCTGGACCCATTTTCTCTATACTATCCAACTTAGTAATCTTGAGAATAATAATTAAGGACGTTTCACTTTGCCATTCTCATTAGTGTTTTTAATGTGACACCATCACTCAAAGGCCGCCCTACTGAGGAACAGACGCTGCGCGGACTACCATTTGTCTGGCTCCTAACTTTCGACCTATCTGGCATGGATAAGCTTACCAGGAGTAATTATTGTTACTACCGTCAGCAAAGATCTAGTGGTCATCGGAACCCTTAAGTCCTTCCATGCCACGCTCTCCCTAGCTTTTCCCACAAACCTCATTCTTTGCTTAGACTTTCCTCATTGTTATTGTACTCTATCTTCACTGTCATTTAATTTGAGTATTTGAAGGAGTATTCTTAATTTATATATGTATATGTATGTATGTATGGGTGTGTATGTGCGTACTTATGTATGTATTTATGCATGTGTATGAATGCATGTATGTATGTTTTATGTGTGTATATGTATGTGTGTGTGGATATGTATGTATATGTGTATGTATGTGTATGCATATAGGTATATATGTGTGTGTATGTGTATGTGTGTGTCTATATATATGTATATACTTTTTTCTTTTCGATGTGCAAATTTGGATTAATGAATTTATGTCTATCTCTATGTGTTAATGTTTAGATTTGAATGTAACTGTAAGTTTAAATGGCTAATATAATATGTATATGACGATGGGTTAAATGGAAGAAGGGACCATTTGGTCTCAATTTCGCCCAAATAAAGACCGCTATCTATCTATCTATCTATCTTCCACTACCTTAAACATCCAGTCTATGGGAGTGAGAAGAGATATATTTTATAGATAATAAACCTTTGAATTTTAATTTAGAAAGTGATTTCTATTTGACAAATTGAATTAGAACGATTACCTCTTTGCATACCAAATAGACAAGGAACTATTTATTATTCAATTATTAATTAAACAGGTTAAAATTATAGCGACCCAAATAACTGTTTATGTCCTAATTTGCATAAATTACGCAGACTTTATATTTGCCGGTGTAGTTTTTCCGTCTGAATTCAGGATGAAATACTGTTTAATGTGTTAGTTTAATATGTAGCTTAGTCTTCCATCATTACAGTAATCAGTCGCAAGTGTAAATAAAATGGCTGGCTTTACGCAAGTTGAAGATAATCTATAAGTAATAATAATCGATGGTTTATTCCCTAAAGTTCCCATTGTTTACGTAAAGCTATTCTTAAGGTAGTATCAAAAATACTCTATACATTTTTTTGAACTTCATAAGCTCTGAATGACAGCCTGAACTCCTTTTGTCTTACATTAGTCTTATTTCAGCATTCATACGCTCAACTCCCTGGCTAGTACTCAAATCACGTATAATTTTACGACATCCTGGCAAACCTTAGATAATCCTCCTCGTTTTACAGACTTCAAAATCCCAACGTATTAAAAAAAATTTCTATTCACTATTACGCTCGCGATTTCATTAGCTGCTTCCAACACAGAGAATAACGTAAAATAAAATATGGAAGAGTAAAGGGACGCTAATAAAGCATGAAATGAAACGAAAAGATAGAAAAATTATTGTGAGCAACTTTACTGTTGATAATATCTCACCGCCAAAGTTATTGGAAGGAAATAGGAAGATAATAGCTAACAAAAAGATACTTTTCCGAGATTGATTATTATTTGGAGCAGCCAGTACTTTCCAATCAGTAAGGAACCTACATTTAATATTTTTCAGTTATCTTTAAAATACGGGAGAAAAGACTGATGAATCTTTAAAAAATATCTTGATTTTTAGTTGAATAAAACAATACAAGTTGACTGACAATATTGCCATTGAACATGGCAGTTGATGTTGAAATGTCCCATTACTCACAAAGTACGCATCGAAAATTTTGACAAGAATTTTGCATAGGGTTGCGGTGTATGTAAAAAGTGCTTCTCATCCAAAATCAGCAACGATACAGGAAAAGAAGATGCACGAGGAAAGCATGCCTCTGCAAAGATAGTTAGAATACTCAGAAGGAAGGAAATGGGAAAGGATTAAAATTATTCATTGCATTTCTGACAATGGAAAATTAATTTGATAATGAAGACTGGAATGTAATGCTTTCTACTGAATAGAATATTACGGTGTATTCTGATGACATAATTTCTCTTAATTCATCATATGGAGGACGTGGTTGAAATTTAATCTGCTTCTAGTAGATTCCAGTGTCCTAGAATATATACGAGTAGAATAGAGAAATGAGAATGTGCGTGAGTTTGGTACTGTAAATGTATCTCTTAAATGCCTTTGTATTTGGCGTACGCCTAAAAATTCCACGTATAACATGGAGATAAGTCCTGAGGAAATAATTTTCTCTATTAATAATCAATGCCTACACAAATAAAACAGCGTTTGAAAGCAAAGTAATGCCTTTGGAATGCTTTTCCACCGATAAAAATCATTAAATTGTATTTTTCTCAATATGCGAGCGAGAAGGGGACCTAAAGAAGACTTGTTTATTTAGAGAAGGTGATGAAAGGTACCACTAGAAAATAAATACAAGCAAGGCAAAGGGTTATGACCTGTGGTAGAAAGCCAAGTGCAACAGACATATTAAACTGGGGGATCAAAAGCTTGAAGAGAAAGAAGACATTATTTGGTGAGCAGGATCATCAATGATGGCAAATGTAAATAGTTATCCAAGGTGCAGTGTCCACTAAAAGAAAAGTTTACTGACAGCTGATAAAACAAGCCTGGAAGAACGGAAGTGCTTAATAAAACATATCTGGCGCGTGCTTCTATAATCCTTTTCATTATAATGGTGAAGCATGGACAATAACCATAGCAAATAAAGTGAATTTGGAAGCATTAGATTGGTTTGTTACTAAAGACGACATGGTGTTGATCGGGCGGATCCAAGTACTAATGAAGAGATTCTGTTATCCTAATGTTTAAAATGTAGCACCTGATGCACTCTTCGAAATCGATCAAGAGATAATATAATAATTGAATTTAACCCACGTAGTTAGAAATTGTTATTCTTCCAATATTTTGCTTTCTTCCAAAACTAAAAAACATTATTCCTGTGCATCGTGAAATATATAGTGCTGAGGAAATTTAATTAAAGCGTCCTTTCTCCGCCTACTCTCTATATCTCTAAGTCCCATAAATTAATCATCGTTAAATATCTAACAACTTGTATGCTTTTTCCTAATTAACATTTCCACAATTTTGTTACAGTTATTTAAAATGATTTAAGTGTTTCACTACCACAGAGATTTTTCTCTGAATTTCCTTTTCATTGCAATTTCAAATGCCCCAATTGTTTTCTCTGAATTGTATCACTTATCTTATTTTTCTGACCACTATATCTCATATCTCTCCTTATTTCATCTTTTTAAACAGCTCTTCTTCAATCTATTGATTCATCAAGTTTCATTATTCACTTCTGATCTTCCTCTCCTTCCTTCTTTTATATTTATCAATAATTTTGTTCCCATCATCGAATTGCGCAGTGTCCATTCCAATTCTTCCTTTCGGTTACACACTATATCTCATCTCTTCCCAAAGCCATGGGAACATTCCAATTCCATATCAATGTAGGTATTTTCTATCTTAGCAGAATACAAATTTTTATTTTTTCATCAGGATTCAAATGCATATTATGTATGCATTTGCATTATGCATAAACCCCTATTATATATTATATTTCCTGAATATTATTCATTTTTTCATATTCCATGAGTTAAACGAATATAAGCTTTTGTTTATTTTCTGTGAAAAACGGTAGATATAGTATTTCACTAGTTATACGTACTGCAAAAGAGGAAGTATTCATTTCCCTTGGTTGTTCGTTGGCAAGTGGTAACTATGTTATTTAGGTGTTGAATAACGATGCATAAGATCGTTTCAGATAAGCCTGGGAAGAAAGTTGTGAAAGACATTGCGAAAGATACATTGAGATTTGCAATAATAGTGGATACATTTTCATGGTTATATAATCAAGGAAAGAAGTTGCCAGATGAGTGGTTTGACATTTTGATTTTGGAGAAAAGTATTTTTGAGGTGATTCAGGGAAGAAGTTGACATATTGAGGCCTATTCAGCCCCTTTGTCTTCAATGAGGAATTCTCCCTTTAGATAAAAGGCACCGCCATTAGTACTGTTGCTGAATTATTGTTGTAATACACACACACACACACACACACACACACACACACACATATATATATATATATATATATATATATATATATATATATATATATATATATATATATTTATCTGTTCACATAGATCATAATCCTTTCCCATTATCTAAATATTTAAATTGGTGATATTAATGAGATATGATACGCATTTTTTAAGATAATAATTAACGAAGGCACTGTCTACCCTTACAATAGACTTAAATTCATATTTCGAACAAATTCCTTACCCGTTGAAATATCGGCCACTCATTACATCACGTTTATCTTTCTCCAATAATTATTGCCATTTGCATAAATTATGAGCTGTGGGAACTGCAAATATGATATTGAAATAAATACGAAATTGTAAATAAGATTTAATCTAGAATTCAATTCACTTGGACAGCAGGCTTGATCGTAAGATGCAGTACGTGTTCCACGTGACGTCATGAGTGCTCTAAAGCCCCTTTTACATTTGCGACCAAGCCTCCGTGGAGGAGTGTCCTTATTTATTTACCCCAAAAAATTCTTCTCAGAAAACAATGATTATTAGTAATTATAGAAGAAAGTAGCGTTGTGTTCAATCAATCTGTTCTTTTAATTGGATGCTATCATCTTAAAGCACACAGTATTTTCCACCAGGGATTAATAGCCTTTGATTTAGTGGAGCCATATCCCACATTTTAAAAGGATTTAAAGGTTTCCCTATCTCTCTTTCCCTTGAAGCAGTACCCATCGTTTCTCACACACCGAAACCAAACGACCTTCCTTCCGTTAAATCCGACCTTATCTCTTGCCCTCTACCCTCCCACACCAAGCAACCCCCTTAACCGCTGACCCTACGCCCCCCACACAAAACAGCTTCCTGCCTTCCCTCTCCCCCCTCTTCTCCTTATTCTCTCTCGCTCTTTTCACAAAATCACCCTTTCGAATCCTAGGATCCCATCACAAGTGTCCCCTCGCTCCATCTCCGCCCTATTCTCTTCCTTCCTCTTCTTCACCTACACCCTCCCCCATTCTCCCCATGCAATTTGTCACATTCACCCACCCTTCTCCACGCCAACGACTGCTATTTTTCTCCCATCATCTCTATACCTCCATCTTCTAATTCCCTCTTACTCCTTACCGACTATCCATTTCCAGATGCCCCGTAACAAACCCCTCAACCCCGGGTACCTACCGGCTCAGTCCTCCCACCCTTGGACTACACCCACTTCTTTCTCTATCTTCTGTTGACTACTCTTCTAGAAAAATCAACTGCCCTATATATTTTCAGCCCTCTCCTATTCATCTGCACTTTTGAGAGGTCTAGGCCATCATAGATTGGGTGAGTTATTCACCGAAAATGATTTCGCATTTATTTTTTACTGCGGTTAAATTGTTTACGTTCAACTGCGGAAAAATATATTGCAAAATCATATTTTCCCTAGGCTTTTTAATGATTTTATTAATGTTGATTGAATTGTATGCTTTTTAGCATACCGAATTGCTTTCCCTCCTCGGAGTTTCCAAGATACGACTGTCCACATGATGCTTTCGCATGCTCCTTTTTTTCCAAACCACTTTCCCTACTCCCACCTTCATGAAGAGTAATTCGGCATCTTACCTGTTTCACAGCCATTCATCTTTGTTTTCTGTATAACAAATGTGAGTCTCTTTCATAATAGTTACAATTTAATTAAAATCATATCTTCTTTCAAACCAATCGATTTTTTATTGCGGCTATTTATTGATTCTCAAATTTTAAGTTACTTCCAGTCTTAGGGTGACCTCTTCAATAGGTTCTATGAATATCAATTGTGTCCATACATACCGCACGTTGTTGAGCAATTAAAACAGTAGTACGTGAATCGAATTCAATATTGAATTTGGACTTAATTAAAAATTCTTCTTTTTCATACAAATAAGAAAATGTTCCTCAGTAGTGGTCACTTACTTCTTTATAATGTCACTCTCCATTTGGATTTCAATTTTTTTTAATTCACCATTTACGTCTTCTGGGATATAAACTTTTTTTTGAGCTTTACATCTCTATAGTTCATCACCATAAAATTAAGGCCTAATTAATATTTAGGGAAGAATGGCTATTGGTGATCACGATATCTTAAAAAATAATCACAATGACTTTAGAAAATAAAATTAAAGTTAAAATTTTCAAAGTTAATGCTCCAAGAGCCTCTTAAACTTTTTTTTATTTTGTTCAAATTATTTTGTTGCAGATATCCAAGTTGGTCCTCTGGTAAATATATTTGTGTTAACAAAAATAGCATATCGTCTTTTCTCTTCATTTCTGTGACATAAAGTGTCATCAATATTATATGGTGTATTTAAATTTTTGTTTAAGAAAATCATCAACTGAGCCTACAGGACCACCAATATCAATTTTCATTAATATGATCCTTGGCGAATCAATTAAATGGTTTTCACGATCGACAGATAATCAGCGGTTCACAACTTTGGTATTTATGGCACACAAGGGCGAATTTTTGACCAAAATTTACATTTTCATCAATAAAAAAATTACATTCATTTTTCAAGGCCCTAGCCTTAAGTTTACTGATTTTAATGGAAGTAGTACGTATTAATTACCATTCTGCATAACCATTTGGACGAAACCAATAGACACTGTGGGAAAGTGTTATTCTTGCTAATTTTGCTGCAGAAATCTGCGCTTTTTTTACCTCAAAATATGGTAGCAGAATTTATTAGTCATAAATTATAAAAACTGAGAATACAAACTCATTATTTCCCAACTTAGATTTTAATTACTCCCTAAAATTTAGAGGAAATATGTAATGAAAATAGTAACATGAAAACTAGGGAAAATAAATTTTGCAGTTTTCTCTGGAATAATTTAACTTGCTAAACTTTGTAATTGGCAATGATTATGTCGTGATCATGCAAGGCCTTCCCCTCATTTCAATCACATGGCTCTAATTAAAATTGAACTTTTACCATCATTTTTTCCGTTTCTCATTTATCTTCATCGATAATTTGGAAATTTAATGAATTTCCTCCAATATATCTTTCTGATATTTTCGATATGAAATATGGATTGGAATCGATATTTTTTTATTTATAAATCTTTTCCGGATAGATGACAGCGTAGTGATATGGAAATTAATGATTCCCTCAAAGTTTTTCAAAAATGTCCCATATGTTCCTGAAAGTTTGTCTTCGCTCGATATCTTGAAATTCGCCAAGAAGCTACTTTTTGATTTTCTTCCCGGGTATAAAGTAATATTTTTTGCAATAACATTTTTACATGATTCTAGGACCATCTTGGAACATAATCTGATTCCATGATTAGAATACGCTATCACTTTAAATCCATCATCAGTTTGAACTTTTATATAAATCTCTGCGTAGGCTAACTAATGACAAATAGCACCTCAGCTGTCCGTAATTTCCCATAATAGATATCACTGCTATTATAAATATAGCCTTATTTATCGCAAGACTGGCATTTCAATGAGGAAGAAAAAAAATTTACGGTGCTCAAAAGGTCTACTCTCACTTCTTTACAGTTTGTCTGATTTGCTCCCATAAATATCATGAATGTGGTCAATTTTATCTCATACAACGAATGAGTGCTCAGGTTGACGAAGCCACATAAGTCAATCAGATCCTATTGATAGAAATGCTTTACCCACGCACATTGCGAACATTATTTTTCTCCTTTTTTGACGTCATCCTCTTCGTCACATAATTTCCATTTTTTGGAAACATGCCATTTTACGAAGTAGTAGAATGTTTTGTGCAAGAAATTATGCGTCTTTTAAAAGAACGACAACATTTGTTAAATGTATAAACGTTACTAAATGAATATTTAGTTTTACAGAATCAATGGACAACTCAACCATTCATTAAACCAGCGATTTGCACACATGTTGTTTCATCGGAGAAAGATTGGCGAATGAACAATTTGTAACTTTCACCGATAACGGAAGACCCTGAAAAAACTAAAGTCGGGTAAGAAAATTGCTATTATTGGTTTTAAATTATGCACTGTAAGAAAAAGTTTATCCGTTGCCGCTATAAATTTTCTTAGGTTCTCGAGGTGTTTTTATTGTTCTTTTCATTAAATGACCTCATTCTATAAAAACTGGAATGGCCTTCTACTCTTAGAAGAGTCATAAAACTGGAAAATCTTTAAAAGCTATTCTTTTTTTTCATGCATCGGTTTTCCAGCAATATGTTTGTAACTGGTACTAACAACCCTTTCACTCTTTCTGCTGAGGTCAGGTGTAACGTGACTTTTCATCCTCCATAGACTGTAAATTTGTATTAAATTTGCGCTTATTTGTAACCCCCAGAGGAGGCCACTTCTTTACTGAAGGAGCGGTCTACTTCATCTTTTACTTCGAGTCAAATGCGCTCCGTGGCATCCGATATTTGCTGCCACAATGTCTGTCCCAAAAAAATTAGAACAAATCTGGGGAAAAAATTATTTCAGATCAAAGTACAAATAACTCAAATTCTTCACAAGAGCACCCTTATCTATCGACTCACCAATGCCAGTACCTCCACCAGTTGTGGTATGCTTTCTGTAGGGCATCAACAGGACCCTCGTTCAGGTACCTCGTCATGGCCCCTCTGGCATTATCCATTGGTCCAAAATGGTTCTCAAAGGGGTTATACTTGGGTCGTACTCAAAGACTCATGTCTCGTCACCAGTAACCACCTATTCTGTAAAATTAGGGTCACTTTCACCGTGGTCCAAGAGGTCCAAAGGCAAGATTGGCACACTAGCAGTCTTCCGGTAGTATCTTGGGGACCATCTTCGCACACTTTTCTCATGGCTAAATCTTCCCTAAGAATGTAATGCGCCGTGGTTTTCTGAATAACGCACTCTTCCACTAACATCCTGGCAATTCGGGTCACCCAGAATTGAGCATGTGTCTCACTTTTTGCACATTTTCATCACACTGTGTTGTTGCTGAATGTCCAGACCATTCCTCATCTTCAATCTCCTCATTACCCTCCCAGAACATCCTGAGCATGCAGAAAAACATCACTTGGGACATTTCTTAATCTCCATAAGCATCCTCAACCAGGGTCATGGTTTCCGAGATCTATTTTCCAAGCTTTACCCGCAATTTTATCGCATATTATTGCTCCATGGAAAGTGGCATCGTGAATTTTTGACGTGACCGTCCAACAGGGGTCTATACTAGAAGTACAGAGTAGTTCGCCTGTAGTTCGCCCACTGTAAATGCCCACAGTTTACAGACGTGGGTTGCGTTGCTTTTCCAATTCCTCCCATTACCTTTCCGACCACACATCAGCCCAATATAACCATCTGCATTTGTGGAAAAAAATCATTCTACATATTTTTGGGAAATACCCTCTGTATTCATCACTCTGCAATATATAGAATAAGTATTTCTAAAATAACTCCGGTTTGCTTGCTATTCATAACTAAACTTTACTAATTACACGTCTTTTAACTTACAATTAATGTATGCTGACATTGATGATAAAGGCGTATAAGTGTCTATGCTTTTTACGGTACCAAGAGTTCTATATTTTAAAATATATTAGAACTAAAACATTACAACATTATTTGAAATAAAATCTATTAGATATTACCTGTTTTCGAAGCAGAGATTTTAGCCTCGGCTGGGATCACTAGCTTTCACGGGTAAAATTTTCCCCTAGGCGGAGAAATAAGCTGTGAAAAATTGTGTTCTTCGTAAATCAACAGTCGTGCATAATGTAAGCTATAATGGTGAGAGGGCATAGAGTCTCCCAAAAATTTGGAAATAGGGTATAAGATTTGTTAAAGCGTAATCCTGTGATGAAAAATATCTTAGTCTCAGTTGAAGTATTGACCTGTAAAAGAAAGTTGTGCGTAAGGAAATTCAAGAATTACGGAACAGAAAAAAAGCAGAACTTTAATGCAAATAAAACTAGCAGGAAGGAAAAAAAAGGAAAAGAAGAGGAGGTAATAAATTATCTGTACACATATGCTCATATAATATGGGAGTAAATCCGGAAAGAAAAGAACGCTCAGATGGAATGATAGCTGGGAACATTTTTATGACGGAAAGGAAATGCATGACAAAATAGTTTAAAAACATAGTTTAACTTACTAGATGACAAAGTGCATTCCATGCATAAAAGCTAAATACGATTGCGTTGGAACGAAAAACGGTCAACCAAACCATATTTTGCAGAAGTAATACTAATAAAAGTTTTGAAAAATTCTGGAAATAAGATTTTTTTGAAGGTCCGAAATCAAGTCTTTGATTTCTCGTATTAATATTGAACATCCCATCTCATTCTAAGAACCTTAGGCGTATTCATTAGCTTTTCAATAATAATTGGTATTTACTCTTTTATACACCTACGTATAAATCACAGACTGGAATTTAAATAGTCTAAATACAAATTCATTTCCCGAAATTTAACTAAGTCAACATAAATTACAGATACAGGTGTGATGAAGTGGAACTATACCAATAATAACAGTAACAAAGACTATTACAATTTTCCACGTAATAATTCCCCTCTTGCCTCAGATTTTTCTCCAAATTCTTGAGAAATTTCTTCAATGACAATTGGTTTGATATATAAATGGTTCTTCAACTTAAACGCATTTTGCTTTAATGTATTCAATCTTCCTTCTCTTCATCCACTGAAAAATGTTTGCGGAGTTGAGGAAGGATTTAATACAAAGAAACCCGTTAAATTATAGCAGTTCTGTTGAACACCTACCTATACGTCCGAAATTACGTTCATAATTTATCAAAGAATGAAAAGAAAAGCGAAAGCGTATAATGGTGAAGATCAATTTCAATTTCAGAAGAGGAGAGGAATAAAAGAAGTCTCCCTAATTTATCAGATGAATATTCAAAATACCAACTTCCGCGATAGGTTTTGTTGATTTGTATAGAGCGCTCAACGGTTTTAAATTGTACATAATATGATGTGAAATGAAGAAAAAAGGAATGAACCTTCGGGACAGAATTACAAGGTGTGTCAGCATAACTTGCTGATTTGAAGGGGATTTGAAATCAAATCAGCGTATCATGTTTCCGCACAGTAAATTACGCTCTTAATGTGGAGAGCGGCAGATCGGTTCCAGATATAATCAACGTTGAGGAGAAGCTAAAACGAAGCATGATGTAATATAAGCATCTCATTTCTGAGTATCATATTCAGTGTATTAATTGTAGAAAGTCAACGAACGAGGGAGAGAAAAATATGTTATTCAATACATAGATAAGGTTTGATTATCCGAGATTGGCGCATGACAACTTAAAAAGAGATGAACAGTTTACCCTCAAATTAATCGAATTATAACAAAGAAAATGGTCTATATCTGAACCATGAATTATAATATATCAATAATATGAAAATGACTCACTTAAAATATCACTTGCTGCCTCGGTAGCATGATCACGATTCAATGAACAGTAAAAATCTGTGGCTATCAAAGAGAGATGACAATAAAATGGAACGCCTGAGTTAGTAATACCATCAAAGTGTTTAAAGAACAGGTGAACAGTAAACTACGACAAGACAAATGAAACTCGTCGGAAATACTATTATGCTCTAAACTATTAGATCTGTAAATAATCTGTAATTAGCAGTAAAGGAAAGAATAGGTTAGCGGTCAACAGGCGAACTTGAAGGACGGCTATTATCCATTATCCGTGTGGTTACCCTGTGACGTTGAATATTCAGTTTTCGTCACTCGGCTGAAATATTGTTGTTCATATTAATAATATAATGCACGCCACAATATTAAGATAGGAGAAGCGCTACGATGCACTAGATGAAATGCGAAAACTTTTGATAGCAGGGATAGGAACTATATTCCCCTCCAAGCGCCAATATTTGCATTTCACACGCCATGCTCATTACCACTTGGACTATTTCCTCGCCTATCAAGGCAAACTATGGTTATTTCATTTACAAGGCGAATACTAAGAGTTTATTACATTTTGGATAGTCTTCCAATACAAGGTAGTTTCCGACTTTCCCAAATACAATTAAAGAAAAGTTGCTGACTTCTAAAGAACTCTCTTCAGAAACTTTCAGTCTATATTATACCTTTAATCTACTCTGAATAATAAACTCCTTAAATGAATGATCCCTGTAGCTTATAATGAGTAACCTTAGCTTCTAGATTCTATAAAAAGAAGAAACTTTGAAAATAATGCTATACTGTGGTAATCCGTGTATTTCAATTTTAAACGATCCTGTTGATTAAAATAGCTGAATATTTTACGAATTAGTATGTTCCTTTTGGCTGCTTTCTTAACCACAAGAGTGCGATTAATCCATTTGATCAATTTATTGTTCATGGCGTAAAATTGAATGTTCTTGGAACTGATAATAGAGGGTACAACGATTTGCGCGCCACTAGAACTGTTAATTTTCTCAAGAAATGTATCATGATACTAAAAATGGAGATTCAATCGTAAAAAAAGAACTTACTTATAAAATTTGTAAATTATGCTCTTACTATAAAATCTTTGTTCTCTAAATGAAACATTTATTATATGGTTAAATTATTCTTAGCGTATAATGGTTACATCTGTATCCAGTGGCAGTTCTTGATCCTCAAGTAAATGAAAAGATTAGCTTTAATTCTCTAGTTTTGTAAATGCACAGTATTATGTGCCTGTTAGTAACGTGTGCACGTATATATTACACTGGTGAATGCATCTCCGATTGGATGTAAACGATAATAATAAGCGAATTGTATTCAAAATATGGCCAGACGAGACAAATTAAAGAGGCAAAAACACGCATGGTAATATTAATTAAAAGAAGCATTTTGGGGATGAAGTCCTTCTCAACAAATGATTTCATGTCCGCAAAAAGAAAACAGAAATGGATTCACATATTGCTAAAAACTACCGCTGCTGATAATTGCCTTTTTTGGTGTTGGCCAACAAATGTGGTGTACTTTATTAGAAGTACATTTGTGTAGTTTATTCAAAGAAAATCAAACATCATATCTCTGTTTAGTTTTTGGTAGAGAGTATCTAATAAGTCGTTAATGGAAGCGGTCGGCAGAAAATTGAGCATTATGATGTATTGAAGCTGAATCATCATTGGAACGATAATGGGTGGTGGATTGCTATCATGGTTGCGTGGCACTTGTAATTGTGCATATGTGTGCCATGTGCCCAGATGTGCACGCGGTCATTCTGCCTCGATTGCTTCGAATTTAGTCACTCAAGTTTCTCAAATCTCTGACTCGGCCCACGTTCCTATCTCATTTCCTCGTCACCACCATCCCAATCTCCCCTCCCCTGTCCCTTTCCAATTACCCTACACACACTCGCGCCCCCCTACCTCCGGTGCTCAGCCCTCGCCCTGTGTGATTGATTCCTCTTACGACGTTGAGAAACCCCTTTTCCGGGGATCTGCCCCGCGCTCCGTGACGGCGACTGGAATTAAGTCGGGAAATCTCGTTTCCTAAGGATATCGCTTCCACTCCCGCTGTAAAATAGGTTGATGGCTCCGTCTTCTGTGTCGGAGGGGGGCAGGGGCGCGACTTGGAGGGGATCGGAGGCCATAGCTAAGGAGGAGGAGAGAGTTTCGAAAGAGATGAAGATGAGGCAGCGACGTGGGGGCGGGACATAGGGGTAAGGGAACATTCCGCCACTCCTCCCCACTCTTCATTCCACTTCTGCCTCTTCCCCTAGCTGGGGTCATCCTTCTTAATCTCACGCTGCTTTAACCCACTCGGTAACACTCAGGGTCCTCTTCATGGATCAAGGCGTCCTACAGTAATCTTCTCCTGGGGCACTAAATATGAACCTGCCAGGTGACCCGAAGTAATGAAATTTTTTTTTGTTTTATGAAATTTTTGTGCGCATTTGAGTTCAGCGCGCCGCATATGTATGAGAGTTAGAATAGGAAATGAGGTTCAGCGGACACGGGCGTGCCAAGGCTAATGATGCCGGTTGATCAGAAGCATGGATTGACCCGGAGAAAAATGCGATCCGAACAATAATAGGTCGTTTTAAGCGTAATTACCCTGATCTGTTGTTAGGAATTTGCATGCCTTCATTCAGCTAAGGTTCGGTATCGGGTATTGTTGTGTTGCTAAATGTCTTTCAGCTTGACAACTTTAGAAATCACTTCATTTTAGAATCAAATAATTCCGCATTGCAAAATAGTCATGTGAGAATAACAGCATTTTACCTTCCTATTGTTGAAGAACAGAGCATCTATTGCCAACAAGTCTCCATGCAAACAGTTAACAGATGACGCTATTCTTAAAACACTGGAAATACCGTTCATTGAAGAGATAATTTTTGTTCTCCATGCACACAACTCCACAGTAGGACTACAGCTGAATTAATTAGTTATGTCTCTAAGGCTGTAATTAACACCAATACGTAGGATAATTACAGTTACCAGATTTTTTTAACATACCTTTGATTTCATGTATCCGACTTAAAATTTATTACTGACTCCAAAGGTTAGGAGCTCATATCAATATTTGGTAACGGATAATGCTCTGTCATTTAATTTTCTTTAATTTCCTGATTACCTGACAGAATATAGCTGTCGTAGGATCTCAATGACCATCGATGAGAGATTAACCTGCGAACTTAAGATACAGTGCACTTTCCATTTTATCTCTCATATTTTTGCAATGGTTAGCGTAAAAATGTGACACTCATAACATTTTATTCTTCAAGGTTACGTTCCTAATTCCACTCCCCATTTTTTACTGGTTGTTTGATTTTGCCAAAATACGCTGCATCAACCAAGAACTGAACGCTGCATCAACCAAGTTACCCTGAACTATTAAATATTTACTAGCAATTTATTTTATCTTTTACATTGGGTTCTGTAAAAAAGATATGGGATTAAAATCCACGCTGTGAGAAGCGTTTTCTAACTATTATAAAGACACTAATGATCGAATAAAACTAGTAGGTACGGCTGATTATTTTTAAGTAGCTTTGGTTAGTACAGTTCCTTCTCTTATTTGACTTTTCGAACCAATTAGTGAAATTTTGCTTCGGGGATGGATATAGTTTCCATAGAAACACAGTCTCCTTCGGGATTTGCCAATTTCAAATATGTACACAATCCTATTCGAATTCGAGGAATCTGAATACTCAAGGCAATTCCTATTTGAGTTCCCACCGACCGAATCAAGGTTCACCAGAGTAATTGTTAAATTATTGATTCTGCTTCATGAAAACATAATATTCGTGGAGATTATGATGTGGAATAAATCATAAATTACCAATACCTGGTAAGAAATCAAATTATATCGGTATTTTTTACTTTATCCATTCTTACCTAATAAAAATTATTACAAGTACTTATTAACGGTCGTATTGTGGATCATCCATTTTGGATCTAAATGAAAGATAGCTGGATACACAGTTATTAGCAATTATTTCCTCGTGTCTGAGTAAAGAAATGTGCCTTCCCAACGTGGGAATTCTTATACCGAAAAGTATACTGCGGAAGGGGGGGGGGAATAAGTTCGGAAGAAGCCCGTGTCCGAGAAAACTTATCCCTTCCCATATGGAACTCAGCACACTTCGGTTACAACGATCAAGTTTTCCTAATAATTTGCTTTATTTACTTTGTACTTGTCAACTACTTGTACAACTACTTGAACAACTACTTGCACAACTACTTGTACATGAAAATAAAATGTCACTAGTGGAAGTGCCATTGTCCGCTGTGTAAATTTATTTCACTTTTCTTCACCCCTGATCAAACCTTCCATGGAATAAAAGGAAAATAAGAATGAACACGGTCTTTATGGGTAAGGGAGAGTTAGAAGTGAAATGCATTGCGTCCTTTGGTTCAACCTGCTCAACAGCTTGTCGAAAGGGAACGAAGAGAATTAATTAAAGGCCCCATTTTTCAGATTCTCTTTAACCCTTCGGACATCAAATGAGATGAGTTTGAGTATCTCGAGAGCACTAATGAGAAGATGCACGTTCCTCAATAAACACACAAACCGAGAAGAAGCAAGAGCGTGGACTCAAACGAAGAATAAACTACTTTTCTTGTATATGAGTTAGTTGTTTATGCGACAGAAGGCTTAATTAAATGTTAGCGATTTAAAGTTCTTCAATCCATTGATCAATTCTCATCCTACGATCTCGAGTATCAAGGTTTAACTTTTATTTTGGTGCATTTTAGAATTGTGAATGGGCATTCGGCTGAGTTGGTGTCGGGACTACGTACCGGAAAATAACATACCAACCCTCAGTCATGGAGCCAATGGCTAGTTGTCCCAAAGAAATGACTAACGTAAGGGAAATAGGTAAAATAAGCTCAATGCTAGTTTGATTAGTCCTTTGCAGCATAAAATTATCATTATAACCTTAAAAAATTGAGTAACACGTTAGATGATAATTTTTGTCGAGGCCATGATTGCCTTTATTTTTCTAACCTAGCAAATTGAATTAAAACAAATCTTTAATATTTGTCTCATTCTTAGTTATAGAATTTTTGGCAAAATCTGTGATTTGTAAAACAGCGCCATATGTTTTTGCATGTACGTAGTTACTACAATTTTCTGTCCATGAAGCCTTTAAGGAGACTATTTTTGAGCATGCCATCATTGTCCAAAGCCAGAATAACCACATTTAAATAGTAATCGTTTTTTTCTGTTCTAAACATACATTCTAATTAATTTTTGCATTCACTAAAATGCCTTCAGAGCATGAAATATAACATTAAAACGTATATTCTGATAGGATTCAACAAATTTGGGCTAAATTCAGCACAGACAAGTTATTACATTTGTGCTAAAACCTGACGACGAGTGCTGCTTTGTCGTGCAGGGTACTGCAGCCTGTTTGTTGATTTGATGTCAAATACCCTTCTAATCAATAAGCCATATTGTCGCACACAATGTCCTCGGAAATTAGAAAGTGTCATTTCATGGAGAATTTTATTTCCCAATGGCGGTCTTCTGTATTTATTTCTTTAATTTATTCCACATTATTCCGAAAACAGCACTTCAACCTTTGCATTATACCTTTAATAATAATATAGCAATAGACAATTACAAAAACCCTTCATTTTTAATATATATGATATTATATTATTTTCCATCAAAGGAAATTTTTCTCCCTGGCAACAAAGGGAGACCACAAAAACAAAATTATATTTTTTATTCATATTGATAATCATACTATATAGATGTATGAAAGTAATTAACGATTGCAATTTGAAATAATGTTTTCACCCAGCAATGAATTTTAGATTTGATTTAAATGGTATATATCCTTCCAGTATTTATTGAACGATTATAATATTAGGGCTTTTGAGATATGAGTGTGGAGAAGAATAAAAAAGTAGAATGTGTGGTAAGGAAAACAATCGAAGCGATGATAGATCTGGTGGAGTAGTGAAGATGGTTGCTGTGAAAAATTCAAAAGAGGGCACAAAAATGAATGCAGTGCAATTTTATTGGCGATTGTATGATGAATGCCTGTAATAGAGGGGAGAATGTTGATCAAACGAATTTGATATAGGAAAAGAATTGGCTAGTTCTAC
Source organism: Hetaerina americana (assembly GCF_022747635.1). Lineage (NCBI taxonomy): Eukaryota > Metazoa > Arthropoda > Insecta > Odonata > Calopterygidae > Hetaerina > Hetaerina americana. The sequence goes on from NW_027287084.1 coordinate 2,812,154, forward strand.
GGAATGGTTGGAGACAGAGTGTACACATGAATGAAGAAAGGTTTATTGCATTGTAGAGCATTACTCTGTGCCAAGTTAGGCAATGCTTGTTGTGGTGATTGGACTCCGTATCTATTCATAGCCTACCCTAAGCGGTAGACAGTCATTGGAATTGACATTTGTTATAATAGGGAAACATAGTACATGTTAATGCAATAATCTCCGAGGCATTTTTAAGAAGAAGGTTGTGTACGAGTATGTGTACGAGCGACTTAGTTGTCCTGAGGATCGAATGACGAGAGGAGATTTCATTATGAATATTATTTGTAGTAAACATTTTAATAGAAAAAAATATCCACAAAAGAGAAATTTACGAAAGCAAGAGGAACTGACTTTTATTGATTTGCTTAAACGAAATAGATAATATCTCCATACTTACTGGGTCTACAGTCTCAGGAGGCTCCGTTGAGAATAAAACGATTAGGGATTTTGTGTCCGTTGTAGCTCCGTAGTTTACACTTACCCAAAGCGTCGTTTGTCACGGCGAGATTTGAACTCGTGAACTTTGTGTAATGGAGTGAGTTAATTCCCGTGAGTCCAACATGAGCATCAGTGCCGATGGAACTTCATGAAGTCCGAAAAATAGTTTCAACTTATTTAAAGCGGTAGGCTTTCATAAAATCAATTAATAACTTCAGCAAAATTTATGAACGTTCGTCACTTGGCATACATAACAATATTGTAAATGGATACTCGAAAATAACTCAATATTAATTCAGTGTATGGGATAAATAATGAATAAATCACACTTTTTAAAAACGCCAAATTGCTAAGCGTAGACCTTAAATCAATTATTGCTCTGATTATTCATTCTGTCATGATAACTTTTTATTTCGTTATTTCGTTCTTTAAAGTTAAACACGATGAATGCATTAACTGTCGCAAAGGATGAAGGACTACTCTCTGAAGCAAAATTAGATCCGTAAGCTTATTGACCAAGCCCTACTCCAAAAGCCATCGGTTCTTTTTACGCGCAGCTCTACAGCTGAGCCTATTTATACTCATTGGACTGAGCAGAACCTATGGAAAGATGAGGCATAATCGAATAATTCTCTTTCAGTCATATGTGGAACTTCGTTTGTTTGTTTTTCGACGCTATGTATGCACGTCTCTCTGCTAGCTGAGCTATAAACTCAAAACGAAGACCAATTTATTCATGCTTTGGAGGAGCAGTTTGATCATCGAGGCCTGAGATCCTCCGATATGGTTGCGTCTGTTTGTTTATACAAACGTCCCGGAGCAATAAAAAAATATCCCTCAGAGCCTTATAAAAAGCCTAGCAGATCATGAAGGGCGCGCCGCCCAACGGCCTCTTCCTCTCATCCTTCTTTTTTTTATTTGTCCCTCGTCCAAATTGAAAGTGCATACCATAAAATTGTTCCATGAGCGACTCTTCGACGAGGGATTAAAATTCCGTACCTAACCGTAACTGGATGCCAAAGGATAACAAAAGCCCAGCGTCATCATAAGAGTCGTGAGGTGAAGAAAGGTAGGCAGGCAAAAAAGTCAAGACAATAAAATCATCGACCGAAGCGGTTGCACTATGAGTGTGTAGGGGTACGTAGTTATTTTTATTGAATGGTCTTTTATTACCCCCCCTCCCCCCCGATTGGAGTTTCCCAAAAGAACTCGACCGAGACGCCCTTCTATCTATCGTATAGTCGGCTCTACCTTTCGGGGGAGGCGGCGGGCGTAAGTATTCAACCTCCTCTGAGAAGCGTCCTCTCATTCTGCTCCTCGGGCTCGTCCGCCCACACTCGTCAGCGATTCCAGTTTTAAGTGCTTTTATATGAAGCCCCGGTTCCAGAACTTACTTCCGCTACGCAGGGATTGTGGACCGCACATGATGAGAGATTCCCAATCGTTTCGAGGTCCGCTCGGGATTGCATTTTCGTGAAAGTCAGGCACCATCAACAAGGCGACGAGGAAACCTTTGCTTCGAAGAGGACCTTTGAATGAATGGTCTTGGCATGAGCGTTTCAATGCTAAGGTAATGCCGCCTGGTTTATTTTTCAAAAATTACCAAATCTTTGAATTACAATTTAAAAATCACCTTTATTCGTATTTCAGTATATAATAATATTAGTGGCAAGAGAACAAGGACCATTGTATTTGCGTAATTTGTATACTTTTCGGTCAGTGTCAACTTAATTAAGGTAAAGGACCGAAAATTCTAATCAGCCGACAGATCAAAAGGATGCAGTTTTTTGAAATATTTTAATGTATTGGAAGTTCTGTGAAATATTTATCCACTGCGATATATTCTCTATTTTCAAAGTCTTTTATCGGGCGAGGAGGAATAAAAAATTGTTTTAGTACAGAAGTCAATAAAATCTCAATAGTATAACCATATCGCGTCTAATTCTAACTGCTTACTTCATAAATGTTTCTTGTGCCTTTCTGGGTTTCGATAAGCGTATACTATTTGCGCTACGGAGTTGTCTTTTAGAACAATGACTCCTTGCTAAGTGCTTAACAGGCACCGGCACCATTCATTAATTTTGAATGGATTGGTTCCTTGTTTACGCTTAATTAGGCAGCTGAAGAGTGCGGATTTTCTCATGGGTGATTACTTCTAGAGGCGTTCATGTCGTGCTTAACTTTTTCATACCCGACAATACATTGCTACAAGCTTTTTCACGGCACAAAAGGAGATTCGTAGTGTGAAATACATCTGTCTACCATTGGTTGTGATCTGTTCATATTTTTTTGCATTATCAATAATACTCACTGTTTTTATTCGTAATATTTCTTCTTAAATACATCCACAGTAAAATTATAAAATAATGTGTTCGCTTTTTTCCGTATTAGTATACTGGGAGAGTTTATAAGTTATCTGAAATGTTTTAATGAAGCGTTTCATCCACACAATGAAACTCACGGACTTTCCCTTAAAGAAAGTAGATAACTTAAAGTCACGCAAATGAGGAAATAATGGGCGTTAATATCCGAAGTTAAAATGAAACATGTATTAATACTTTAATCTTTCAGTTCTCACAATTTCTTAAATTAGTTGATAACGAAGAAACAACTTTTCCTTTTAGTAATATAGCCGATACTTATGTATGCCATGAATTAAATGCTTTAATTAATTAAATGCATTATTTATTAATGTATTTTTCTGAATTCATTGATTAAATTAATTTTGTTTGTAATTCTCTAAAGATTTGTAGATGTAAGGTAACAAATGTTGTCTTTAGTTCAATTGCATTTTTTTCAATTTAGATAGAAGCTAATCGCTTTGATTTTTGCGTAATACGAAGAATTTGATGGATTACGAAAATAAAATTAATGATATTTACTTTTGTTTTCTCTCTTTCCCTCACAAATCACATGCATATAAATGTATTTCCATTTTCTAGTTTGTGCAGCATGATCGACTTCAAACACAGTTTTGAGCACACTTCGTAAGAATTGAGGTTGACGGTCAAAGGACTTGTTAATTGAAAATCGAGATATATTTCAAACGGTTTTTGAAAAATATAAATGCACATATTTTGTTAAAGTTGATATTTATCAGCAGATGTATTAGTTTAGGTGCTAAAGGGGAAGGGATAGCATATTTTCAATTCTGATTACCTAAAATTCGTATTAATATTTTGAAGCTCAGCGCAGGTCTATTAAGTCTCATTTTGCATCCCCATCCCAACGGTGCATAAGTTTAATTTCATTAGACCATATTAAGCACTTAAGTCGTAACATTCGAATGATATACGCAAATATCTCCCCCGCAAGTTACTTACAACGCAGAAAATAAGGATGATTCAATGTAAGGAAGTTATTACATGTAAGAATGCTGAGTTATTCTCATTTATCAAATGAGAATATTTCGACAATCGTGTTACCACTTTGAAACGTCTTTTAGTCAAAAATAAATGTGTATTTTTGGAACTTAGGAACTTTAGGATCTTCGATAATTAGTGTATCAAACTAAACGACACGCGCCACTAATTATAATTCCTCATGTGACAGTCATTTATACGTGGACACTGGAATTTGTTGTTTGAGCACGAAAATTCATCAACATCAGCTAAAGAGGCTTGGAACCGTCGGCACTCGTGCGGTTGCATCCTAGTCGCCCTCTCTGCATCGACAGCAACAACCCTATTCTCACTCTGCTTCAGTTTCCTGCGCCTGACACTCTAGGTGTAATCTGATGTTTGCTCTGTTTGTGTGTCTCTGCAGCTTCATCGTGCACCAACCACTCCCAAGGCTCTTTTACTTACGGCGCTCGAGCCAGGTCGAGTGAGATGCCCATACAACACTTGAGTGCTTATGTAAGCTTGCAATCCAGGTAAACCGAAGCGATAAACAGAGCGAATATAGTACGAGTAAAGGCCAGTGCTGTCAACAGTTCGTCTGCACGCATGATCACGTAGGCACTCGACGTTTCTTATGCACGATCGTTCAAATTTTGAAAATAATGCAACGAGCAGTCGCTACCGAAACTGCTGGAAACTGTGGTAAATTTTGTTTTATTCCGCTGATAAAATATTTCTTGTTTCCAGGTAAAATATTTCTAGTTTGCATATTGCTGGAATGTAGGTATTTCTAACCAAAGAAACATATATCCAAAGAAATTATGCAGTAAATAATGAAATAGAGTCGCAACTCAATAAATTGTATTGGAATGCCATTAGAGCAAAATTATATCTTATTACGGTATTCAATATGCTAATTACAATTAGCCAAGATAAAAAATATTGTGCGATGAACTCTGGAGTAGAATCTCATTCCGTGACCAATATTTTAGCTTGAGAGTCCTATTTGTTTGGAGCTGAGCTGTCTCACAAAAAGTTATGGAGTAGGCGCGGTGTGGCAATAATTGTAAAATTATTGAAAGTCGAAAAAATGGAATTTTAAACGAAGAACGCTAGCAGGTGTTTGAGATCCAGGGCATTTGAGTTAGTTTCATTGTGAGGTAATTAGTCTGAGACCACATTCCGGTGTTTAACGTCATCAATACCGATATTACTACTATCCTACATCGATTAATATAGCATTAATTTAAATATGGATTCGGGTATGGTTTTGATAATTATAAATTTATTGTAATGCATGTCTTTTAAGCTTTCATTGTTTCAATTACTTTCTAGTGTAGAATTTTATATTTAGATCTATACATAGCTTCCTATCGGAACAATGTTTCACAAAGGAAATTTTGCTAATTTTTTAATATGACCATTTTTATGTGACATTAAGTATTGCCTCGCCATTAGGAAGGGCGCTGATGTGATTCAGTAAATAATTGCCGAAAGCAAAATCATGTAAACCTAGATTTACTGGGCGAAGGTAATCCCAGAACACCAAAAAGTTTGTGTGAGTCTCCAAGATGAGGATTTAATTCTGATTTTAAATTATAAAGACTTTCCTGTGAGCTGGTAAGCGTTCTAGTAGGCTATCAATGGTGCTTATCTATCGCCGACTACTTCAACAGGGATGAATTATTTCTTTTCAAGCTATTGTATTGCTTTAAGTGAGCAAATAATAGGTAGAATACTAAGAAATTATAGCATAACATTATTTTTATTACAGATAAATACGAACTGAATGAACAAATGAAATTTTATTTAATGTCAAACATTTTCCTAGTTGTGATGTGCTTTCTGACACTTAAAGCAATTATTAACCAATTTTAAATGTAATATTATGCAAAAAAATCCGTACTTCATTTAACAAAGGGAATTGCCTTTCCATTCTCATTGCAGGGAATGATAGACCTCATATTCACCTTTCAAGGGGAAATTTGAGGGTTTTTGGCCGTCATTAGGCATTAAATATTTAAAGTTTGTAAAATTATTTTATTTTTAACTATTATTTTATGTCCGTATGCATTTATTCATGAATCGGAAATTAATACTTTTGAAATGCTGTGAAATTGATTTGATTGAAATTTAAAACATATATTCAAAAGAATATTCCAAAATATTTATTTTCCATTTCCAAGATACTATTACGCTTATTTTTATGCATTAAAATTGTTGTACTTATTCACCTTGTTGGGTCAAATGTTGTATGCCGTCAGAAAGAACTGACTTTCATATCGTGCCTTTATTTTCATTGGGGTTTTTAAACCGTAAGAAAGGTCTCAGAAGATTCCCCAATGGTGTGCCATATCACTCATAAATTAGGACCTGCTTCCGTAAATATTCATGTGATTACTGAATAAAATTTTAAAACATGAAAGCTAAATGTCAACAATGGCTATCACATAATGAGAGTTAATTAACAATTCAGTTTTAATATTGCGTGGAAAGCCTGAATCTTTGTTAATTTCCGTGAAATGCATTTAAACTTAGCGCAGCGTATTTACACTATTTAATTTTACTAAGGCGGACACATTTAATGTACCCTTATTAAGAAACAAAAATACAAATTAATAATTATTTATGTTAATTTTAGAGTAAACAATTAAATGTGTACACGTGGAAAATTAAAAACCGAAGGTCGCCCTAATTATGTTTTTGTTTTCTCACAGGCATAATCATTAATATCTACCATTAGGATTATTAGGTAACTAAATGTATTTCAATCGCCTCACGTAGTTTATAATATTGTATGAATACCGTCCAAATCAGTAGGTAATACTCGCTCGAGGCTTGATTGCCGTTGGGCCCTCGTAATGCACATAATGATGACAAAATTCGTTAATATTTTATAGAAATACCGATAATATTTCACTTTTAGGCAGTCTAACGAAATAGAGTTAAATTCTTCTTAATTACATAATGATTGATTTATCATTAATTTAACTTGAACGTATTGTTTTGTTTATTCTTTTCAAACCCTAAATCACAAATTTTTACATTTCCTATTCACAAGGGGTTATGTAGTTGCAGTATTTATAAAAACTATGGATAAATAATATGTATTAAGTATATTGTTTAGGTAAGATCCGTTGGTATACTGGGAGGCATAAAAAGAGGAAGAGCACACTAATGTCCAAAGCGAGAAGGAAAGCCTCACAGTATCTGGAGGCAGCAATTCCATTGAGCTCTGTCCTAAGACTATGATGATGAAAATACAAAAAACTGCCGTCACTGAGCTTAGAAAACACACGGTGGCCAAGCACCGCCGGCCAAACTTCTACTAGGCAAGCGTTGGAGAGGCCTATATACGGAGAGGAGCCAAGCAATTGATTTGTCTGGGTTGCAAGCATAGTTGGATTTAAGTGCATGGGATTAGTTTTCATCGAACGTCTCTGGTCCAAGTCGCTAATACCGCCTCCATTGTTATCTCCCAGCCCTTCTTCATCGGGCGCCATACCTAAGACTATTTCCCTAATTTACTCGTGCGGTTGTAATATACGAGTAATAACTCTTTTTATTCATGAAATGAATAGCTTTTGGAGCGGAAACAATGCAGCATGTATTCGATGCACTCGCCTCAGCTGCAAGCACCTTAGAATAAGATGATATTCATTCTATAATTGTACATTTTTTTGACAACATTTCAATGGAAAGGAAATCGACTATGGAGGCAATCAAGCTTCCATTAAAATCATCCATTGATCCGGTACTAATATCAAGATCATTTTCCTCTACTTCCATTTAAATGCGTATATTTTACCGTATATATACGCAACTCTTCAAAGACGGGTCCGTTAGGTATGAGTAGTTTGCTTTTAAGATGAGATACGAAGCAAAGTCCTGAATTAAATCATTCAATTGCTCAACTCCCGTTACTTGATGAGCTAAATAAATAATCATTACAGAAGGGCGATTTAAATATTGCGATCATACTTCTACAATCCCAAATCATAATATATCTACGGCAGAACAATATTTCTGTGATTCCGACAGCTCTTTAAGGCCACAAAATTTTGTAAATTACTCGATGAAATGTCGTACAAAAAATTTCAGCACATTTCTCTCGCAGTCGAAAAATGACCGAAATATTCATCGGTTCTTCTCGGTAAATATCAACGCCAAGCCCTCGCAAGTATTTCCCGCGAGGTGTTTCCATGGATGGGGGAAATTGATGCCAGATTACGTACTCACGTGGTGCGCGGTTCGGAAAATTTTATGTATAAATAAACCTTTTCAAACTCCCTCTTTGTGATTCAAATCATCCTAAATAAATCTCAAAGGTTCAAAGGAGGATCCAGCCACACGTTACTCATTCCATTAATGAACTGCGGACATTGTACGAATTCGAGCAGAATTCGATTACCATCAACCCTAATCGCGTTGGTCCCCGTACTACGAGGCAGCTTTAGCAGGGTTGACGGGAGGCGAAGGGGAGGAGAGGAGGAGGGAGAGTCGGCAGAGCAAAATTGGACGGCAGGTATTGTGATCCCCAAGACAGCTTCTGCGGGCATGCCACCGATTCGTTCCCGCATGTGAGTCTGTATGTTACCTCTTTAAAAGGCATCGCTCGCGTTATCACTCACGGATCTTGGATTTTATCGCAGGTGCCAGCCTGTCGTTTTATTTGCTTCCCCCTGACCCAGCACTTCCAGATAGCACCAATGCACCGACGCTATCGACCCCAAATTATGACGAGCTGTGCTCCCCATGTGAGCATAAACTCTCTCATACTCGCGCACGTCTATTTAAACCGCGGTCTCTAATTCCAGCGCAGTTATCGAAAGTACTGCCTTCATTGATAAATGTCTTTTTGCTAGATTCCCTCCTGTATAATGAGAATTTGAGTTGCTGGAATACTACATGCATATGTGAAATATCGTTTCATTCTATCGTGAAGTTTTGTTTTTACGATGCCATTTAAATCGCAATTTCGAGTGAAGTTTTAAAAAGCTGTAATGTCAGTTCAACTCACCAAAGAGTTCATGTGAGCGATAGTTAAATAAAATCCACCCAATTCATGTGTCCATTTATATAAAAGTTATGCTTTCACGTTTCAACTACGGATACATTTTTTAATTCCGTTCAGTCTATAGCGTTGCACTTTATACTGGCCATAAAAAGTTGGGCGGACGAGTGACATAATGATAGACTTATATAGCGTGCCATTGCTTAGTCATAGTCTTCCTTAGTACGTTTAAACTTGGATCAAAGTGATAGTAATGGATAATTTATAAATTTTATGAACGACTTTGGACTAAGATATCATATTGAAGACTTTCCTCTAAAACTCGCAAAGCTTATCAGATTCAATACAGTAGTTATGCACTAAATCGATGCGTAGTAAAATTATTATTTTACATTTAAATAAATTTAAAATTCCAACACTTTGGAAAACTTCAGAAGATATGATTACGCTCTGCAACCATCTTTGCGATGCTTTATTTTGCCCCATGCCACTCCATCCCACGGAGGACTATTAAGCCTACAGGTTGATTAAAGCTAGCTGTAGTGGATTGAACATAACTGTAAATTCCTGCTCCCCCAAAAATGTTTTCGTTGAAAAACAATATTTTGAGCGCCCTGTTGATGCAGTAGTAAATATTTTATTTCGTTGAAAACTAAAGCATATCTGTATAGTAGATAGGGTAAAATAATAAAAATTATTTAAGAGGTTTTTTTATGATATAGCAATATTTAGCCGATTTCTTTAGGATTTGAAATTTCTTTCAAAATTTCAACGATGTCGTAAAAGACATATCTATGAAAATCGAATGAAAGAATTGTTGGAATCATAAAACCTACACCAAATCAGCCTAAATATGGAAGGCCATTACTGGAGCTAGTACGTATATTGAACCAAAATTTGTGTACCAATAATTATAATAATAATTTACAGTGGAGAAAATATGTATTGTTCAAATGAGAGGAAAAAACGTACTTCTTTAAACGAAACGTATCGTAAACGAAAAATTTATCTTTTTATATCAATTTAGTCCAAAATTTTCCGAGAGTTTATAGAAAGCGTCTTCCCGCTACATGATTGCGCAATGATGAATCGTTCTACTATTACCACATTGATTTCAAGAGTTGTAATGCCCCAGCAGTGATACTTTTACACATTGAGGTTAGGTATGTGCCGTCAAGAGACGGCACATACCTAACCTCATTATGACGAAAAATATTTTTTCTCTGGGGTAATTTCCATTTGAAATGAATTCTTGTGTCCACGATAGATGGATTAGTAATAGACAAGAAGTAAGTCAATCGTGAGTCGGAAAAAAATGAAAAGAAATTACGCCTTATGTGGCTCGAAAAAAATATAGTTCGAGTTAAAGGCATATTCGAGCCAGAAAAGAGGGTGTCTAACAAATTCTCAAATTGCAGAAGTATCTTTAGATACCACAAATTTTGCATAATGTTTTTTAATGTAAATATTTTTCCTGATTAACAAGGTTATTTCATTTTAATAAAAATAACTCAGAGAAGAGAGTTAACGAGAAGAGTTATGACTTTTCATTATTGGTTGACACTATTAACAGATTTATACGAGTTTTGCGAAAAGATGCCTCGTTTGCCCTTTTGATTTTCCTTTAAATTCAATAGAAAACACAAACCGCGGCAATATCTTATGTTCGTCATTATTGACATGCTTGCAAAATATTTTTCAATTGTCACTTTAAGAACCCCCCTTTTTAAAAATATATTATCAATTTGTTTGCAGAAATCTCAATAAGAATATGTAGAATGGTCAATGAGAGTGAAGGAATATTATAAATCACATTCTTTTATATTACAGGAGAGATCTCGTCCGCTTCTTTCGCTCATGGCTGCATTTTTGTGCGGCGACCTTAGTTACATTATGAAGCTTTGGCAAAGGTTATTTCCAAAATTCGTTCTACGATAAAGTATATATTATCCCAACAAATATTTACTAAAATGATAGTCGACTGATTCGAAGAAACGTGATTCGAGAACGCCCTGCATTTAAGTAATCCCCTGTCGCAACCAACGTAGTTATCAGGTGCGTATGGACTCCAAGTCCCACAAATGAAATTCCCTCAGTTCTCATTTTGGAATGAGTCGACCACAGGCGCATAGTTGAATTAATAGTGTTACCCAAGAATTCAAACTTTTATCAGTACAATTTTCATGCTCTAGTGAACGTTCTCTTCTCATTTATTCAAAGCTAAAGAGCTTATGAGCAGCTTAGAAGAACACCCATATAGTCTACTCCAGACGAGCCCAACAAATATTGCAACCAATGCTAGATAAGTCGCTTCTACGATGATTGGAATTTTGACAAAAGTGGCCTGCGAAGCCACCAGCTAGCTAGTTTATTTCTGTCGAATTGGAATGGAAATGGCATTTGAAAATAGATTAAAATGTATATTCCAGAATCCTCGTTGGGATCCTATAAATCCCATCAGCTTCAGTGCTGCCAATCAAAGCAGCCAAAGAGAGAATTATTGCTTTGGAGGGAATCAACATAAAAAGCAAATACCCTCGTGGAATGATATACTCGCGTTTCTCTGTCTTATCGTAAAATTTCATTGCACATGTTTGGCGCAACTCAATGGTGGAGTCAACCTGAGTTCTACAAACGTGAATGTCGCTTTTGCAGTTTACAGGAAAGAAAAATAAACGAGGGACTATTTTTCTGCAGCCTGATATCACATGCTCTTTTATTTCCTTAGATCTAATTATAATTGTAAAGCAACGGATTTTTAGACCCTTACTGGTTGTGGTAATTAAGTGTGAAACCAGTGTTGAACCAGCAAATGTTTTCATAGCATCAAAATGTGCTGTAACTTCAACTCTGCTGAAAACTGCGTAGACAAGTCATTGCGTTTATAAGTGCATAAAATTATAGATGTACTCAATGGAATTGCAATAGTTTTTAATCCAGTGCTTAGGAAAAAGTTCTGCAAATATAGGTATGTCTCACACTATCTCACTAATAAAAACACGACATATTTTAAGTTTTAACTTTAAATTATAGTCAATAGGATTATAAAATAAATTTCTGTGAACAGCTGTGCTGCGCATAAAATGAAGGATTAGGGTGATGTCGTGGTTCTATTTATAGCTTTATTATCTGTATTACCATTCATTGCGTTATTTTCCTTTATAGCCTAGTTCAGATCTTGTGAACCAAGTCCATCAATTCGTAGTAGCGCCAGTATTGAATCATGTTATGCGTGGATTAGATTGAAATCACGGTGCAATGTAAAAATATTCGAAATACATCAATTACACTGCTAGAATATTCATTCTCCTCCTCGTAAATTAGGATCGAGTAGGCAACGGAGGCATACAACCGTGACTATGAAATAATTTAGCTTTTAGTTACGGCAAGATGGCTTTGTGAAAAATGGCTGGAAGGAGAAAGAAACGAACAAAAGATGTAACTTTAAAGAATAATATGATATATTGACTCTACAGTAAACATTTTGCACATTTTGGAATTAAAGATGCAAATAACTAAAAATTTTACAAACATTCACCTTAATTTAACTTTACCAACCCTTTGTTTTAGATTTTTTAGTATTTAATACTTAGTTAGTTTGGTTTTGGCATGTCTAGATGCTAACTTTCTCCCTTCCAATATCTTCATTTCACCATAGTTTCTTGTAATATTGTCTTCCATTACCAGGTCTTAATAATTCATCCTATTTCTTAATGTGTAATTCTTCACCTTTTTCTTTATTTCGAAATGTACTTCTTTACTCGTTAATTTGATTATCCGTTTCATTTTCATCATTATTCTTTAATACCACATTAAAATTGCGACTAGCACTGTTTTTTCAGAGACTCCTCTTTTTTCGTCCGTTCCTCATATTCTAGAAGATTAAACTTCATTGCAAATACCAATAAACCTCTTCCAAAACCTAGGCTAGTTCTATTTGCTGTAATTCTTAAATTGTCCTAAGGAAATCCATTTTCATTTACAGTACTCTGCTTTATGCATCTCTCTTACTTTTTACTGGTTGGTTGTCTTTCTGACTAAAAAGCAAAACTAATCCACTCTTTAAATGGATCTTTGCCTAGTTTCATTTAAATATTGTCATCCTTATTTTGAATGTAGACCATTACTTAGGATTAACCATATTTTAGGTGTTATATATCCCTTCATCCCATAAAAAAATATTGCCCTTTTCAGGTCCCATTTCTTCCCTAAAAGTATAGTTATGTCACCCGCGAAATGGAGTATTCCTAATTTTTTTGCCATATAGTATGCGTACATGTATGCCGACATTTACCTTTTCCTTTGCCTCAATAATAGCTTACTCTATCTTGACATTAAGAAGGATGATGAGGGTTCATTCATTACTCCTTTCTTTAAGAAGTCGGATAATGATACCACCGCTCAATAGCACTGAACAGCATGATATTGGAAATAAATTTGAAAATTAATTTATTTTTTGGGGTCCAATCACGCCAAGACTTTAAAGAGTACGAGATTCTAATTTTTTCATAAATATGCTAAAACTACACAAAGTAGCATAGGCTAGGTCGATTTGGATGTACCCTTCTGGAAATTTGTTGATGTAAAAATCGATTTTTTTACATCATCGGAGACAGCGATAGATGATTACACACCAGGCATGAAACATCGAAATTAGGTTTTTAATTTTCAGTAACAGTGTAGTTTTATAAAAGAATTCAAATAATAAAGAGCACGTTAACTACTGGTACATGCGCTACGGTATGTAAATTAGTGCTTAGAACTCTGAGGGTCTTGAGAACTCTCTGGCTCTTTCACTATTTCAAGCTTGAAGTCCATTTGGAGGGGTTTATCACTTAACATGGTTATTTATATTTCGGTCAACTAGTCAGCAAAAGACATTTGATTTATTATTAACGACCTAAATATATCTTCCACCAAAGAAGAGCCTTTTAAGTTTAACCTACACCCAGATTAATGTAAATTAAAAGACGATACATATATAAAAAAAGGTTTAAGATTAGGATTGTTTGAGTGGTTCCAAGGTTTTTCAAAACAGTGATATACAATTATACCATTAGTTTAGAATAGTTCTTGGATGAATTTTTTTCTTGCATTTTTGACGTTGAAGGACAATCGAGATTCTGTCATCATGTTTCAGTTTGTTTTTATTTCCAAATAATTTATAGCTCTTTAAATTTGGCGCTCTGATGAATGGTTTTAGAGATTATTAGGGACTGAAGAAAACACTTCACAATACGAATCGTATATGTGAGATATCTCTCTTCTGTACAAGATATAAAACTCTGGATATAATGCTATACGATGAAGTAATTTGGATGTACAGATACGTAAATGATGTCAGAAATGTTTCCGAACGTACTTGTATTTCTCTAGTCGGCATCTTTCCAGATGATGCCAGCCATAACATCGAACTATTGTGGTACGCTCTCAAATGTTAAGAGCGATTGGTGCGTCAGCACCGTTAAATCAAATTCTTTAGCCGTCTTTATCGGCGTCACGTGTCCCGATAGACGCTCTTTTGAAATATTTTTAACCCTTGGCGCTGGAGATAAGCATTACGCTCAGTGTTGTTTTCACGGCAAGGTTCCTATTGAGAAACCATAATACACCTAGTCTAGTGACGCATTCGCCATTCCTTCGACGTACCACCGCTAAACACCCGAACACGTCCGATTTTACACCCATAAACTGCCGCATCCGGCTGAGGCAAAGAGTGCCATTCCCACTTATAACGTAATAAAACACATTTGATGATTATAGTTCTTCAAGCTGTCGGGAAGTGAAGTAAACATCTTGCGCTCTCCTATATACATTTTTACGCTCGATCCATAAAAATCCCGGGAACATCTTCATGCTTATGGTCTCCCGAGGAAACTCAGCCCTTCCCTTATGTGATGTTCCGCTGGTATCCCACCCAAGTGAGGTTACCGCCCCACCCTCCAAAACCCCCATCTTTACTGACCCCCGTGGCCTGGAAAGTGAAGGGCAGGGGCGGAAAAAACCCTAACCCAACCTTAGGATGAGCTAGAGTAAGTCCCTGTCTTAACCCTCCTAAGTGATGGTCGGTGAAGAAGGTGACTGAAGCATGTCCGTAAAACCCTCGGACCTTGAAATGTCGGCAAAGGTCGCGGTCATTGTGCACATCGACTGGCCCGCAGATGTTCAAAATAACCAGACTCTCCTCCTTCACGAGGAAGGCGAGTGGATTGGTGGCATCTGGAAGGAATCAGCCTCAAACGAGGGTGTTGGGGCATTCAGCAGGTCAAACTAGAGTCACTTGGCCTCCGGGGTGCCCTGGAAAGGGCATGTCGGAACTTGGAAGATACCGGGTTCAAGGGCGGTGACGTTCCTTGAGGGTCGGAGCGGAGACAAAAATTAATTCGTTTCACTGAAATAATAATAAAAGGAAAATGCCCTTTCTAAAAGGGTAATTTATTACAAATTTAGGTATTTTTTGAAATATATCTTTTCTGCCAAAATTTGCGGGGAAAAATGTTCATAGACAATTGTTATTAAGAAATTTATCTGGCTTTATGTCAAAATTTGTCCTGCAAGAGACATATCGGGATTTTAATTAAAATTGCTAATATTATAATTTTTTAAAGTACTGTTGGCGTTTTCGAAACGATATATTATAATTTAAGGAAAATCCCATTAAGGTCATTTGGCAAATATATTTATCTTACGGAAGCACTTCGACGGTAAAGAAACATTTAATGTGAAAGGAAAAAATATCTTACCATTTATTCTACTTTTCATAAATGGCAGTTTTACTATTAATTTATGCAAGAGGCTGTAGCATATTTCTGTGCAACACATTCAAAGATGGCAAGTAAAGGGTGAAAGAGGCCTAAGTAATATGCTTGAAAGATTTTAAAATTATTTGCTTTTACGAGATCAAGCGCACGAAGTTAACTCTCAGTTTATTCTCCGTATATTTAATCAATAACTACTTATTCGGTAGTATAAATAAATGATACTGCGGTTCATTCAAAAAGGGAAGCTGCGCCATAAATGATCTTGCCGTTTAAGAGGTCAAGATTACCTCAAGGACACGGAACTTAGGCGCCAAATCCTCATTACAATGAATTATGCTGCTAATACGTTGCGAAAATACTACCTTAACCCAAAAGCTATGATATTCTCGTATGCAAATCTAGCAGATCCTGAAATTGGGACACCCAAATACCCTCCGTGGAACAAAAATGCCTTCAACAAAGCAAATGAGGACAAGCCAGGGAATCTGGGTGCTAGGCCGTTTCCTGCGAGCGATGGAACCGTACAACAGGCACCCAAACTTTTCAGATTCTTTTAGGGCCGACAGAAACAGCCCTCGTAGTATAAATTGCCTCCTACGATGCTTAAAAGTCAATCGTACTCTCAGTTCAAATTAAAATAATGTCGATTGTAGGTTGAAAAATTACTTGAAGTAGAAAACCTTTGAAATCGCGAATGCAAATTGTCTAGCAGTTAGGAAGAGACATCTAGGCATCGCATGCTCGAGTGATGAATTAAAGGTAATGGTCATAAGATCTATAGTGTAGGAAAATATATGAATACTTGACGTTTCCCTTGCCTGTAGTGGTGGCAATATATTCGTACTAACATAATTAGAGCAATCAAAATTCTCTTTTAGGTGCAACGTCTGTCCCAAAAGTAGTACTACTGAGTCGATAAAAAAAATGTATTCCCAGAATTAATAAATTCACGCAAAAGTCTTTGAGGTAGCACCCTAGCCCGTCCACACACCGCTGCCAGCTGGTTTTCCACGCCTCGAATGCCTTCTGGAAGGCGGCGCCCGGAACGCTGCTAAGCTCCCTCGTCACGGCCTGTTGTAACGCTTCCACTGACCCGTGGTGACAATCTTTCAGCACGGATTTGAGTCGGGGGAAGAGGAGGAAATCTGGTGGGCTATTGTATAAAAAATTTTCATCCTCACTTACACTTGTATAAGAGGTACAATGATAAAATCAATTTAAGAATTTCTTTAAAATAAATATAAAATTTTAGTACAAGCCTTCATTATTAATTTCTTCCCAATATTCTTTTATTTCTTTAAAAAATTTTTCAGTGAAAAAGCATTGCGACGTCAAATGCAGATAAAATGGTCGTAATTACAATAGATCAGAAGTTCCTAATATACGTTTTGTCAAAGAAAATAGGCGAATAGTGTCGTAAACGTTGATTAAAACCACATCCGGAACGCGAAATCAGTTTCTTTAAGTTTTATTTCTGATGTGATTGATTTTTGTGAAAAATGTATTAAGTACCGCTGTAATGTTATCTTAGGTTCAATGAATCTATTTATTATGAGTTTAAAAATGTATTTTGGGTCCAACCAGACCACGCGTAGAGAACCTCAATTGCTATTTAACTAACATCGGTAAAAACCTTGCATGAATTTGTAGAGTAGAAGGTTTTAAAGGTAAAATTTGAACGGTGTTTAGGATTTCTTGAAACTTGGTAGGCAGGAGAAGCATAAAAATATGTTTAAGAAAAATTTCACATTAGACAGAAGTTTTTGTTTGCATACTGTTTTCAGGTAGCGCCATAGCACTGGGCTCATAAAAATTATCCTTTCAGTAAGGATAATATGCTTCAGAGATGGAATGTTTACTTTGAAAACCGTAGCTGATAATTTCCCTGAAGTTGTTAGGATTTGTTTGTGCATTTCAACTATAATGCAGGGCTTATCTGAGTTGCCTTTTACGTAGGATGTACCCCATTAAGGAATGTTAGTACTGTAGAAAAATTCCTTCCTAAGCGCATCCTCTCGAGACTAAGGAAACTTACTGACAAACTTGAAGTTCCCAGCACCAGGGTTTGAAGCTCCACATTGACAAGTCAGTAAGTCAGCCATTTTCTTTGTAGATGTGTGTCTATGTGCATATATCTATATATATTATGTACATATATATATATATATATATATATATATATATATATATATATATAAAATGTACATATGTATATATATATATATATATATATATATATATATATATATATATATATATATATATATATATATATATATATATATACAGAAACAGATATAAGGAAAAGGGATAGGAACACATATAAAGGACGAACACAATAAAGGTGGGGAAGGCGGAATCGAACGGATCACAAGGGTAAAAATATTTCCTTGACCGGGACTCGAACCTCGGATCTTTCCACTTGCCGGGCGGATGCTCTTAACCACTTGAGCTATGATATAAATTATTTTATTCGGTTCAGAATATTACAGAGTTTGTTAGCATTATGCATAATATCAGGTCACAGATTATGGGTACATCATGTTTTTCTTTAGTATAAGTGTATACATGGATACATATATGATACATATACCACATACATATCCACTTGTACATACATACGCACACATGCACATCCACACGCACATACATAAGCATATGCATACAGACGCATACTCGTACATTTGACCATTAACATTTAGAAAGAAAAAAGAAAGGAAGACAAGGTCCACAGATATTAGGAGGGAGATTTTAGCTAGCAATGGAAAATTATGTATTGTAAGAAATTATCAATGGCAGGGTTGAAATTATCGATTCAATCAGTCATTCAGAAAAAAAAACTCTTCAACGATGGACGAAATGTGTCCGGCACCGGGTGGCTACCGGACATCACTTCCCAGAGTTCTGATCGTGGCTAGCGTCGCTCCGGTCGCGACTCGACCCCGGGCGACGAGTGCTTCGCCGTTTCCTGGGACGCCTCGTCCAACGGGTCGACGAGCGAGGACGCGGCATTTCGCTACATCCCTCCCCCCCGGCCTCGTCCGAAGAGGAAGAGCCAGCCGTGGTCCCCACGAAGACCGGGTAACTCGGCAGCGTTCCACAGGGGGCCTTCTTCGAAGGAGCACCGCTGGGGGCCCCCAAGGGGCAGGAGGTACCCTCGGGGAGGGTCGGAGTGGCGGGCTGGGGCTCATCTGCGGAAGGGTTGTGGTCGGGAAAAATCAGGGGCGATAGTTGCTTGTGGTCCCGAGGAAACGTAATTTACCCTGAGATCCGTGGGTCTAATATGTCGCCAAGCGCCCCGATTCTTTAGCCAAGAGATGGCGTCAGGGATATATGAGTATTTATTCGCCGTTTGGCGGGATTTCGTGTTTGAATGTGTATTTGGCCTATGTGGCTCATCTCTTTCTTCTGGCTATGCGTGCCACGAAACGCACTGTTCCTTTCCTGTATGATGTTGTATGAATTCTAAAACCACTGACCTTTCCTCTTGTGTATTGTTTATTTCTCCTTTGGTGGGTGAAACAGTCCCCTGACGCCATCTCTTGGCTAAAGAATCGGGGCGCTTGGCGACATATTAGACCCACGGATCTCAGGGTAAATTACGTTTCCTCGATAGCTCAAGTGGTTAAGAGCATCCGCCCGGCAAGTGGAAAGATCCGGTGTTCGAGTCCCGGTCAAGGAAATATATTTTTACTCTTGTGATCCGTTCGATTCCGCCTTCCCCACCTTTATTGTGTTCGTCCTTTATATGTGTTCCTATCCCTTTTCCTTATATCTGTTTCTGTATATATGAGTATTTATTCGCCGTTTGGCGGGATTTCGTGTTTGAATGTGTATTTGGCCAATGTGGCTCATCTCTTTCTTCTGGCAATGCGTGCCACGAAACGCACTGTTCCTTTCCTGTATGATGTTGTATGAATTCTAAAACCACTGACCTTTCCTCTTGTGTATTGTCTATTTCTCCTTTGGTGGGTGAAACAGTCCCCTGACGCCATCTCTTGGCTAAAAGAATCGGGGCGCTTGGCGACATATTAGACCCACGGATCTCAGGGTAAATTGCGTTTCCTCGATAGCTCAAGTGGTTAAGAGCATCCGCCCGGCAAGTGGAAAGATCCGAGGTTCGAGTCCCGGTCAAGGAAATATATTTTTACTCTTGTGATCCGTTCGATTCCGCCTTCCCCACCTTTATTGTGTTCGTCCTTTATATGTGTTCCTATCCCTTTTCCTTATATCTCTTTCTGTATATATGAGTATTTATTCGCCGTTTGGCGGGATTTCGTGTTTGAATGTATATATATATATATATATATATATATATATATATATATATATATATATATATATATATATATATATATATATATATATATATATATATATATATATATATATATATATATATATACATATATATAACGATTGTACGGAAAAACTCACACGAGCGGCACAATAATGGGCTGACACAATATAACACAAATAGAAAAGAATAGACACATTTAAAAGAACACTCACACGGTAAATTGTTCGAGCTTTCGGCCCTCTCAGAGGCCTTCTTCAAGAGAGACTGAAAATATGCTATTGCAGAGGAGAGGGGAAAGAGCTATGGGCGTGGAGGGGAGGTGTGGAGGGAATGCTGGGAGGGAAATTAAATATGGCGGTTTAGGGTGGGAATTTTAAAGGAACGGAAGGATAGTATGTAGGCGGATTCACGAGTTCTCACCTCTATGTTGGTGGCTGAATCAGGGTAGGGATTCTAGGATGCTTAGAGCAAAACACTGGTCGAATATAAGGTTGTGGGAATTGGCGTGTGAAGGGATAGGAAGAGAAGAGAGTGAGGCAGAATTGCAGGAGTACCGGTGATTATTCATTCGGATGGATAAGGGGGTAATGCATTCACCTATGTAAAAGGAAGTGCAATGCTTGCATGATAAAAGATAAATAATATTTTTTGAGAGGCAATTAGCGTGGGAACGAGGTGAGGGGGCTATGAGGGGATGTAGGGAGAGGGGAGTAGGTATAATAAGAGGACAGGTTTTACATCGGGGGCGGTTGCAAGTCGGGGAAATATTGGGAAATTTGTCACGGGGGGCGCCAAAGGGTTGGTGGATCTCAGAAGGTTTTTGAGATTGGCGGGTCGTCTGCATGCGATAGATGGGCATTGGGGTAGTAAGGATGAGGTCGCGTCTTTGTCATGTAAAATTGGAAACAGTTCTTTAAGGAGGGTTTTCAGTCTGTGTGATCCGGGGTAATAGGCCCTCTGAGAGGGCCGAAAGCTCGAACAATTTACCGTGTGAGTGTTCTTTTAAATGTGTCTATTCTTTTCTATTTGTGTTATATTGTGTCAGCCCATTATATATATATATATATATATATATATATATATATATATATATATATATATATATATGTGTGTATGTATATATATGCTTCATATATTTTTTGTGTATTTTTACATTTCCCTTTTCTATTGTGGTGACATTATATTCGTAGTACCACAAGGAGAGCAAATAAATTATTTCTTAAGTATATGGGACGCAATCATAAAATCTATTTAAGAATTTCTTTAAAATTAAATTTAAAATTTTAGTTCTGGCGAGTTCAATGCACGCTTGCATTTAACTATGTAAAAAAATAAAAAGATTAACCAAAACACAAGCACAGCTCACCTCAATATGTCGGTGGTCTCAGCCAACTTCTTCAGGGTACAAGGGCGATTATGATAAGTGACTCCTTATACCTTGACGTAGGTGGCTGGGAAAACCGAAATATTGAAGCGAGTGATGCTTGTGTCTTGGTTATTCTTTTTATTTTATATATATTAACTAAATTTATAAATACACGACCTTTAATATTCACTTTAATAGTTTATATACACCACTTGAGTAGTTATTATACTCTGCATTCTATACAATCCCGTATTCTCTTTCTATCCTATGCTACGGCATCTGCATCAACTCATGTTCCCCAAATAAATAGCTTTCGAGGGTTTATATCTCCCTTATCCAGCAAAGCTATTGGAACTCGTCCAGCAAAAGAAATCCTCAAAAAAATTCGTGCCTATAAAATTTTCCATCACAGGAAAAACGACATTCTCTCCATTTACACAATCTATTTCCCTTGCGTGCAGAATGCAGAAACGGCGCGGAAACGTGGTCATTGAAGGAGGAGGATAAACGTAGATTGGGGGCTTTTGAAATGTCGGTGTGGAGAAGATTGGAAAAGGTGAAATGGACCGAGAAGAAAACAAATGAGGAAGTACTTTGTATGGTAGGCGAAGAAAGGGGTTTGATGGGAGCAATCATAAAGAGGCAGGAAAAATGGATGGAAGGCGTGTTGATCGATAATGGAATGCTGAAGACTGTAATAGGGAGGAGAATTTTAGGCAAACGAGGAAAGGGCAGGAACAGGATAAGTATGTTGTACGGGATGAAGGGAGGAAGGAAGTTCTCAGAGATGAAGAGGGACCTGATGTAGAGTAAGATGCTGGATTTTGTGTTTTGTTAGGAGCTACAAAATACTTACTTGGAGTCCATCAAAAAACCTACCTTCACCGGTAGATTACTTTAAAAATATATATGTTTATATGTGTGTTTGCGTGCGAAAGTATCCAGGGAACCCTCAACCGAAGACCCTAGTCGTACGATTTTTCGGTTATTCCTCGGAAACGGCATATGCACATACATAATTCACTTATTCAGGAATCTATTTTGAAGTTATTCATATGATTCTCTAAGATTGGTGTTCTTGGCATCTTTCTACTATTTACTCAGTCTCAAATTCTCATGAAAAATATTCCATGATAAAATAATTTGTGGAAAGATATGTGACCAGCAAGGCTCTGCAATCGGGCATGTGTCGTAGTTATTCATCAATGTCACAAAATATCAAATCTCATTACTGGAGTGACACTTTAAACCTCTCTGATATGAGGAGACATCTCTTCAACGCCCTGTTTGTTCATTACCCAAAATTCATGCTCCCTCCACTAATGGAAAATAATCCTTATTTAATGGGATTACCATCTTCGTAACACCCACATTAAATGCCATGCTCCTTCATGCGGGTGATTCATAAGGAAAAGGTCAGCTTCAGAGTTCTCCTTGATGATTAATCAAATTTCAATTGGAAAATAAGTTTTCAAAATGTAGGACTGCCTATCTGATGTTCTGTAGTCTGAAACAGGATCGCGATTTTCAGTGTTACATGTTTCGTATCTGATTTCAAGTAGCTACAGTAGAAGAATACAGAAATATTCCATAAGGGAGACTTGGATATTCGTCCAAAACTGTGGAAACGTAGTACAATTAACTTTGTTACTTTAATGCTTTTGTCACCAAAATAATTAAAAGTATTAACAATGGGCAAAAATTACCTTCATTCATTCATAGAAATTTGAAAAAATGCTCATCAAATTGGAAAGTGTAATCTCTCTTGAAAAGAATGTTTCCAGAAAGATATATTTCAATTATAGAGATTTGGGATCTTAATTTTTTTCCTCTACAAGTTTCTCTAAAACGTTGTAAGATCATGATAAATATAAATTCTAATGAATTTAAAGATAGCTCCTTGTAAATATTCTGATGATATTTTAGTTTTTCATCATGACTTTTAGACTTTCATACATTCATATCCTCTGTTGCAGTCAAGGTTTAGATAGAATAGATCTATGGGAGATATCATACAAAATATAGTATATTTTTTGCCTTCCTGTTAATTAGCTATGCAAAACTGCTAAACAAAATTGCACAACAAGGTATGCAAAAGAGCAGCAGAATACTGCTGCTCTTTTGCATACCTTGTTGTGGAATAGATATTTGTAGAAATCTTAAGATTTGAGATTATTGTTAGCGTTCTGATTTGTAATACAAGGCACATATATTCCAACATTTGAGAAGACCGACACATTTTAAAGATAAATGCTCTTAAGAAGGCAATACTATATTCATTTTTCTTTTTAGATATATCAAGTTTACCATATACCCTTTCAACTTCTGATTTCGATAAACAATCGGTGTATAGCTACTTAATAGCACGTACTGCCTCGACTAAAATATAAGTTCAAATTTTTTTCCATACTTAAATACACATTAACGGTAGTGTAAATCGTGAAAATGAACTCGTTATCCAGGATACACAAAATACCCCAATTAAACAAATGCACCCCATTAGTAACACTTTATCATTGGTCATTATTTTTTCTCAAATTTTCTACAGATCCATATCAACATTTGAAAAGCACCAAATCTACATTGATGTTCATTTCTGAACACTAAGTTTCGACACTAGACGACGTAGCGTTTCACCATAAATCAAATAGAGACTTCGAGAAGATAAAAACAGGCACCGCTGAGGAAAAATCTGGAACGGGTGGTTCGGGTGATTTTGGCCTCCTTGAAGGAGCTAACTAAATAGAGAAAAATTATTCCGAGGAGCAAGAAAAAAAATACGATATAACATATAACAGTAGTACTGAAACTTCAAAAAAATCAATTAAAAATTACTTCCAACAATACCTTAAGGCAAGGACTAAGTACTTTTTTCAAAATACCCGTGGAATCTAGGAGCAGTATAGTAACTATTACTAAAAGGGAGATGGTTGAGCTATTAAACATTCGCCCATCGTTAATCTAAGGGTAAATGCTTTAAAGTTCTTTTAAAAAATTACTAATAAATATTAGGGGCCAATGATAAAATCTAGAATTAATATTCAAAGGACAAAAAGTATTACATAATGCATGGGAGCCAAAATATATCAATAGGGGATCATATTTGTCCGAAAAATGATGGGAGAGGAAGCAAATAGATATTCATATATATATTTCAATATGTTGATGTAGGAAAATGAAATTTACTAACCTGAAGTCAAAAATGCATTCATTGTAATTCTCTGTGAGAAAAAAATTGCACCAAAAATGCAAAAACTACACAAATATAGCATAGAAAAGGCAGAAGAGTTATATTATTTAGAGGGAAGAGTATGGTGGCCATTGAAGAGGCAGGGTGTACATAGATACAGAATATCCCCGATCAAAGAAATCATTCTACCGACAGAAACTTCTACTGACTGAGAAGCGGCAACGTAAGCCTGGGATTCATCGAAGTACATCATGGATTCATACCTCAATACCATTATCATCAATGGCAGTGGGCCAATGACAGTAAGATCACTAGAAAATAGAATGTTGGAAGCAAAGTAAACATCCAAGGTTTCCCTTAGGAGAACGATGATGTCAAAATGGACGGGTTGAATAAATAGAAAAGAGGCACTGCTATGAGCGTGTGGAGGCAGTCAAATAAAACCTCCGACTGTAGTGAATAGGTTGAGACGCGATGTTTTACTGAACACAGATGATGAAGGAGAAGTGAGTGGGAATACTCTGGAGGATTCTTAAATGATGTATGAGAAAAATAATGATACTGTTTATGCTAAATATTTGTTTTACTCTTACGGTGCTAACACTTTTCCCAATTTTTTTTGTTTTGTTTTTTATGTTATCACGCTGCTCATTCCAACAGATTCGTCAATCTATTGGTCCATCGGCGCAGCCTATTTATTATTATATTCTTGAAGAATTTTTTCCTCGACCCCCGCATAGCGATTCATCTATTTCTAAAAATAATAATCCTTTATCTTCATTAATCTTCCTGACAGTCGTATTTTTGAACTCCAGTAATTGACTCTATTCTAGTGAAAATAATTTGCTCTTGTTGAAAAAATTCTATTTCGCATTAAAGATACTAATCTTAAATTTCCTCTTCCTCTAGGTTTGGCACGTATCTGTGGAATGACTTCCGTGTCATTTAATTTAAAACTTGAACATTTCATTTTTAATCCCTCCGTTCCCTATCATAATTTTCAAATCATAAGTTGCATATTAATTAATACCTCTGAATTATGATCCGAACCGGAACATGCTCCTGGGAAGTAGTGTGGACTAATGTCAGTTAATTTAAATTTACCTTTTCATCCGTTATTTCGTATTAGTGAATTTATCAGTTTTCCGTTTCTGAAAGTTTATACAACATGGGCTGAAACTCGTTTCATCTGATATTTGTAGCTTGTCAGTTGCTATTAAGCTGTGTTGTCGAAGTCGGACCAGTATGTTTCCGGGTATTATCATTGGTGACCGTCTAAAGGACATACTTGACCAACATGTAGTAAAAGTTATCATGGATCTTAGTGTACATAATGGATCTTGTGTACGTTAAGCTTGAATAATTCCTCCGAATGAGGTTTGATCATAGCATAGCAAAAGAGAAATGAAATTGTCTAGTTTTACCCAAATAACGTAATCTAATCCAAGTAGCTCTGTCTTTCGACAGGTTGTTCTTTAAGAACAGCTTGAAAGTAAGAGGGTGGTTGTAAAGTTGGAAGATCCACGTCACCCTTATGGCAGCACAACGTTTAATCAGTTCTTGTCCATATCTTTATGTAAACCACCACAACGTCGACAAATCATAAGGCCCAGGTTGGATTAAATGAACCTAACATTCATAGTCATCGTGGATGAGATCATTGCAGTTTGCCGCATTATTACTCCCCACTTCAGCTTTATCTGATCCGAAATGTTGGTGCGCCTTCGTCTCCAAGTTAGACCTCTTGTCTAATTGGTGGCATTTCATAAGTCAGTCAAAATTTTCGTAGACACCGAGTAAATCATACAAGTTAATGCTGAAATATGAAAGCCTTATATACTACTATCATTAAATGGACACACCTCAAAACAAATCATAACCAACAGCAGTCAACCCATTCATTTCAATGTTTGTAGTATTTCCATCTTTACGAGTGGTATGTTTTATTGCGCTTTTCATTTGGGATTTTCGACGAGGCACTTCTATTGGTTGACCTCTTACGGGACAGCAAAGACGTTGAGAGAAAATAAAAAACGTATAATCGACTCATAATACCAGTTAGCACTGCCGTAGATTTTCATATTAGAAATAGCCTATATTGAAATGAAACTATTGACTTTGTAATTCAAAACACTTTATTTCAAAGCACGACCCAGGTTTCGACGTTGGACGTCAATACCTAATGATGAAGCTCAAAGTCGAAACCTGGGTCGCATTTTTAAAAAAAGTGTGGGGAGTTACAAAGCCAATAGTTTCATTTCATTTCAGTATGTTATGCAAATTCCACAAAGTTACGACGGAGAAAACAAACAAATTTTAGAAATAGCGCATTGAGCAAGTCTGGCGTACATATGCACATGGTGTTTGTTCATTAATCTATTCTAAACAATGATATTATCGGAAATTGACTTTGGAGGGTAGGAGCGATGCATGAGGCTTATAACTTTGGCTTCCGTTTCAAAGGGAACCGAAACCAAAGTGACCATGTAAGCGATTCAGCGACGTCATAAAACAAAAGAACGCGGGGGAAACCGCCATTTTTTCTACTACACTCATTTCATCAGCACCTTACACAGGAATCGATGTAATGAAGCCCCCCTGCCACACACCCTAGCGATCGCTTGCAGGGTACTATTAAATAAATGAATAAATAAACGCCTTGATGATAAAAATCTGTTAAGGCCTATTTGACTCGTACAGAATTCACCCTAATTTATTGAAATAAGTACCCCAGGTGTAAATTCTGTTTGCACATATAACCCCGCAGTTTAAAGCTTACCTACACTTGTATTGATGTTTGAACCAGTTTGTTATAAATCATTTTAGCTGTCCTAGTCTCACCTCAGCCATTCTTTTGTATCAAAATCACTCTCCCCTAACGCACCATTCATCGTTTCTCTAAATGTCCATGTCTAGATTTTAATCTGATATTGAAATCATGTTTTTCTGATTCGAAAGTTAACTGTAGATTAGGTAGATTAGTTGATTATTTCAAGAAACTGCGGGAGATGCCGCGAGGGTAAGTTCTTGACGGAGTCATCCGCTAGTATGCATTACAATGCAACGATTGCAGTGTGGTAAAATCAATCCCAGTCAAGGCGAATGATTTTTACACTCTGTAATAATTGATTATTGTTTGATTTGAAGCTACAGAAGTATTAGTTTGGAGTGTTATTTTTCTGAGATTGATTCTATAGTTCTATCTTATATATTTCTATATATACTATTTTATCCTCTTTTTTCATTTTGGACTCCAAAGGTCATTTGGCTAAACCCTGAAGATTTTATCTGCTTTTGTATCTGCTAATGAAATTGTATTATTCACCTAAACTATGATGTTAATTTTTTTCCAAAGAAACTGCGGGAGATGCTGCAATAGTAACTTTTAACGGAGTCATCCGCTAGTGTGCATTGTTGCATAATAATATTAATGCGTTGACCTTAACTACTGCCTAATCGCTCATTACTTCTATCCTCTTAACTCTCTCTATTTCGGAAGTAAATTGCGTAATACCTATTGCTCCAGTAGTCACATCTGCCTTTAAGTTTCACTCCCCACAGGCCTCATGAATTTTCACTTGCATTTATTGTTTTGTACATCATTTGAAACTGCTGACTCTCATCACCAGCCGAAATTATAAGATTCCAATTTTAATTGCTACTTGGCCCATCTGTTTTTCTTTCTGCCGGAGTTGCATATGTCGTGTAAGGATTTCGTCAGTTATTGACTGAGGATTTGCATACACCTTTCCGGTCAAAGCAATTCGGCGAGGGAAGATGAATTGTACTTTCCGTGATTATAACAGTATCATGGGAATATAATTCATATATTTTCGAGTTGAATCCCTAAATAGTGTTTATTTACTTGACAACATCGCCAGTGCCATTGTCTTTACTGCACAAAAATGTGCAGTAGTATACAGCAACCAGATTTCAAAGTGCGGCTTCTTTGAATATCAGAAGTTTTTGGCACTGCATTTCTTTTTTCTCCTAAGGTTCAACTTGCCTGGCATGGATTGTTCCCTCTAGAGGAGACCACATTTCCCCTGCCCCCGCAGTTCTGTTAATCATCGGAATGCGCAAGTCCGTAAACTACCTCAAGGTTTTAGTCCATGTAGCAGGGCAAATATATTGAAATTATAAATTTACACGTACGTATAACCTCAGATGTTTGCGATAAAACAAATATTTTTTGCATCATATCCAGTTGCTTGGAAAATAAAAAATATGTTTCAGCAATATATCAAAAGTTTTCTTGCTATTATATTTTTAATTCAACGGTTACTTTTCTCTTAGTGTACAACGTGAGAGAGGTAATCTCCAGTCGTAGTCCTTCATTCACACTCTATAATATTTTTATCATAATCGATGAAGTTGACTTTCACCACGTAAAACTTTATTATTTGTGTTCTCGTAAAAGAATCCCAGAGGAAATTTCACCAGGAAAGAGCCATTGACTGGGATATGTATCTAATGACTACGTATTCTTTTATTTTAGCTCTCTATTTCAGCCACTGTAGTAAGAACGTATTTCAAATAACGTGGTACCGTTCTTCCATTCAAGCACAATTGAAACTTCGTCAAAGTACACGAATCTCTACGACCAATAAAAATAGTAATTTGCGAATGTGACTGCCAGAGTGTTAACGCTCTCATAGTGGCCTCTTTCTTGATCGCTAGCATTGCGCATGGGGAGGGCCAAAAGGGGAAATGCGTTTGAAGTCGAAGCAAGGAATAAATAAAAGCGAGCTCCTATAGTAATAAGGAATAAATTATTGACGTAAGAGTGAAAACGCTTGTGACACAAGTAACGACTGAAGGAAACGGTGTGTGAATATGGGCGTGAAAGAGGACAGAAGAGAATGTAAGTGGTGCAAGAAAGTAATGCTGCGGATATGTACAAGAAATAATTCCGTGTGCACCAAATATTTTTTGCGTTGTCTTGTTTGTAAAATAATTTATGTGAAAAATCGGTGTATATTCTCATTTAAAATTTAGGTATCGTCCACATAATAGAAATGAATTAATTCCTTTTCGGTATTCTTCCTTATTGGTTAAACATTTAATAAATGTGAGTTATCAGTCGTGTGTGAGTAGTGTAGATTTACGACGGTCTTCGAAACTTGTTACTCTTGAAAGTAACCTCTGCTGAAACGCTTACATGCTTCCTTTAGCTCAGTGTAATTTCTTCTATTCTTCATTTCGTCCAAAATCTTTCCGTCTCACTTTTCTCCCCACGTTCTCCCGCTCATTCCAACCTGAGACTCATGGACCACCTTTTAGTACACCATTGCCTCTTACCATCGCCTTCTTTTCATTAGTTCTTTTTTTAATATTCACCAATCATCCCTATACGATTTTTGCCTCATAAAATATCCGTTTCCCTTCCTCTATAATCTAGTTATTTTTTCCTCATCCATTTTTAGATCAACTTCTGCCAATCGTCCGCTCTGTGGCCATCTATCTTCACTAAAGACCATGTTTCATACCTAAAATCCCATTTTATTGAAATCAATACGTTTTAAATAAACTGTTTATGCTCAGAAATAGGACTAGCATCTCTTTCCTAGCATGAATTATTATTTTTTCTTAATAAGAATAATACAATCGGTAATTGACGATTTATAGAAAAAGCTTCCGTATGAAACGCAAAATATATATTCTGTCAATATTTTATCATCATAATGGGATTTCCAAATAGTTCCTCATTAGTTAGCCCTGATTACTTTTTCAACGTCATTCTTTTCAAATTATGGAAGGTATCCTTCCAGTTATAAAAAATACCTAATGTTAATAGTTAGGCAAAGTCTTCTGCCTGGCATAAATGATGCTGCTATAAATCCGACCTTTAGCCATCCACTTCTTGAAAAAATCGATGATTTAGATTGATTCGTAATGAGAGGACGGAAATTAATATAACGCACATTGAAATTTTCTTTATGATAGTAAAAAGGCAATCACCAATATTTATTTAAACAAGTGTGTAAATAAAAGTATTTCTATGCGAGGCGTGTTTAGATAATAACGGTAATTTTTAAATTTCGCGGGTTTGGTGAGTCCGAGTGCCAATTTTTTCATTAT
The DNA here is from genome assembly GCF_022747635.1 of Hetaerina americana. Lineage (NCBI taxonomy): Eukaryota > Metazoa > Arthropoda > Insecta > Odonata > Calopterygidae > Hetaerina > Hetaerina americana. The sequence continues at coordinate 2,842,666 of NW_027287084.1, forward strand.
ATTGGTGTACATGCCCATAAAGTATGATAAAATTTTCAGCTGTACTCATTGTTTGCTTTGCCTGTGGCAGCCGCCTCTAAGGTTAGATGTGTTTTTATGAGTTCGGCGATTTTCGTTCGTTAAAAATGAGAATCAAAGCATTTGTGTCACATTTTGCGTAAAAAATGAAATAAAGTATTACAAAGTGTGTGAAATGTTAACAAGATGAGTAAAACAAGAGTTGACGAGTAACATAAGCCTTTCCAAGATGGCGGTGATGACGTTGAACATGACGAACGCCGAACCCGGACGCCCCAGCACATCAACAACCGATGAAAACGTGGAAAAAATTAAAGAAATGGTTATGAATGATCACCGAATCACAATCAGAGAAGCCGCTGATGATGTTGGCATGTCGATTGTATCATGCCATTAAACATTTTCGAATGTCTTGGGTATGAAACGCGTGACAGCAAAATTTGTTCCAAAATTGTTGAATTTTGAACAAAAACAGCGGCGAATGGAAGTTGCTCAGGAGTCACTAAATGAAGTCAACGACGATGCAGAATTACTGAAACGTGTTATAACAGGTGACAAACATAGGTTTACGGATACGGTGTCAAAACTAAGGCTTGACACAAATTCTTTGATCCATTTTTTTTAACACATGAAAATCGCCGAGCTCGTAAAAACACGTCTTTCCTTAGTGGCTGCCACAGGCAAAGTAAAAAAATGAGTACTGCCGAAAATTGCATCATACTTAAGGGGCATGTATACCAACATAATAAAAAAAAATTGACAATCCGAATCTCCAAACCCGCGAGTTTTAAATATTCCCGTTATTTTTTTAACACACCTCACCTATTTCTGACGGCACTGCTAACCTTTAGAAAATATCGATATTAAAGAATAAATGTACTCTTTTTGGAGAAAATTGGCTAAATTTACGTCCATTATTACGAATTCTCCATATTGGCATAACGAAACATGCATACTCTACACTAATTTGTACCATTTAACGATAAACACTACTAGGTTACTATTCTTACATTCACCTTTCTCCATTTTCAAATCATAATTACCATAAAACATTTTGGTTTGACTGGGATAATTATTTGCATCAAACGAAGTTTTAACGATATATTTCCATGTAATCATGATCCCTCCAGCGTAAATGGGATGCACAATGTTCTTGGTGATATTTCCCTGTGGATTATTGTGTAACAGCAGCAAAACTATACTAAATCATATAATCTTGTGAATGAGTATCGATTCTAACTTTCAGTTGAAACATTGTGGCAAACTCAATATATTTTATGTTGCAATATAATATTGTTTATTTCTTCAGATTGATTGAAGCAGATACAGTCTTCAGATGCAGTTTTAGAAAGGTATTACATGAAAATTATAACGCGAATTTCAATACAGGCTGACTCATACAAAATATTTATCACTAATGGTTTTTTACTATACGTAATACTGTACAATTTCCAGACTCTAAATTTTCCAAAATTATAGTTGTTTGATTTTATTTTTAAACTTTCAATGTGCCACATCTTGCATTTGAATTTTCATTATTTTTCTGTATCAACTTTATCAACATGCGTCTCGCGGATTTATGTTTACTCATCCACTCCAAATCTATGACAATTCCCGATGGAAATATTGCCATTGATGGACATCGATGAAATGTCCCGAGAACGATACCTTAGCTGAACAAGATATCACGTTTGAAACTTCGGCGACTCGAATTGAGAATGTTGAGTAATCATCTGCATCGGCGATGAGTAACGCCTGCATCGCAATATCGGTGTATTCCGCCAGCGTTCGAAAGCCATGTTTTTCAAATGTGAGCATCGCAGGCAATGTATACGCGTGAGGAGGAAGGCAGTCAGCGACGGGTCGAAAGGCCGGCGCTGTTGGCAGCAGATGGCTGTCATCATCCCGTTCCATCCTCGGCCGTGGATGCACGTGTCTGTTCGCGTGGGTGCGTGGTGGGGAATTGAGGTTCTGTAGTGCGTATGTGTAAGGCATAAACTGCATATTTTTGTTCTTCCGTCTCCCTCCTGTGTCGGCCATTTTTCCCCGTGTTTACGTTACTGCTCGGCCTTTTACGGCTCAATCAACGCGGGAATTGAATGGACCATTGTGGTCCGACGTCGCGGTTGTCCGGAGCTCTTGACAGACTGAAAATTGTGACAAAAGTGTGGACTCGCCCGGGGGATGGGGTGATGGGGGAACCGTCACGAAGGGTTGGCGGCTGCGAATTGGGATGGACGGTGGACGGATGCCGCGAGGAGTGGGCTCTGAGAGTGGGGTAGTGGAGAGTATGGTCCAGGCCTGGCTTTCCCTCCCGCAACCTGCATAGGGGAATTTTCGCGGTGCGAAAAGGCGTGCATACACATATCTGTCCACGGCCCTCTTGGAAATAGTTGCCTACTGGCTGGGCTCGACGACCACAGCGTTACATTGGGACGGCATTCCAGTTCCACGCAATGTCGTGGTCGTATGTGTAAGAAGTGTCTGCATTAATTCGTCCTGGGTTTTTCGTTATTCGCTGCCATAGGTCATTGATAACGTTTGATAATTTGAAGGGAAAACAGGATGGCGAAAAAACTTTCCCCAGGTTGTAATTCTGTCTCGATCATTTTTGGCTTGACATTAAATATTCGATTCATAATGCTGAGCAATACGCCAGTTTAATTATGAAAATTTGTTTAAAATGAAAAGTTTTGTTTCCTCCTGGTATTTAATAAGGTTTTTATAAAGGGATTAATTAATAAAAAGACGTGATTTTTTAATGAATTTTTCATAAATTAGTATCAATTACTACTTATATGTGTATAATATTTATATTATACATATATTTATTCATATAATATAATTACTTATTTTCTATTTGATGAAAGAATAACATTAATTTTTGGTATTTTGGGTTTTTATTTTTTTGTGAAAGAAATAAATATAACTGCTGAAATGAAGAGCAAATAAAGAAATCATTTACTGTCATGGGATTGAAGAGTGAATCAAAAAACGAAATCCTCCCCTCATAGCCTTCCAGTCCAAAATTCACGAATATTTCATTCAAATCCCTTCCTTTTCTGGAACACACCTGTCACGCAATGAATCTGGTCGCCAAAGCTTTCACAGTACAAATAATTTTCACATGGAATTTTACATCATGTCAAAAGCTATTTCATAATGTCCAATGGTCCTGTGTTTACTCATAACAATCTGATTGACGAGCTGAGAACCCGAAAACCATTAATTGCAAGTTGCATTGTTTGCAAAGTTGTACGCTAAATATTATTTCCCCATTTCATGCGAACACTACGGAATGTTTACCCTACCCTATTTCAAGAGATATTTGCATTTGCGCGTGATTACCATCGGATATAAATATACGGAGCCGTTCTTTTAATACCTTTTATTTTTATTCTGGATTTAACGAAGGGCAATACAATAATGTTATTCAATAAAGTCGGCTGAGTTGTAATGATGTGAAGAGGCTATACTTTTTAGTATTCAGAAAATCCTCTGGTACCTTATTAGAAAATCGTTTCAGAGCTGTCATGAAAAGTCACCCCATTTCCATCGTACAGCATCGCAATCCTCGGAGGATCATAAGTCGTAAAATCGATAGTATCAACTCTTGTTAAAAGAACCTTGAATTAAACTTCTGGATTTCGAAAAGAGATTAAATATCCCAATTCAGTGTCTTTTTTCTAAGGTTTTCGTCCATTCTTATCAATATTATAACATGATCACTGGTTTGACCACATTTACTGGCACTTTTGGGGTCCAGCAGTCTGGTTTAAAGCTTTAGGGTGCTCAATGAATAATTGATTAAGATGGCAACTTCATGGAAGTGAGGAATCCTATCGAAAAGTAAATATTAAATACTATCGGAAACGAGACCTTATTTTATAATAAAATGCTGATTAATAAATAACTCTAACTATCCCAATGCTATCGATGCAAAGAATGATATTTTTTCTCAGTTCAATATTTCCTTTAAAAATCGACTGAGAGATTCATTTCATGGGAAGAAATTTTTCCATGAGCAAACAGAGGACGAATTCAACTCTGTGCTTCAATATGTTGCGACCTAACCAATTTTGTTTACTTGCTGCATTATGTTTCCATAGCTTTTTACCTTACGTTACCTTATTCAAAATTTTTGACCCTCGAAACAATTGTCAGGCAGGTTATCATTGAAATAATTTTTCTCTTAACGAGCCCTTACTATTTTGCCACTTAGAATCAAAATGATAGACATTTGTACTTAAACATTTTGTGTTAAAAACCTTATGACTTCTAAAGCTAAGAAACACTCAAATGCATTTGGCAAATGTCTAAGCTCCTATTACAGAAGTTCTAGTACCAAGTTTGAAATAGGCCAGTGCCAAGGATTAGTTAAATTTATTTTAATGTTGCTATTGTAATAGTAAGTAGTTTTTAGTATGACTTTGTTCTCAATATATAATCTCTTCCTCCACAAATTTCTTTCACGACCGCCACCATTTTATCCTAACTTATTCAAAATGAGTGAATTATCCACCGAAAGCCCCTACTTTCCGTCACTATATTCCGTGTGTAGAATATCGTTTGCATCGTATTCATAAGTAAGTTTTTCTCAAGCATAAATATAAAAGGTATTTCTTATTTTAAAGTTGAATTTTAAAGACAAAAAAGTTGTAATTTCTGATTACATGAGGTGTGTAATAAATAGCAAAGGAGGAATATAGTTATTCGTATGACTGCTTCTTCTAAAATGGATATTTTACTTGAAAGTGATCAGTGGCTACGTAAAGTGCTTATTTCGTATGAATTTTGCTACCGTATTACCACAAAAGAGAAAAAAGCGGGCATATCACGTGACGCTATACTAGAAAGTGGTTCTTCCATTTCAAACGGCCTATGTGTTCGGAATAAAAGTTAAGTAAATTATGGCTGGAATTTTTTCAATAGAATTGATGCCTGATCAAATAATGATTAATTACTACAAGGATGTTCGAGAAACTTAGTCATGATTTGATTAGTTGCATAACAGTTGCTATGGCTACCCCTTAAATGCAATTCTTTCTATTATGACGTTCCATCGGAAGATTTCTCACCATCAGTGGCGATTGCTTGTTGTCCGTGAAAGCGAAATCCATCGTCCGCTTGCCCCATGTGAGCGCGTGATGATGTGGGGGAGTCCATTGTGCTACAGCAAGTGGAAAACAAAGGAATGCCGGGAATGCAATTGTGTGTCCTTCGTGTAGTCTGATGAGATCAACAAAACAAGAAGGTTGGCGAGAGTAGGGGAAGAGAGCTGGAGTAATTTATACATATCCGTGCGTGTCGTGCTGTTGGAGGACGCAGTCACATCCGTGGCAGATGAATAAGGAGGTGGTAAATGCTTCGCTTTAGGTACATCCCGGGTGATTTCCTAAGAGCGTTTGTCAAAATGCACAGCTAAATACACGAATTTGGTGCTCAAAATCGAGGCATCACGTACGTACCTTGCGGGGAATTTATCTGCTACCATTAATCATTCACGTGTTTCCTTTGACCCGAATTTATTCGCAAAATGCATTCATTCTGGATGTAACATGTCGTATCTGCCCATCATATCAGTATTTAATTGATGGAAAATACATAGCATGCTTTATGTGGTCGTACAACATTGTGATCATGACGATTTCGGCTCCCTGGAAATGATTGGATGTATTTTTTATCGTCAGAAATTCAACAGCCAGCGTTTTAGAGTACAATAGGTATTCTATAAACTGTACAAATAGATGCGTTTAATTTTTGGTAAAAATAAATAAGATTTGCTCATTGCTTTTAATTGGAAGGATATGACTTGTTGAAGCAGTAAAATGTAGTTCATGATATGCGATCATATGCAAATTTAAACCATGAGAAAATAAAATGAAAAAGATTCTAGAAGACAAATTATGCGGCGTTTGTTTATGCTCGAAATTATCAGTAAGTATTCCATCTCGATATATATATATATATATATATATATATATATATATATATATATATATTCGATATTACGATGTGATGCATCTCAAATCCTCCAGAGAAACCAAGAGAACGTAGCTAGTGGAAAGCTATTTGTCCGCTTTCGCAGCCATGAAATGCCGCTCCTATTGAAAAAAATACGAGAACAAATACTAAGCATCTGTTCGATTTATGTTGAAGCATATCCATAAATTGCTCTACATTTTGAGCATAAAATGAAAATTAGATGAATGCCCCTTATTCTTGGTAGAGATAGAGATTGTTCATATTAAATGCACTCCGATTTTACCATTTTTACTCTTGGTCGGTGTACGGCAGAATCTCTTGATCTAAAAATTTGCAAATGGGCGTCAAATTCTTCTCGATTATGAATCCTTTCCCAAAAAAATTAAAATAAATTGCAAAGCTGTATCAGTCACAATAAAACTGCATGTTAGCAATTTTAAATTTAATGTTATCAATATCAACTTAATTATTTAACTATTAATATGCTAGAAGCTTAAAGATGGTCATATTGTCCTGACGCAGTAATTAAGAAAACTATCCTGGAAATAAAGATAATCAAAATTGGGCGCATTAGCAACTGTACTTGAGCACTTTGGTAACCTACGAAATTTCTCGGAGCTCTGGTTCATGGATTAAATTTGTTGTGCGTACCACATAGCTGGACTTTCATGAGACTATTTATTATTTCTCCTTCGTACCAGTATATAAATGGGCGATAGAATTTTACCTTTATAAATCTCGCTAAAAATTTAACTCCGCATTTTAGTGGGATTTGTGCTTCTCAAAAAAAGGATCATTTCTCAAGTTAACCATATTGACTGTATACGTTTCCTATCATACATCTTATGGTCAGCGTCATCTGTGCATAACAAGTTTATTAAATAAACTAGTCCGTATTAAAGTAAATGAAGGAAAAATGAGTTTAAAAAATAGCTGACGATAAAAGCAGAAAGTAAGGAATATAAAATTATTTCGAATATGCTACAATTATAATTTCTTTGCCTCTTAAAACCAAATAGTACGTATGTCTACCAGCAAGGATTGCGTGGATGAGTGAAATCCAGACATTGTCAGAGTTATTTTAATAATAAATAATTTTAAATCCTGGCCTAGAATGGTAGTTAAATCAATTACACGAACTTAATCAGCTAAATGAAATAACGTCATATTATTTCTCTTTAGTATAGGCGTGCCGAGCGGCAAAAATCGACGGGTAGGAAATGAGCAGCTGTATTTTGAAAAATTCCTTATCTGATATTGAAAGTGTGTGCTTTTTAAATTAATAAATTATATGGTGATCCATTTTTTGTGCGTATTATTAAATTATTAATATTTAAACCTTATCCTCTTTTTAATCTATTAATTCATTCTTGATGAAGGAAGTACGGAACCGGTTTTACGGAATCATTCGTTTATGCATATTTTCATTCATTTGTATCTATTTTATATCAGAATTCAACAAGTGTGGTCACTAATCAGAGCACCTGTATCCCGTGAGATATTCATAAATTAATAGAACTAGGTTGAAGATAAGTCAGCATAAAATATCTTACAGGCGGGGAATTCCCCATTGCGGGAACATTTATGGAAATCTATTTTATGAATGAGAGAGAGCGAGAGATGCCACTATCCGACCTAACCCACGCGCTGTCGGCCAGGCAGTGGCTGGACGAGAGAGCGACGCAGAGCTATTCCTCTCCCTGGGCTGGTCCCTCCACGGGTAGAGGCCCCGGAACGAGCGTCGGCAGCGAGCGAGGCAGATTCGTTTGTCGAGAGTTGAAGGTGGCGCTGGTTTAGCGTTGGCGGGCGATTCGTCGTCAGTCGCAACCTGCTCCGTGAGCCGGTCGGTCGTTTCTTCACGAGAGCAAGCAGACGAGTCAGCTGTTACTCTCGCATCTCGCTAACGATCGCGTTTTGTTGCGCGGAGTTGGTGTATAAGGCGCTTCTCGATTTCAGTGCTCCGAAATCCTTAATGCTAGCTCAGAGGATAGAATTACTCCTCCAAAGAACGGTATTTGCTTAATAATTTTGAATCATTTTATTTTTTTCTTGACGCTGTTTTCCATTTTTTTTCGTTCCCAAAATAATATTTCCTCAGTGCTGCCAGTACTCTCTTAGCAGTGGTCGTCCTATCTTAATTCTACGGCTGGAAGCGGAAAAGAAAAACTTTCGTGAGACAAGAGATTTTTAAAATTTTAAAGTGCCAACGGGAACATCGGGGAACGCCAAAAGTTTGTGACTGATGATAAATCAGTAAAAAAAGAGAAGGAAGAAACTTTGTCCCCTCTCCCCATAAGAACAACACTCTACTACCGAGGGAATTGAGCTCCGGTTTCTTCACCTACGGTATTCAATTTCCACTCACTTTCGTGTGGCCGCCGCGACTTGGACATCATCTGGAGTTCCCAAGTGTCTCTTCATTCCAATTGAGAAAGATAGAGCCAAACCTCCCAAATACGCCGCGGACGTTTCTCTGCAAAGGAGACCTCCCGCCGCCCGTGATTTCAAGCAATCTCGCCCGTTGAATCTTCTTCCCGGCCAATCCGTGGCGTAGTCCAAGGGAGTGAGCCCCAGCCGCCGCTTGGCAGTGGACGGACGGCCCGGTCTAATCCTCCCGGAGGATCCTCGCTGTCTGGGAGCCCGTCGCTGGCTGCAGGAGGGCGGGCCGTGCGAGCGGCTTCGAGTCAACTTGGTTTACGTCCCGCGGGGACAGAGAATTATTTGTTTTCGTGCGGGGAATTGAAAGAGAAGAAGGAGAGAGAAGACATTGGTGGTGATATTCACGGGTCGCGGGTCGAAGGAGACACCTAAGGGGCGGAGGGAAAATTTTTCGCGGAGCACCGGTTAAGAGAAGGCATCAAGGTGGCGTCGATAATCATGGGGATTTTACAGTGTATCGTCCTGTCGCACGTGTTCCTAGCATACGGAGCAGCGATATCATGGGGTAAGTTCTTTTTCTGTGATTCCTTTGTCTTCGAGAGTTGACTGGGATTTTTGATGCCGGAAACGTCCTCGGTGCAGTACAAATGTATCGGTGATACTTATGTATCTCTCCCACCATAATTAGTAAGAAGAGCAAAAAAAATTCATAATCGCGAATAAAAATAAGGAAAATTAATCGATCCAACTCCGCACCGGATATTCGTGAATTTTTGGGCAAGCATCATTATACGAAATAAGTGTAAGTACTGAACTAATTGCAATAACTTAGGTGTGGACGTTTAAAGCGTATTCCAGTATTTGAAATAGTCTCCTGTGTAATTACCGGGAAACTTGATACCGGAATGTAGACCCAATTTTCCATATTATTTTTTCGTATGAAAGTAGGAATGAGATATCGAGTTATTTCGTCTATTGGGCATAAGGTAAAAAATAGTCTCATGCGGTAAAGAAAGAAGACTCTTTTAAAGAAATCTGAAAAGTCCAGATAAAAGCCTCAACGTAACCAAAGATCATTCATCAAACTATCGACTTAAACAATTTTCAGGGGTGTCCGAGGAGAGAGATCGGAATTCATGTGGGCCACGGTGATACTAGCAGCCAATGCCCCGCATTCACCCAGAATTTCAACCGAGCAAACAATGAGGATAATTACCGGGACAAACATTCGTCGTCAGCTCCACATCGCATTTATTGTCGAGCTTTGAACACATTTAAAATGGAACGAGAGCTTTCCATCTCCCGTGACCGTAACCGAAAATACCCCCATCAAGTTTTATGCAAAGAACAATAAACCAAAACCGGGCGTTCGCTCAGGAAATTAAGGGAGAATTCATGGATATTGGGACCAATTTTAGACTGCCTGGGAGCAGATTCTGGTAATTTATGTGCCAGAGTTTCTCCTCCTCAGTGTCATTCCCGTGATGACTAGAGATTTCCTCTCATAATCTCCTTCAGTCAGGCGCTCACTCTGTCATTTACCCTTCTCCTTGTAAGTTCACTCGACTTAAAGCGGACGGCGGCGGCCAGAATGTTACCAACCCAGAATGCAATTAGCCACTCTTAACAAGAATGGGAGTTGGGAGTCCTTGTGTTGACATCGGCACTTTGTGTTCCAAACTTGACTTAACCCGGACCAAGTTTTCTAGAGCAAAGAGGAATTGGCAATCCGAAACTCGGTGCTAGTCGGGAAAGTCTAAATATGTGCGCTTAGGAAGGAAAGTGATTTGATGTAGGAAGTTCATTCGAATGCTCCGAGTAAAATTATTTCTTAAAGGCACTGATACTAATCTAAGGCTGTGAAGTTTCAGTTTTCTTATGCCTTCCATTCGGCCTGCGGAAGCTGCGTTTTGTCTCAAAAAATATATTTTTCTAAGATCACTGTAAATAATCACTTACGATATGGTCACATTATCTTTACTCTGAAATACCTAAAAGTGGTGTAAACATTTGGAAAATAATTATTGAATTTACCCCTACCTTCTTTTGGCCATGGTAAGATCTCTCCTCTCGTGGTAAGATTGTCTCCTCTTAAGGACGTACGAAAAGTCTCTCAAAAAAATCAAGTTCGAGATGCTCTGCGAATGATAATGGTTCCATAATCTCTTTATAGTTGAAATTATTGTCTAGCACAAGATGAAGGAAACCTTTTCTGCTATTAGGACTTGAGAGTGCCGTGCATATAGATTTATATATTTTTTAATGTTCGGTGTACGACCCTACGGAACCTTCTTCTAGAATCCCTCCTTAATTCCAGGTTGCGCATTTGAGGGGACGGAGCATGAAGCAAGAAATTAAAAATTGACCGGAACGAGGGGGCCTAATAATTAATTTATACCTTTTGAGCGGGAAAAGAGACATAAACCGCGAAATCTCAGTCCCTCCGTGACTTCCTTCCAATTTTCAGGGGCTTTTATTTCTTCTTGCATTCTATCGGGCGCGGCAATCCATGTAGTAAGTCCTCTTCCCTGCCCCCCCCACCGAATCCCCCCCTTTATCATTACCCGCCTGTCGCCGGACTAGGAGGCAGCGGCGACCCCGCCAGTGACCGCCTTCGTTTCGGGTCGCCCCAGGACTCGTGCTCTCCCGCGACCCACCAACCGACCCCGTGAAGGTCTCAGACGTACGTACGCGGGAGTGAAATCGCTCCTCCCTCCCGCATCCACGAGAACGGCTCTCTCCCTCTTCTCAATTTATGATATTTTTTTGTGGGTCGCTATAGGATTCATCGGGTCCCTTGTGAAAGATAACGACCGGTGAGAGATAAGAGGGCCCCTGGAGGGCATAAAAAGTGATCGTCGCCCCGCCGGGCCCCGTGTTTAGCGAACCTATTACTCGCAGGGCGCGTAATGCCCGCTTCGAGGCGTTGTTTTCCCCCGTTTTTTTGCTACTTATAGGTACACCTGCCGGCGGTAAAATCGTGCCGGGCCATAAGTCGAAGCTTTTAGTTATTTACGGGAGAGTGGTGAGGGAGGGGCGGGTGGGTGGGGGGAGTGGGGTCGAGAGGTGGGGGCGGACTTGAGGATGGGGTGGGAGAGGGCAAGGGGTTCAGTTAGGATTTCCAAAATTATGATTGACGATCCTCCCTCCCCTAACTCCTCTCCCGGGTCCCCTCTTCCACTTTTTATGCTCTCGGGATTCGGTTTTTAGCGCTCATCCCTTCCTTTCAGTTAAACTTTCTTTGCTCGTGCTCGGATAATGAAATATTTCGGGAGTTGCGGCAGTGTTGCGTGGGGGAGCAATTTTTAAACCCCTCTTTGAGCATTCTTGACCGGGAAGGTTTTGAAAATAATCCCCTACTAGTCCCAATCCAATACGAGGGAACTGGTGCCAAGTGGTTTGAGGAATGTGGAGCTGTGAAGAGGCGTCGTTGGTTCAAATGACTAGAGAGCAGCAAAAAGGCCTTGAAATATTAGGATTTCAACTCTGAACTTCACTATTCCCCTTCGTAAAATATAGGATATATGCGTTGCGGGGGTAAGAGAAAGGTAGTGCTTTATAGAATAAATTTAAACTGAGCTTAACGTCATCTCAGTTGGAACCCTAAGGAAAGCCGAGAGAGAATAGTCACTGAAAACCCATAAATTTCAGACTCTTGTTATATTTTGGTTGTTTTCTATTGGAATAGCTTATATCAATTGATATATTTTTAATGTGAGGATTTTTTTCAATATAAATCCTATGCTTCACGAGGGAAATTCTTTATTTAAAGTATTGAACATCAATAGAATTTTGATTATTTGCATCCCCCCTAATGCTTGTGGGTAAAACTTAACAGTGTTATTTTCCCGAATTCATATGGTCGCATTATGTTTTTAAAAAAAATATACAGTTCGTTAATCAAGTTCTATTCCCAGGTACTATCCTGTAGCAAATTCATGTAGTGTTTTTGCCATTTGATGGCGGGAAAATATGAGACTACGAGGACGCAGTTAGTAGCTTCATTATTAGATTATGACTGATATTCCCATATTTTGCGTAGAACATGTATGAATAAAAATTCAAGTGCAATTATAAAAACACCATCTCATTTGGATTATTACAAACATACCTTGTATACGGACTGGCACAGATAATGTGTTGCCGAAGGCCAAAAATGTAGACATGTACATATTACCAAAAGCTACAGTAATTGTAATTACAGTATTTAGAAATTCTATTTTGCATAACGTTAGAAGATCGTATAAGCTCCCTCTTTTTACATTTTCGTTGACATGAAAGGAATGAGGATGCACAATAAACCTAGACACATAAAAAGCGTCGTTTTTCTTACATGAAAATGCCTTCATGCCAGAATTTAATCGTAACTTGGATCATGCTGTTATGGATTTTATGATGCAATGAGAATTCAATTTAAGGGCACGTTTACTGAGAGAATGCTATTATAGCGGCAGTCGCAAAGAGGTTGTTCATAAATTTCGAGGGAGAAATGAGGTATAGGTGAATTATTTTCCAGAAGAATTAATTCGTTAGTAGACGTTGAGACTATAGATGGCTGGTATCATCTTAAATGCTTAAACGTTACGCGGTTCGGAGTAGGCTCTGGTTTCTTTATATTCATATGATAGGTATAAATATATGGAATACAATTGTTAATCCTTAAAAATAAAATTATGATATTAACACTTACATTACTTAGAAATATTTGACAAGCCCTGCCTTATTATGTGGGGCTTAATTTCCTTCGATTAGTTGACACAATGGAATAAAATTTCGCCATATTTCATCTCTACAATTTTTATTAGCCAAAAGAAAGAAATGTACAACTTAGGCAAAAATTATTTGTTATCGTAGCTCATCGTTAATATAATTGTTGCAATATCGCTTTAATGCTTTTGGGAGAGGGAATTACGGTATTATGGTAGGAACGAGAAAAATTAAACTTTCTGAAATCTCGCTTCTTTGATGATCTCATTTTAAATTGAGCCTTTCTTTCCTTGTAGCATTTAATCTTAACTTTCTAGTAGGTTTTAATGTGCAACGATCACTTTTGGCCGAAATTCAGTTATGGTTTCTTATATATGTCTATATCGGTCCTCTGCTTTTTTATAGTGCATAAAACCGAAAGCTTAAAGAGGAAAGAGGTGTTTGTGCATGTTTTTGGTAATATGATACGTGATACTTTTTAATGCTGATTCGAAATGAATCGAGTAAGTGAAGAGATTATATCTTCTTAGAGTTATTTATTGACAAAGGAAAAAATTTATGTGTCTAGTCTGAACTTTCTACAAATTACTCATATAAACATGAGAAAATATGCTTCCAATGAAATAATCGAGGTAATTATAAAATTTTTGATTCAACTATGGTCTTCTTCAGCAAGTTGCTAATGAGTTAATGACCTTATCAGACATAGACAAAAGCAGAGGGCTTCCATGTAAGTAATTATGGCTTCAAAGTTAGCGGCAACATATCTAACTGCTTTCCTTAAACTGCAAAATATTCTAGCTTCTGACCTCTGTCTTGTAGCCTCATTGGCCTTGGTGTAATGGTTGAGCTATGATGGTGAGGATGGGCAGTTCAGTTTGCCTTGTTCAGAGACACGCAATAAATATTTAGGCATTAACTTGCTTATGCAATTTCGAGGTGGTGATTACTTTCTGACAAGTTGAACTTTTACAAATAAAAATTCCAAAAAATAACGAGCAAGTGTGTACAAAACAGTGAAGAATTTTCTTGTTTTTGAAAGGCGGACGAGTCTCGTCAAGTTTAAGTCTCTCTAAATTGTTTCCCTTGATTGCTTCTTATTACGCAGTAAAACCTCTTGTGTGTAGGAAGACAATGAGGGCGTTTCTGGGCGATTGATTCGCTTCCACTTCGGAACCTCTGGTAAACTTTTAATAAAAGGGGCGAGAAGAAGACTTAGTCGGGCGCTTACATGTGAATAGTAGAGTTCGTGCCAGCGGAGCGAGCGAATTTCTGCATACTTTCATCCAAACTTGAGATAAATGCGCCTTAAAAGTTACAGTTTGCGCATTAGTTTCTATCATAAAGTGTACATTTCTGTCCTAACTTGTATCTATCGACTTAAAATGCAGCTTTGTGTTTTGGTGAGTACATATACATAATTTACTTCCGCTGGGCAGCGCATTTTTATTGAACAATTATTTTGCATTTACCAAAGGGTGATTTGTAATAATTAATGTTGTGTATTTCTCCTCGGAATGGACAGAACACTTGGTTCATTCATTTCTCAGTCTGCTATTTACTTATTTCTAGGTTGACCATTTCTGGTAGTTCTCACGAGCCAGAGAGAATGAAGGTTAGGAGTCAGACAAAAGATTATTTTCCAGAGTCCGAATATTAGTGACATAAGGATGCGGGGCGTCTGACCTCAGTAGAGTGGACAACACAAATGTGATTTTCCTACTAGAAACGTGGGGAAACATTTTATAGTTAAGATATATGACCTTAAAATCCTACGATCAGTTAGTGAAGGAGAATGCGAGTTTAATTTATATTTTGGTTCTATGTTCCAGACAGAAACGTGTATGAATAAAACACCATATGAATTGACATTGTTAATCCATTTGAAACATAAATTTATTCCACAAAGTTCCATACTTAAATTTCTACCACAATTTTCTACCACAAAGTTCAAAGTTTTTGTGGAACAATGTTCGTCAGTTTTTCCGTAGAATTGTTTATGATAGAATACAGCCACATCTTTTTTGCGTTAATTTAGTCCTTCTGCCCGAAAGGGAGTATAGTATCGGAGTGAGAACAATACAGGAATATTATTGTGTATTATGCATGGCTTAGATAATAACAAGAGACAGAATCATCAATATATTTTGAAGAACCAACTACAAATGATCGTGGGTGGATATCAGCTTAGGGTTAGGAAGTGCAGAAATATCAATGTGGTGAATAATGAAATCAAAATGTATAGATTTCACTCATATGCCACCTTGCCTTTTATAAAATTTGTATTTTGAGATGACGTACGATAGAATCAAATAGACTTAGGAGGCCATAATTGATGATAAGATTGCCGTTTATTTTTTAGTCTGAACGGTTAGGACTACGCTACGAAATATGAGCAAATGCTACGAGCATTTGCTCATATTTCAGGGGACAAAGTTAATAGTGAGCAATGAAATAAAGAATTGAAAGGCAATGTTTCTTCTTGCCATCTTTTTAAGGATTGCATCTTCCCTTGCTGAGGGCTGACTGATTCCGCTAAATCGGTGATAAAAATATTTAGTAATTCGGTCTATCAGTAGCTTTTTTGGAATCATTATTGAGAATATATAGGATTAATAAAATATGCATTGAAAAATCAGAAGGCAGCAAAGTAATAATATAATCAAAAGGTTGGATCCATATTTAAACAAGAAAGCATGGGGAGGACATAAATTGGAGTAATCTGAACAGCTTAATCATTTGGCATTTTGAACGAAAATGGGCATACCGCTAAATAAAACAGGGAATAATTTTATTGGCAGGAAAATCTTTTGCGAGCAGCAGGAAATGTGAAACTGAACATGAAACAGAGAATGAAATCGTTTTTAAATCTTTGTTATGAAGTTCCATCATATGGATCTCAAACCCGGTCTTTGAGGTAAACACGCAGAAAGAAGTTTAAAGGCCACGAATAAATACAATGTTACTGATGACTTTTCATAAAAGTGAACGACAGTAATGAAAGTTGACTATGGTATAATGATTATGAGCTTTTTTCATTAAACGTTTCGTGGTTGCATTAACGGAGATTATGAATATGAAAATAAGGGCGGCTGTCAGCATACTTTGCCTATTGCAGGTTATTACGTATGTATAGTTGGAAAAGAATCACTTAACCTATTTGAATATTTCTCCAATGAAAAACCAAAATTTTCTAGAGATTCACGTATTTCAAATTTCCTCACACTTTTCAAGGCTGATAATACAGGGTGCGGCAACATAACTTCCTTTTTTCAAACGCAAAACGCTGTACATGGAAGAAAATGTGGCTCCAAATCCTCGTCCATCGTAAAAATCAATTTCCTTTAAATTCCTGCTGCGGTGCAAGAATTCATTTGTATGAACCCCCCCATGCACAGTAAAGGCACAGGGTGAGCCTTTGATGTCGGCGGTCGAAATCATTTCACGTGTTGAGGTCTCGAACCATTCTCAGATTACGTCACCGGATTTTAACGCGGAGTACGGCGTTCGATTCGGCGAGAAGAGCGTAATGTGTTGTTACGCACGGGGGATTTGAAGGAGATCACCTTCCCCTTGGCACCACTTGCCAGCCGGCTCCACCGAGGTGGAGGCGGCAGTGGTGTAAGTCCCTTCCCTTCCCGAGCGACCTTCCGTGCGGCGTCGGCTGCGTTCCAGTCGGATGGCCCCGCAGTGAGTGAGTTAAAGCGGCGGCGGCTGCCTTAGCAAACGCGCGGCTGCGGCGAGACCGTCCGGCTCTCAAGAGAGGCGGACGCGCCGAGTGAGTAATTCCGCCGTATTGGAAGGCGTCGAAACTGTCTATTCCGTGGATCTGCCGGTGAAATGCCGTCTAACACCACGCAGGTATACACTACCAGCACGAAGATGGCACATACGTGCGCCCTCCCGCGTTCTCGGTTTAAGGTTACCGAGCTTGTAACAAGGAGAGAGGTGTTTTTATTACTGGCTCCATGAAAAGGTGGAGTATTGCTATGGGAGATTTTTTCTGATGAGATGAGAGACTTATGGGAGATTTCACATCTATTTCGATATTCCCTCGGCAAAAGTGTTATGAGGATAAATGCGACTTTTATTCTAATGAGGATGTGTAGAATTCTTGTCTTCCCGTAAGGATCTACACCCGCAATTATGAAAAGAATGCTTGTGAACACGAGGGGATGCTTGAAATAAGAGGAATTGATAACAATATCAGACAAAGGGAATTACCCTACTTCTGTGTGATTAAACTTTTCCATTCTTTTCCTCTTATTTGTATTCGAGGAAGTATTTGATACTGCATCACGGGGAGGGTAAAGCTTCAGCCATCTGATTTGATTTCATTCAGATGAAATCAAAATATTGCTACAAATTCAATGTTATTAATTTTTGTGTGCAAGTTAAGCACTTATTGATGTAATTTTTTGCTTTAAAGTCCTCACTGAGTATACTTTCCGATCAAATTAGCATGGCCAGACTTAACTTTAACCAATGCGTGATTATATGGAAAAGTGTTCAATGCATCAAAAATAATTTGATGGATTTTTAGTGGAAAAGATAAGTTTATTGAAGAACTAGAAATGTTTCTTACAATGATCGGATCCAAAAATAATTAATGCGTAGACTTCGTTCGGGTAAAATGCTTATGGTGAAGTATTTAAGGAGGAGGTGGTTGTTAGTAATGGTAAGATCGTAATTGTCAATGACTTCTGTAAATGTAGGGATCATGTTATGAAAGAGATGGAGGAAAGAATTATGAGCTGTGGGGAGACGGGACGAAAAGATGTATTTCAGGGTTACAATTTTTTGAACTTATTTGAGAGGAAAGAATTAACAATTGAAAATCCTATATCATGGACTTTTGGGTTTACCAGCACGCTGTGAGAGTGCTTAAATATGTACTTCATTCTTTATATTTTCAGCGTAGTGTTTCTTCATGGAATACTATTTAGTAGCTCGTAATGCTCTTATTTTTTACGACAGATTTTTCTTTGATTGTACTCAAAATCATAACCTTAGTTGTATATTTAATAACATCCTCAAATAAAATAAAAGTTTAAATTTATGAGCGCTGAAAGTCCAAAATTATCAGGAGAGCTTACGGAATATTTGTCCATAAATTCATATGCAGATAACGACTATGATAGCGAAAATTTTGAAAACGAGTAATCGTTTGTAAATATTAAGAGGACTTAATGTGCAATTCAAATACATAGTTTCATCGTAACAAGTTATTTTGAAATGGAAATACACTAAACAGACTAATATCTCTAAGCCAATTTCCGAGAATTAAGTATTCTGCCATTCTCTCATTAGGTATTTCTCTTATTCACTGAGAGATTTGATTTATTATTGGCAAAGAATACATTACGTGATACACTTAGAAGATGCACAGTATATTCTGTGAGCTAACCGAGAATTTACCGCTGCTACTGTAGTTTTTTCTTAAGACTGTAAGTGGCAAAAATGAAATTCAAATTTAATACTAACATTTTACAATTTTTCTCCCAATATAGGGTTTTTCTCCCAAGTTACCACCATCTTCATTATCTGGGTAATTTTTTGTTTCCACTTCACTACCAATGTAATTTTTTTATGGCAATTTTGTTGAGAGACGTTCAATACGATGTCTAATCCAATTGAAATTCACCTCGGTTGTTACCAAGTGCGAAGAAAAAAGGCCTCTAGTCAATTTCAGTATAAAGATCTCACGTCTTGGTAGTATTTTCGGATAAAAATTCTACAGTTCTGTCAATAATATATGCTAACAAGACAGATTTTTAAATGACTCAAACAAATTTTTTGTGGTAAATTATGAATTCCGACCTTCCGAGGACTAATTTCATACAACGTGAGGCCCTAGGCGATCGCTTTGTTCGCTCGTCCCTGAATCCATTAGTAAAAAAAAGAGATTATGGAATGTGTAGGTAGAAGAGCTGTGCGAAATATATTTTTTCTCGTTAATTCAAGCACATTTCGTTAGTTGAAATGTATTCCACGTAGCAAACAGAAACCTTTTAAAATTGAAAAAAAAATCTTTCGCTACCACTAGCCTCGAAGATTGCTCCCGGTTAAAAATTCGCTGTTCCCAGAGAAAGCATTTAGTGAAATCTTCAGAACTGGGTCGAAAAAACCGAGTAAAGCCATCACTATCTATCTCCATGCTCTCTTGGAAGGCACGGATCATTAACCATCCCCTTCCGTCGCTGGGAGAATAGAGGAGGCTTGCCCATTTCCAAGATTCATCCCGTCTCGTTTCCTCCTCTTAACTATTGCCTCCCTCCCGTCTATCCTACAGCTTCTCTCTTACTCGTGCCCCTAGTGGCCATTAAGGGCTCGCATGTGCTCTTGGCACCCCCGGGGCATTGCTCGGTCCGAGAAGGGAGAGCTCTCCTCAGAGATGGATAGGCTGTAGAATGGATAGGATATAAATATATATATATACATACATATATATATATATATATATATATATATATATATATGTGTGTGTGTGTATATATATATACACCCACGCATACATACATACATACATATATATATATATATATATATATATATATATATATATATATATATATATATATATATATATATATATTTGTGTGTGTGTGTGTGTTTGTGTGTGCGCGAGTATAAACATATATGTACACATAAAGACACACGCACACACTGATATATGCCCTCAGATGATGGGACGTATGATAGAAGCGGTAGCATGTAATATGGTAATAACTATCATTTGCCCTCTTCTCCGAGTATGCGGCATAGTTAGAGAGGTGTCCGTGGAAATAAAACTTAATATGTGAATCCTCCTCATACTGCCCTTACCTCCCCCCTCTTCTCGAGCAGTAGCCCGGAGCACTACTAGCCATCGCATCGAGCCTCACCCACCCCATACGTCCCCTCACCCTCCCCTTGCGATCCACATAACGGGTCCCCACGCTACAACCCCTTAGGCGGAGAGCCCTCCAATTTCGAAAACCTCCGCTCCCTCTACTCGCTCCCAGTCACCGAAATCGAGACCTCCTCCATCGCCCCCGATTTCTCCCACAGGCTATTTCACTATATATGTGTATGCTATATACCTCCTTTGCGAGTACACACGTGTACACACACTTATATTCGCCCCTCTGTGCTCCCAGTTCTCCGCCGACGGAGCCCGCGGCGGTCGACGTGCGGACCTTTTGAGTAGTCTTGATGCAACCCCTAGGAGGGTGAATCGGGGGGACGTTAAAGGCGGCGTGACCCGAGGCAGTCTCTGGGGCGAGACGGAGGCATTTCGGAGGGGGTGCCGGAGGGTTGCGGATTGTTGGGGAGGTGGAGGGGGAATAGGGGGCGAAGTTTCGGGTGCGGGGGATGGAAGGGGGGAAAGGCGCGGAGGGAGAGCGAGAGGAATAGGAGGAGGCGGCCACGGGAGTGACGCCTGGGAGCCACCAGGGGGATGTAACGGCAGCCATTTTCTCTGCGAGTGGCGTAAAACTTCTCCTGACATCCGAGCAGGTATCGCCTCCCAGCCTCCCTCCCCCAGAGCTCTATCCCCGCGTCATTCACTCTCATCCCAACTTCTTCTTTAAACACCTCCTCCACCGCCGCCCTCACCCGCGCTCACACTTTCTTAAGGCACTCCATCTTTAAGTCTCTAAGAAGATCCACTCCGTATCCCCTCACCTCCGCCCCCACCTCTCTTCCTCACTATCCGTCACGATCCAACTCCTTTTAAAAACCTCGAAATCTGCCCTGAAGATCACCTTACTGAGGGTTGAGGGTGAGGGGTGGGGTTGGCGTCCCCCCTTGAACCCCTTTTTCCATCTCCACGGGCGTGTGGATTCCCGAACCAACACCACCGTCGCCGCCGTCTGCTCAAGACTCCCCCGCTCCTTTCCTCGGCCCTGCAGGCAATTCAAACAAACTTTTGATATCGGTTCCCTATCTTCCACACCACTCACTCTCTCCCATGCCACCTTCCCGGAGACCATTCCTATTCTTGCCCCCAATATCTCTCTTTCCGCATATCCCCACCCCCGCCATCCCTTCTTCCCGATGCTCTTTCGTGTTTTCTATAGTTTTTTTGTTCTCCCCATCCCAACACACCCCATCCACCACCGATTCTCCCCTTCCCACCCCCTTCCATCTATTCAGTCTCACGACACACTCTCCCCATTTTCCTCTCCCTTGCCTCTCTCCCCACGGGTCGCGCCAATCTTAGCCCCTCGCCATTTCTCTCTCCCCCTTCCATCTGGATTCTCTAAAATGGGAGTTCTCGCCAGACTGCCAATACTACTTTATGGAATTCAGAATTGGGAGTGGAAGGGTGCATATAGCGGTGGGGGGAAGGGCTCAGGGGGTAGAGACTGGCCTTTTTTTTCCTGCCCTACACACACTCGATTCGGCTTAGGAATCTTTATCTCCAGAAGCCTCGCCCCCTTCCACGCTCCAAGGGCTTCTTCTCCTTTTTACTTCCACCCCAAACCCTCTCCACCCACCCGCTCGCCCGCTAACCCCTCCGGGAAAAATTCCGCTTCTTAAAAACTCTCCACTCCCTTCCCCTTGTCCTCTTCCCTCCTCCTTCGCCCCCGTCTCACCTCCTCTCCATATTCTCAGCCCGACCACTTCACTCAAGCCTAAGTAAGCACCCCTCGCAGCATAAGCTCCCCCGACAAACTTCTTTCTCTCCCGTTCTATATCGCTCCATCTACATTGCAACCCTACCATTATTCCCACTTTCCCTCGTTGCTGGTAGCTATAGTTGCGTAATAATATTCGCAGCATTTGCCGTGACATAGGATGCCACGTCAGTTTCCTATGTGGGTTATTTTCTACGCCCGAAACCAGCCCCCGAGAAATTTTCTTGCGTGCTTCTTTAGGGCTCTTCCGTGGAAAATCTCCCGGGTATTGTGCTAGGATTGTAATAGGGATGAAATTGTCAGTGGGGCGCGGAACCGTGGCTGATTCCGCAAAACCCAACGTTATACACGTATCGCTTGATCCTTCTTACCGAGTTCAAGATTCTACACAATGGTCGTCGAGCATCGCGTCAGCGCTTTTGTGCTAGGTATAAGTCATGGTATGAGAAAGCGGTGGCCCTTAAAACATTCGGTATCAGCCCGAAGTTTGCTCCAGACCTCAACTATGTTCTCTTCTCATCAAGCGCCTTCACTTTTCCACACCTGGTAACATTTACGTCACCATTTATCTGATAGGCATATTCTGCAATATATATTATTGGCATCCCTGCGTGTTTTTCACAATCATTTCTCATTGAATTATTTCCATATAGATATCTCATTTGTCTCGAAAAATATTTCCATCGGGTTAACTACTTCATCTTTGCCTTGTCATCAGGAAATGCCTTTCCTCCACTAATTTTATTAGATTGACATCATTGATGGTTCACAATGTGCCTTATTATCAATTTTTCTTTTTGGATCACTTTACATTGAGGACAATAATTTTAACTGACTTATATAGGAGTCACTGTGCCGTACCACATGCCATTTTTCCATACTTATCGTATTTCCATGATTTGAACCAATGTAAAAATATTTTCACTGCTTTCGAGTTAGTTCTTTTTAGTGACATTAAATATTATCTTCTGAAACGCCTATTTGAGAATTTTGTACTAAAATTGGTCTTGATGATTGACATCCAAATATTTCTATTACGTGAGTCTCTTTCTTAGGATTTTGGATATGCTTTTGAAAATCCTATTTTGCTTGAGTAAATTCCATGTCGATGTGGTATTCTCATGAAATTTATTTAGGTAGCCGTATTCCGAAAATTATTTTCAAGATGAGGACCCTTCGAGAAGAGTCCCTTATTTGTGGGACCAATTTTTATTTCAATAACTCCATTTGCGCTATTTTCAGTTGTCATTATTTACTGTAATATCTTCAATATCGTTTGAGTTACATTTGTCCTTAGTGTGAGTTCCACTTTTTCAATAGTAAGTCCATTTTAAATGTATATTAACACCAGTATTTGGAGTAATTTTTAAGTATATCGAATTTATTACTTTTATCATTTTTGGCATGAATAAAATCATGTTCGCGAGAATTTTCGATCTTCAAAAATTATTAATTTATATGAATACGAGGTAATGTTGCTTTGTCGGACTAAAAGGTGAGTAAGAAGCGTTATTATTATTTGGTGGGTAAGCCTTTCAATTACCCAGTCTAAGTATTTATTGTTGGTATCGTTTATATGGGTAACATTTAATTTATCCTGCCAATAACTTGCCCGCTAAGGTATTTTTTCACAGTCGCTTCATTCGATCACACTTCTAGTGACAGGCGTTTAATTCAGATAAAAAGCCTTCGCCCTTCAGAGACGATGTAGGTAAAATAATTATTTGGGAAAAAATTTGGAATCCTCGGAGAGCTAAAATGCTGGCCGAAGTCACTCTCCAAATTTCTATGCCTAAAGTTTGGGCATCCATCGTACTACCGCCACGAGTTAAAAACTGCGGGCGAAGGTGGACGGTCTGCGGTTGCCACAAATCTTACCCGAAAACTTATTTCTGAAGTGGAGGTCGAGGGGGGGGGGAAGAAAAAATAGGGAGAGAATCGGGGATGTGCTCCCAGAGTCCACTTATCTCGCTTCGATCGTTACATATTACTTTCTGACACACCCTGTGAGTCCGCCCCGTCGGGTGGTGGGCGTCCCACGGGGTGAAGAAGCTGATGCCGTCCGCCTCGTGCGGCGGATAAAGTGATGGCGACGGAAGGAATGTGTGGGAGGTGTGGGGGGAGGGTGGCAAGCATCAAGGGAACGAAAGAGAGGCTGGGGCAGTTGCATGTGGAGACGGTGGTGGCGGGATGGGGTGGAGGGAGGTGGCGGAAAGTGTAGATAGGGATGGAAAGGGCTGGTAGAGAGAGGGAAAATGAAATGGGTGGAAAATGTATGGAGAGATTTGAAAAAAATATATAAACGCCTGGAATGGGAACGTAAGAGAGAGAGAGAGAGAGCGAGGGAAATAGTTGGATGGGGACATATGGGCTGAACGGAAAGAGAAGGGGGAGAGGTCAGGGCGTGGGGATCGAGCCGAGAAACGAGGCCCTGAGTGGAATCGGAGAAAAAGTGGAAATGAGGGAAAGGCAAACCGGAGCGAAAGGGCAGATTCTAAAAATTCAAATCTTGCAATAGGGATGGATTTAGCGTTTTGGGTATTTCTCGCCAGTAGCTTATCAATTAAAAATTCAACTCTGTATAATTTACCTCGCATTATTTTTTATCCTATCTCGAAAATATATAAATTATCCGGTAAACATTTGACCCAAGCTAAAGCATGCTCGAACTTCGTTTGTATATTCATAAAGCACCACTACAGATGAATGTGTATTTATTAATTCATTTTCTACAAGTAATAATTTACACTGCCTATTTTCAGCTTTTTTTCTTTGGATTGATGGATGAAAGAATTGGATTAATTGAAGATGAAATCAATGATAATGTACTGTACTGAGTGAGAGAAGAGGGTAATTAGGTGGAGGATATTGGCTGAAGGCAGAAAACATCTATCGAAAAGATATATAGAGGTAGTCGAATATGGATGGCAGAATGCTGTGCAAAGAGAATGTTTGGCAGGCGAGGAACGGAGAGAAAAAACTGGGCACAAGGAGTATGGAAATTATGAGAAGTACTATATTACTCCCGGTGAATCGCAATAAATATACGAGAATCATCCAATTCCGATGGATTTTTGCGGTTGGAGTAACTGAAAAATAACCAGCCGCAGTTATTTTTCTGTGAAATGGAAGGTAGGAAATACAGAAAAAAATGAAAGAGACAGAGAAGAAATATAGCAAGGGAGCAAGGAAACTCCTCCTCGGCGTGAGGAATGTAGAAAAAGAAGACTTTCAAAGAAGGAAGTGTGGGAGTCAAAGAAAAGAAAGGGGGATGGTGGATTGAGATAAATTTTTCGCTGGTAATCGGAATAGCATTGAAGAAAGAGAGATTATGTTGGGAGCGGGAGCGAAGAAGAATAAGTTCGGGCCACTGGGAGATGGGGGGAGAGAGAGAAGAGAGATAGAAGAGAGAGCGGAAGAAAAGAACACGGACTGGAAATAAGAAGCGGGAGAAAGAAAGGTAATTGAGCGGAACGAAAGAGGCAAGGGTGTGAAGGAAGACGTGAAAGAAAAATAATAGCGGACTGTAGAGGAGAGCTGTAGGAGGAGAGGGATAAGCCCCGGGAGTGGTGAGGGGAAGAGGAAACGGAGATCAGGAGGGCAGATGGAGGGGAGAAGAGACATATCTTTCTGGGCAAAGATACCGAGCGTGTCACGAAGATGCATTGCGTTTCGGGGGGGGGAGTTCATGGGAGGGGAGGTGGCCGAAAGGTGGGAGGTGAGAGAGGAGGCGAGGAGAAAAGTCGCGTGGAGCTGGAACGGGGTTTCAAGTCGAGAGTGGACGATGGGGAGGGTGGGGGGTGGTCCACGAGGAAGGTATCAAAGCGTTGGCGGAGGAACCAGAGAATGGGGGTTGAGACAAGTGGATAGGGATGCGCGGGGGGAACAAAGTAACACGAGGTTGATGGCGGGGTCGGGAATGAAAGAGCAAGGCCCGCCAGACTTAGGAAGGCACTGGCAGTACTCGTATCATGAAAGCGTCGTGTTGTTAAGTACACGATACCTCGTGTTGTTAAGTACACGACAAAGGTACAGACATGCCATCGTAGGCATCGGTGATTAACAAGTGTTGAAGAGGTCCCATTAGTAACTGTTCAGGCGGCCCTCGGTATCTGTTCAGGCGGTCCTTAGTCATGTGCCATCCACGGTCAAGAGTACAACTTCCTCAAGGTTTCACTGTGTGAGTGAGGATCTATGACTTTCCAAGTTTTAGAGAAGAAAAAATGTTCATTCGCTTTAACGGGAACCAAACCAAAATTCTAAGTAGGTGACCAAAATTACTAACAAACGGAAGAACTGCTATCGTTCATACTACCAAAAGGATTTTTAAAAAACCCAACCCTAATAAATATATATTTTCGGAGAGCAATAAAATTGTTGCTCAGATATTGCAGTATGGAATCTGGAAAAATCGCATAACTGTAGGTCATAAATTATCCAGCAAATCAAATATGAGGAAAATGCAATAATAAACTCATACACCTGATTAATATTCTGGGATGAGTTTCGAATTTTCAGAGCTTCCGTTTATCTCGGTTATTCCCGGATTGTTTTTTCATCCCGGAAAAAAAACCTCTACATTTAATCTCACCGGAATAATTGAAGCGTGCTCTCTGCCAAAGGAAATGGATACAACCCCTTTCATAAATTCCGTTTCCGCGAAACACCTGCCCAGAGAGCCTCTCTAATTTGCAGAATAAATCACATATATGAAAGCATTCCCGAAATTCTGAAGATCTCATTGATCAATGCCATCGCATGCGGGGCAAACGGGGGTGGTCAAAGGAGAACGTCCTCTTTGCGCACGGAAGTGTGGGCATACATGCATGCTTTAAGGTTCGTTGTTCCTCTTAAAGGGGAAGGGAGAGAGGTGGACGAGGGCGGGGAATGGTGAGGAGACGGAGGAGGGCAGGGTGCGGGCAAGTTAAGGGTGTAGGATCGTGCGATAGATGCGTTCACCCGATAAGAAACGGGGAGGGGAAAGAAATGAAGGTGGTCCGGCGTGACCGAGACGCCTTGGCCACGAAAACGGCCGAAGAAGGGTATTTTATACGGTGTTCGTTGGCCGGGGAGAAGGCCACGCTGCGGAGGAGGGAGAGGTGTCATGTGCGAGTGTTTTTTTGCCCCGCCCATCTCTCCCCACCAGTTCCCCACCGAGGCCACTTCCACCTCCCCAAAGTGGGCAGAATAGTAATTTTATTTATTCAGAGGCTCACTCCCGGCGGTCTACTTCTCCGCATGGAGCCTCGCTGTCAAACTTCAGAGATGTAAGCTTAATCGCCTTTTCGTACTTTTATTGAAATAGTGGGAGTGCTTCAATTTTTTCATGTTAATCTGGTATGAGAACGTCCATCAGGTATGATGCCATTTACCGTCCATGCGCTTACAAGAAATATATCGAGTGAAATATTTGGCTGAACTTGTCCAAATAATTTTTGAATAAGTGGCTGAACTTGTCCACTATTTCATGACTATCAATTCAGTGCAGTCGCTGAAGTTTTATATTTTTAGCACCTCCAGCTCAACTTTAGATTTTTTACAAGATATAAACCGAATGGTAGTGAAAATTAACATATTAGATCATAGCCTTATATTCGGCATTTAATACTTAAAATATGGATGCTTCCGCTTCTGTGCCAAGAAGAAAATATTTTTACAACTCGGGCTGTTTTAGAGTTATTAATAATGTTAAAGACAATATATTTCTAATATAACTTCAAAAAGAGAATTGCTCGTGCGTAAAAGCATCATAACGTGACTGTCGGGTGCATTTAATTTAAATAGTGATCGAGTATTATCTCCCACGCTAACAATCTAAAGAGAGATGGCTGCGAAAGAACAATGAATTATTGAAACATAACGGTTTCACATTTTCTTTTGTGGAAATACGCCGGCCCATAATTTCTAAATATTTTGAATCGTTTCAAATGTAACAGACGTAAATCTCCCAAAATTGAATGGTCAAATTTACTGTTACAGATTTGAACGTTTCATTTTCTGATTACAAGTTGTTTCTGCTTGATTATTTGGGTTCAGGAGACGTTTAAGTTCATCAAAGTGCTGAAAATTTACCGTTTGCCTTACGAACCGATTAAACTTGAAACTCATTGGTGCAGTCCCACATCGCGGACATCACCTAACTTCCTACAGTGTGCTCTGAAGTTGTTCAGTCATCCGCGTCGTCTTTCATACTAGAATCATCAGGTATTTGGTAACAAAGCAGGCCCAAAGAGGTGGAACCCCTCGCCTCCATATCCAGATTTCAAGCGTATGTCCCCGCTAACTGTCGCTCACACTGTGAATGGAATTCCCATTCCCCTGCCTGCGAACTTTGTCCGTGTCTCATGGTCGACTCCCGCAGGACCGACAATCGAACCACATGCATATTGGGGGAGGCCGTTGAGATGGATACCATTACGGCGAAATTAATTATTTGTTGCAGAAATAATACTTCGCTCAGTCCGTGTTGAGAGATTGCAAATATTGTTTAACCTCAGCAGATTAGTGATTATTAAACTTTTTCTGCAACGTGATGCATTCAAAACCATTATTTTAAAATCTTTGTGTTCTTATGTATGAGGTACTTGGGGTTTACAACTTCATACATGTCATCATTGGCGTAGGTACTCCAATTGAATCCGCTAACGACTTTCATCTGTAGTTCATTTATAGTGTAGCATCAGATAACGCCCCTTCTCATTGTATTCATCATTACTCATTCAACAGCTTTATCTCAAAAACTTGGGAAGAGGGAAAAAAGTTACCTTTGACTACCAGTAGAGTGCAGATGAACTAGAAATTTAATTCTTGGGGATAACAATTTAACTTTCATGTGACACAATGCATGGTGAATATAGATGCTCTGAAAAACTGCCCACGTATTATTTTATTGTGAGACAATGATGTAAATTCTTGTATTTAGTGACTTTGGCACAGTAATTACTCTTGAAAAGACACGTTGATTTGGAAACCAATATAATAAAAGGACATGCTTCATATCCCACCACCTCATGCTCAATCTATTTTCGACGGAGTAAAATACTTCACTCTTTTGTTTTCCATGCCCTCGTCTCCTCTCCAAATCAGACTCCGTAACGACCCACTATTGTGGTCCGTTCATCGCGGCCTGTCAAGGAGTCAGTGAGATCAGGACAAAGAGCCCGGCGAGTGGTAGGTTCCCATTTGCACGAATTGACGGCGTGACATGAAGTCATGATGCAAATTGGCAGGAACGGATGAGTGACGACCTACCAATGAAAGATCCCAGGAGTCCCTCACAAATTGTATCCTGTAAACCTTTTTGAAGCATCCTCCGTAACTAACACGCCATTCTCAACTCGTGGCGCTCCCGTCTTGGTGTTAGGCTCAAAATCACGCGCTGGGAAGAATGAAATATCTCTCTCAGGATGAAGGAGTACATGCTTCCAATTGGTTGAGCCCTTAATTTGAGTATGTGGGGCACTTAAGTTATAGGGCCTAGGGGGAATATTTCTATGACGCAAGGTTTTTTGTGATGTCCTGACCCCCATTCACGAAGAGATGTTTTGTGATGAAATTTCACATTGGGCTATGCTCGATTTTCCTTCATATTAAATGAAAATTTTGGTTATATCTTCGTGAAATCCTGTTTTACATTGGAATGCCGGATATACACTCGTGCATATTGAATATTGCAAAGTTTACACGTGGAGGCGTTGACACTGTGACCTTTAGTTCACACTGTATTTGCAAACCCTCGTGAGGTAGGCATTTGTAGATTTAGATGCAGGTTCTTACGTGTATCTTTCGTAGAAAATATATTGATGGCGTTCCCAATACATTTCTTATGGAAGACATCAAAACTGAAATTGATAACGTCATATTCCTGCTGCCAGTCATATTTTCTATATTTAATCGTCAAAATCACGGGTTATCAATACGCGGATTGATTTGTAGCTACTCTCCTAGCTGCGGCGGATCTCCTAGCCCATACTCTCCTCTATACCAATCTTTTCATTCGGTCATGATATACCATGTACCGAAATGTTTCATCAATCTTGCCTCTGTTTATGTCCAAGTAATTTTCATTTTCTGATTTTGAGTGTCCCTCATAAGCTTCTCTTTTTTTACCTTTAAGAAACTTTAATTTATTGCCATTTATGTATAATTTACAATTGTAGTATAATATTCATCATATATGGTATGGAAAGAATTAAGACAATCAATACAACATTCAATTATAGACAATATTTATCATATGTGATATGATCGCCATAATATAAAATATTAGTATGCATTGAAAATGTATACATGGAATTCTCATTCTGGTCCTGCTAAGCGAGTCAGTTCTGGTTTGACATCAGGTGCCGCGTAAACAAAAATGAGAGCTTTAAGCGTATGCAATTATAAAGCTTCATATATTTTGTCATGTTTTTTCCAACCCTTAATCCATTCTGTATAATAGCCAGTCTTTTATTTTCCTTTTCACAGTGTTTACCGCTGTAATATTCTTAAATATTTAGGTATTTCAATAAGATTTAGAGGTACAGTAACCTCCAATTTTCTTCTACCTTGATTTGTACGAAATTTTTTGTTAGTTACTTAATATTTTCCATCAATGGTTACTTATTTTTAGTAAAACCAGGTATTTTATATTTTTCTATTACGATGGCATATCTATACAGCCTGTCTACAGGCAGAACTCCTAACTTCGCTCCGAACCGAACCGAAATTAACCGAAATATGGCTCACTATTCAAAATAGTTGAGTTTTTATTGTCTATGAATATTATTTTCATCATTCTTCTATATCACCATCCACGTCTTATATCCGTAGAAAAAGAGATTTTTAGGAAATCACTCCCCTATCTCTATATTGCTTAGTACTATTCGTCGTTATTCGAAGTAATAATGGGACTGTAGAATTATTTTTGCATTAATTGTAATAGAAGACTTAATGTCTCTCAGTAGAAAACCTTTAACACCTGCTTATGATAACTCTCCCACTTCTTTTATCGCGAGCAAGTGTCGACAATGAAAATGGATTATCAAATTTCCAAAATATCTGCGTGAGTTTTATAGTGCTTGGCGAATCGTTGTCACGATAAGGAGTTAAACTCGGATAGAGAGACGAGACAATCCCTCTTTACCTCCGCTCCTTTAAGCTCCGGCCTCGATCAGTTTTGCTCCCATATCCCTAATGTAATGACCTGAATATGGTAGTAGGTCTCGCCCTCCTCCCCTAATTCCCTCATTGGAATATCGCACTCGATGCATTCCAATATCGAATGGGTCTTATCTGAAATAGATCGTCATCGATCTGAATAATCATTGCTCATCCCGCATCGCCATTCAAATATTGAGGGACGGCTTCAACCCTTCCTTTATCCTCCCTCATTTCTCTTAGTTCATGGCGAGCCACCTTGAAGTGATAATATTTACTGGCCATTACTAAACCTTCTCTTTAAATGAATCCTTGTACAACGTGGCAGCATTTGGCCAGCAGTACAACGTGAAACTTTCGTTTATCTCATTTTTTGGCCTTTTATGGTGAAATTCCAAATCTAATCCATAATCTCCTGAAGACGTAAATCGTTTGAAAAATGTGTGAACGGTCTTCTCCGAGTCTACTATATATACACAGTGACACTTGATGCTAGATAACTGGCCTCGTCCAAACGACTGGTAACAATTTTAAAGTGTATTTAAAAAATCCTTGAATTTTTTACTTTAGTTTTATCCGCATCGTCCTTCAGAAAAAATCAATTTCAGGAGAGGGAAAAATCAAAATTTAATGTTACGTATTATCGCATATTTGGAAGTTTCTATGAATGTTCGACATTTTATATTATATATAATATAATATTTTACTGTATATAAATGAACTTGTTTTGTTTTCTTTATGGGGTATTTTAGCAATTTTTACATTTCTCCCACAGCGTGCTAATATTCCGATATTACGATTCACATTAGTAAAGTAAAGAAGCCATTATACATCTGATAGAACTTATCACATTAAATAAGTGCCAAAAAATGATTTAATAATTCTCTGCGGTAGACGGTGCAGGTAGCACGCCGTCGCTGCTACCTCATAATTGCTCCAAAGAATATACTTTTCGTTGCAAAAATTCCGTTTTCTTTGCCTAACCTACTTTGGAATGAATACCCGATCATTCCACTGGTCTTTCCTTTGGTCACCCTATCTTACCCTAGGGAAGAGGTTTACTTTCCTTACCTCCAAATTTCATTTCTATTTAATAATGCAGTAGTAGTTTTGAGGGGAGGCGACCGACAGCTAAGGTCATTTGCGCCATAGGGGATGGACAGGAAAGGATGAAGGGTGGAGAGAAACCCGGCGTCGGCATTAGCCTACTCTTTACGAAAGGCGCCAAGGGGTCCGCAGTTTAACGTCCCATCCGACGGACGGCGTACTCCCTCAAAGTGCCCTCCACAAAGCACCTCAAGTAGGGATCGAGATACCTCTGAAAAATATTCAACACCGCCGGGATTTGAACCCGCGCCCTCAGGGTGGGAAGCCAGTACGTTAGCCCCCGCACCATCTCGATCCCCTTTAATAATGCTCCTACTTATAAGTAATTAGCAATACTGTTGTGGTGGTCTATGAATTTTTAGAGCAGCTAAAAATGCAAAAATTAGGTTACATTAGGTGAAATACTCTTAAATGGAATAATCGCATCCAAGAACCTGGAAGGTAAATAATATTTACTAATTCACTAATGAGAAACTGATAAGGAAAGTGGATAATAAAATTTATAGAGGTTAAGAATTAACAGCACATAAATAATTAAAATATTAAATAAATAGACATCATCTACGCCCTGAAATTTCTAGGATATCTCAGTTTAAGAATTCAAAATATCTATTTAAAAATGAGTGTACCGAGTAAAATTTATGTATTATATTATTAGGTATTTCAGTTAATTCCAATGAATAACTCCACTCCAATTAACTATTAATATTTTTCGTCATGTTCACACTTTAATTGCTGTGAATTGGGTACGCGATTTACCTAAACCGGGGCAATTTTATGGTTATTTTCTTGCTGACTTTTCAGTTCATGCTGGTGTAATTTATGTCCTTTTTTATATATTTTGTTCATATTTTTTCTTCTATTAGGGTATATTTATTTTAATATATTTCTCATTTAATTTGGTAACGAATCCTCTCCCAAATTAATATCCATCGCTGAAATATATTTTATAAATATTTACCTTACATAAAAGAGATTACATTGTTTTAAAATGTTTAAAATTTCATGACTTTAATTTATTTTCACTTAAAAATCACTATTGCTGAAAATGGAAAGCAGAATTATTTTTTTCACTCCCGCAGTCTTTCCATGTTTGAGATGAATACCCAATGAATTACCCATTTTTTATCTTCCGGACATATTTTTCCATGCATTAAGACTTCAGCCACTTGTATGTAAATGTATCCACATTAGGGACATTTATATCCCTTAATGTCATAAGCTTTGGCGTTATGAAATTCCTAGAATAGGCACGAACTACGTGCACAAACAATATTCTAAATTATGTTATAATATTTTCACTGATGTTGGAATAGGAATAAAATACGTTATGCATGACCACATTATAAAACTTTCGGGTCCTAATGTTCAGGAGAGTCTTCCGAAATGATAATGGCATATGCGGTTCAGGTGACCGCAAATTCGGACAAACCATACATCACCAAGTTATTGGTCATCTTGGTTTGAAATATCCCATACGACGCGTGTTGGTAATGGTGCGTGAGCCAACGCCGTTGTCTTTTGGCGCCATTATATGCGTGGAAGATGTACATTTCACGTGACAGGCTCGCACATGAAAGAGAGCTCCAATATATTTTGGTGAATTGAAACATGATTTATCAAATACGTTTGAGACTTTCTATGGATAGGGTGCGTTAAGGCTCAAGAGATATGTCTCCGCTAGCAATAAAAAAATAAAGGACTACTTCAATTCTTGTCAAAGCAACTAATCCTTGGAACATGTTATCAACAAAACAGCTATGCAGTGCAATTTCAGGCAAAGCAAAGCTATTGAAAATAGATATTGTTGCGGCATCTCCCGCAGTTTCTTTGGAAATTTATTGGAAATATCGCTATTAGTCCAGGTAATTGATTATTTCTTATCTCATCAATTTCTAATAGCATTAGTAGTCTGATCTCCATTTCTTTCACCGTTGTTCTTAGTTCCATTAATTTTTATGTTGCCTGAGGCTACTGGAAGAGGGCGCTCTCCATTAAATTCTCATGTATTATTCAGTCGAATACTTTTCCGATACTTGTCCAGCAATAGGTATTGGTATATACTTATGCGGTTGTGGAAATGACTAGCCAGTGGTTATGAATGCAACTAGCATTTGTCACTTTGATCTGGTGTAGACTATTTATTTAAAAATTCATATTGAGAAAGGATCTAAGTAGTTTTTAGCTGAACTCATTACGTTACTCATGATATAATAATGAATTTACTAGTTTGAAATTTATGATGAATACTGCATAAAATGGGTATTATATTTCTTTATATGGCCAAAAAAATGATGACTTTTTCTGAGATAAATTGACGGTGAAGGAAGGAGATACTGCTAAAAGAGGAAATTTGTTCATCATATGCACTCACATGAAAATAAAACTTCCCAAGCGGCGGTCGCTCGTGTCAATAAACCTGCGCACGGGACAGCCATTAGATTGGAGGAAAAGAGGTTTGCAAATGAGATATACCTTTAAATAATATTGCTTCATTATGATTTTGTTTTCTTCGAACTTTTTCCAGCGCAAACAATCGCTATGGGAATATATTTATCTTATTTTGTTGTTATTGTCTTTCCCGGCAACGTAGTTCGGGACATGGGTTATTCCTACCATGCCGGAATAAAAAATCGAAAGATTGAGTTTCTCGAGATAACCAGGGCATTTTTTTTGCACAACTTTTATTTGCTTTATGTGTTTTAGTTGTAGTCTTTAACAAATATGATTGGTATAATGCTTGTTTTCGACGAAATTTTAAATTGATGTTTAATGAGTCGCTCTTAAATGCTCGCAAAATATGTTATATGGTATATTTTCAAAGATAAATAAAGTTATTTTATTTCTACCTTTTTATTTCCAAATTAAAAACTTAAAATATACTTATTTTTCCATATTCCTTCTATATATATTACCTAAATTATGCTTATTCTTTGACTTGTGTTTCAAAACTGAGGTGATGCCGAGGTCCAAATGTTCTACACAATCAGGGACGCTCATAAAGTATCTCATTAGTTTTCTTTAAATAGCATAGGTGAACTGTTGCGATTGGTGAGAACTGTACTGCTGTATCTATATCCTGGGAGCTCTCATTGTTATTTCTTATGGAGCAAAATAGTTGAAAGGTATTCAATGGATGCGAGGGATTGATGATAAGCTGTCCCTTGCACTGGCTCGAAAAAGTAAGTCATGCAAAATCGGCTTGGCGATCAAACAGCTGACGTGAACACACCAGCTTTAATTTAAAAAAGCAATTTGTTTAGCGATAACATTTCTTTGCCTTAATGTTTCCCAATCCAAACACAGAGGTGGTGTGCCACTGGGATGCTGGTGATATAAATTCTGTTCTCACTCATGGTGTAATCACTCTTCTTACAGGAATGTTAATGGCTCTGTTCATTAGATACGTGTTCATATTAACTTTGTCGTATAATTTAGATGTATTCCATACGAGTGACCATTCACATCAAGAATATATGCTAGTAGGTTTACTGCGATCACTTGACCCTTGATGATCATTACTTTCTAATTGTTCCCGTACCCTCTCCCGCTTTTCAAACTTCCCCTGTGGAAATCTAATGCTGTCATCACTCGAGAAATCCGCAGCTTTAGCCGATGCTAATTACTGCAGCATTTCCCATTCTCTTACATAATTCAAATTAAACCCAGATAATTACTTCCGAATTAGATGTCCGTCGTGAGGCGGAAAGAGC
Source organism: Hetaerina americana (assembly GCF_022747635.1). Lineage (NCBI taxonomy): Eukaryota > Metazoa > Arthropoda > Insecta > Odonata > Calopterygidae > Hetaerina > Hetaerina americana. The sequence goes on from NW_027287084.1 coordinate 2,878,337, forward strand.
GAGCTCGCCTTGATGACCGCGGACAAGAAATCCACCAATTTCGACACGTCTTCCATCCAAAACACCTTCCGACGCGCCCGACACAATACTCGCGCCACCCCGCTTCACACGTCCGCTGCTTTTGTTCACCGTTTCCACCTCCCGTAAACCTCCCAATCTACCGCCGGTCCCCTCCCTCAACTCCTCCCACCACCCCCACCACCTCCACACCCTCCGTATTCGCCCTCCTCCTACTCTCTTCCCCCACGCCTCCCCTGGCAGCATTTTCCCACCCTCTCTCTTTCTCTCTCTCCCTCCCTCCCACCTTCCGCCCACCCCACTTCATTGCCCCATTACGTCGTCCCCGCCGGGTTGGAATTAGCGAGGGTGAAGTGCCCGGGCGCAGGCAAGGGAAGACCTCTATTAAACACTCGCCCTTATTGCCCCATCCCACCATCATTCACCCTTAGACCGGTTCCCCCACCCACACCAACGGAACACCCCCTATCTCTCTCCTCCTCCCTTTCCCAGGATACCTCCTTCACCCTTGTCTCCCCCTCCCCCTATCTTCTCTCTCTCTCTCTCTCTCGATCTCTCATCCTTCTTCCCCCTCTTTCCTTCCATGCCTCCCACAATACCCTCCCGATTGCGCCACCCCTCCAACCATTGCCCACAATTCCCCCTCCCCCATACACGACCTTTTGTCTCGTCTCTTTTCTCTGTTTCTCTCTCTATCCCTCTCTCTCTCCCAATGCTAGAGTGCGCGGAGGGGCAAGACGTGCTGCTTCCCCGTCGAATAATCACCACCTTTGCTTTCCCCCTATCTCCCAACCTCACTCCCACACTCCGGTTGCTCCCATCCCACCGACCGTCATCGCCTCATCCTCTACATCCACCTACTCCCGTACGCGAACCGTACGCGCCCGAATCCCATTCCCAAACACACACACACACACGCGCACGCACAAAATTCATGCACACACACGCACACACCGGAGGCGTTGTTGCTCCTCCCCGCCACTCGTGGGAGATGGGAGGTAATGGGCCACGAATTGCCCCAGGTGGGAAAGAGGAGCGAGAGGAGATCTCGTGGGTGGGGGTTGGGCACCGTGGTGCTGTGAGGCGCGAGAGGAGTGGGTGGGAGGGTGAGGAGAAATGCACCTTAAGAGATGCGGGAGGTGGACCCGGTGGAAGGAGGGGGAAGGTAGGTGTGGGATGGGGCAAATACTCCGTGGACGTTTGTCGGGGTTGGAATGGGTAGGTGGTAGTCTTGGACGGGGGAAATGGGTGGGACGGGGGTGGAGAGGGGAGAAGGAGGGGGTGGAGAGTAGCAGGAAGGTTTCGGTGTAAATAGTTCCCTGAGGGCCATCTGCCTGTTGAGTGCTGCTACTCTTGGACTCGATCTATCTTAACAACCCACCATCCGAGGAGTGGTAGGTAGCGTGTGGAAGGAAAGAGTTGGGAGGGCTCCCTTTTATTTCTCCCTCCCTCGCTCCTTTTTTCCATCCTTTCCTCATTCCAGCTGTCTTCTCTTTTCCTCCATTCCCCACGTTTCCCCTCTCATCTCCCGAGGGATGCGGCGTCGGCGCGGGAGAGGCGAGCGGGCGGTATGTGAAGGGCGGGAGGTGTGTGTAGAGGGAGTGGATGGGGCGGGGACGGGATATGCCGGCCGATGGACCAGCCCTGGGAGCAGCAGCTCAGAACGAAGGAGAGATGTTGATAGCGTGGGGTGGAATGCATTCACGTCTCGATTGCCCCAGCCGAAAGAGAGTAGGTGAGGTAGTAAGGATATCTCAGGGTAGTTTCTGGGGAGTGGGAGAGGGCAAACGAGAGTGAAAAAAAAATCATCCCGAGGTTGAAGGAGGCGAGGTGCAAGATGGATGTCGATTCTCATCGCTGCTCGGGTACATTTGACGTCTAATATGCCAACGCGATGGCGGAATGGGAAAGATAAAACTCTTAGGCCCCACGGGAAGGAAGTCACCTGCGGTCATCATTCGCTCCTGTACAGCCTAGCATTGGGTAAGCTTTCAAGGTGATGAGCTGGCGTGGAACTCTGTCTTCAATGCGTTCCAAGAGGTCTTTTTTAAACGTTTGCAGGAGGTTTTATGCCTTTGAAGAACACAGTTTTACGTATTAGATTCCGTACTTTCCAAATAGGTTTTGATATGAAGTCACTCTGAATGAGGTTAGGAAATATTTTAGTCAAAAATTTTCTTTTATCTCGGTTCTGGGAAAACATAAGATTAAATGTTATTAGATATTAGATGAAATGATAATATTCAAAACCGAAATCCTCTGTGGATTTGGTGTTTAGAAATGGATCGTTGTATTTTACGTCATTGCCAAAATAAAGCTTTTTCGTTATTTGATCAACGTGCTAATTCGGTGCTAAGCATGATCATATCAAATTACTAGTCCAAATTTTACGCGGGCGCATTTTTTGAAAATGGAACTGGCTACGTGCTTTAGTTTAACCTATCAAAGGAAAAATGGCCCCAACATAAATTAATTGCCTTGTTGAAATATAATAAAAAAATATGTTTTGAAACCATTCTGTCAGATTTTCATGATGAATTAGCGTTTCATGAATAGAAATATCAATAATTCACATAGTTTGACACACCATAAATTTTATTTAATTATGATATTTTTGTTTGGTTAGTTAGAGCATTTGGACAGAAAAATTCTGCTCAGGTGTAATTTAAAATTTAATTTTGTGAAATTAATGATTAATTTTGGAATGTTTCAACGGCTCTCCGGAGAAGTACACAGTGAAAATTTAAGCATGTTTACAGCAATCTATGTAGACATTTCCAAGGGATTGAACAATTTTCCATGGTTGGATGGAAACACATTAACAATTGTGCGGTAATTTGGGAACAAATGCAATGAAGCATTAACCATAGGGGCGAGATGAAAATGACCGAAGTCATAGAAGTCAAGGAATGACAAATCGAGGGAATTTCATGAGACGGTGAACTTCTATTTGTGCTGATCATAGTTTTAGGGGAGGCGCAGGCCTGCTAAATCACCCTATCGCCCATTTGTAGAAAGTTGAGAAGTGATTGGACCGTTGGGGGCGGGCGGATTCGACCGAAGTGCATTATTGCAGACTAAAGAGTGCGCCCGTTGAGGCGGAAAGGTCGGAGAGGAGGAGGCCATTGCCATCCGTTCTCCTCTCCCCATGCTGGCACATTTTCCCTCCTTCATCCAACTCCACTTCTTCAACTTCCCCACTCCCCCAAACGCCGTATCCGTATCTATCGTCAACCTTCCGTCCGCTCAAATGGGCATTTCTCCATCTTTGTTGCACCCACATTATAGCCCTACTCGAAAGAAATATCGTGTCCGTCCGATGTTATGTAGCGATTACTTCTTACTACTACTACTGGGCAACCTTGACCATTTAAAAATATTTTTTCCTAATAATTAAGGACATAGTCTTCTATTTCAATTAAAAAAGGTCGCCAAATATTAAATGAAAACGATAACGCAAGCATTGGTTATTTATGCATTTATTTATACGTTTGTACATGTATGTTTGTCACATATGTTAACGATACATTTCATTGCAAACGGAAAGTAAGCGTTACTGGAACCGAAAGAGATGCTTTTGTTCACCTTTGTTAGTGTTCATTGCTAAATACCAGATAATTTCATGTTCATCAAAACGGAAAGCGTACGAGAAGATTTTTTTCTAGTATAATTGTTAAGACACCACTACCACGGGTATAGTTTAAATATTTTTGGATTTTATGTACAAGATATTTTTGAAAGAGTATCATGCGCATGCTAAGTTTCATCTAATACAGTTATTCTTTCGATGTGTGTTCTTATATTTCATAAATTTCGTACGAGGATGGTATGAAAAGTTTCTGACCTCAGAAAATTTCAGAAAAAATGTATTGCATTTTGTTTGGTCTTAAATGTTTCAGACCACCCTCGTGTGTGTGTATGTATATATATATATATATATATATATATATATATATATATATATATATATATATATATATATATATATATATATATATATATATGTATATAATATATACATATATATATTTTTTAATTCTATATTATATTAATTCGTATATATATATATATATATATATATAACACTTTTTGAAAGTCTCACGGACGTGAATAATAATGTATAACACTTAGCACTAGTGGACACAGACAAAAACACAGAAACACACAAAAAAGAGACTCACTATTTTTCGAATTTTCGGTGGTCGTTACCACCTTTATCAAGGAAGAGAGGGACAGAACTGAGTTCTGTCCCTCTCTTCCTTGATAAAGGTGGTAACGACCACCGAAAATTCGAAAAATAGTGAGTCTCTTTTTTGTGTGTTTCTGTGTTTTTGTCTGTGTCCAATAGTGCTAAGTGTTATATATATATATATATATATATATATATATATATATATATATATATATATATATATATATATACACGAATTAATAAAAATCAAATCTTTTTCAGTTGTCTTTTTCAGGGTTGATTACATTTGTATTAGGTACAGTGATAAAGATATATTCAGCTTCAAATAATTGAAGTGAGATCATATGTAAAAAAAATGATTTGGTTCATTATGTTACGGTCGTACACACTCCCATCATATGGTACCCTTGAGCCGAAAGAGGACAGGATAAGAAGGAAAGCAACCCAAGTAAATATTTTGCTGAAATCCTACTACAGTTTTTTCATTACTTCGCTGGATTATTTTATTGCAAATTATATGCAATTTTCGTAAAGAATAATCCAAAAGGTGTAGAGAGGTCTCCTATAAGCAAAGCCTAAGCAAAAAACTAAATTGAAAGTGTCGTAAAGTTGTGGATCAACCGTATCTTTCTTGTGTCAATTTTTTGGAGGAACGTATTATTAGCATATATAAAGGAATAACTTTAGGAGGGCATTCAACACGTTAAGAAAGTAACGCATTGACCCAGATGATATCAGTAGCGGCAGGCAATAAATTCCTCAAATATTAAAAAATTGTCTTAATTCTTAAAAATATATGGTACCTTCCTCAGTGTCGCGTTTATCCTATTTTAGATACGTGTATAATGAAGAAAAAAGAAACTTCATTTCATTTAAAGTCAGTTAAGTTCGCTCTTCCATTAGACATTTGTCGCATGAATAGATAAATATTTTTGTGTTTCTTTTTTAATTAAAATTTTCCTTATTATTTGACCAGTTTATCTTTTCGTCTGACCTAAAACTCTGTCCTATGCATAACATTTACCCGAAGTAGGATATCTAGATATTGATTCCTTGTTCATTGGAAACGCATTTGAAAATAATCGTCTGGTCTCAGAAACTCTTCCTCACCCGATCACCCAGATACACTGGTTGAAACGGGAGCAAAATATCACTTTGCTGAAATTATCACGAGCTTATTCTGGTGCTTTGATTATTAACCGCAATGCTTATCTCTGGTTATGGCAACGTAAAATTTAATTGAGAACGCGTTATTGGCCCAATTTCTTTCGTCAGTCACTATTAGTTTTGAATAACACTTAGACGGATAGTGGTTTCCTTGCTTTTTTGTATACAAAGGAAACAATAAACATTTTCCTTGGACATAGATATTTCATTTTTATTTCAGATATTTAACTTGTTAATCAACTTTATATGGCAGGAAATTATAAGGCCGACACTAAAGCATTCCATGCCTTTCTTTTTTCCTGATATTCGTTTAAATTATTAGACTATGTTGCCTCTACTGGTTGTACGTAAATAACCAGTTGTGGTAGAATATCCATAACATTTATTCATGGTTGGTGAGGAGAGAGATTTGTTGGGAAAAATCCAAAGAAGGCAGGAAAGGTGAATACAGAGCATTTTAACTGGCGATGGAATGTTACAGTTTAATGTATTTTGGGGTGTCACGGTGTGTCTTTAATACACAAAGATAAGACGTAGCGATTCTCGGTCTGTTTTCATAAAAAAAACCTACCTTAAATGGTAGAATACCAACAATTATGATTCCATCTATCAAATAAATATTCTATGTAATGCAATATTTTTTCTTTTATGAACTTCAATTTGTGTGTGCAGAATAATTGGTTATTTTTCTCTTTCTTAAAAATATCTCCTTTAGCAAACTTTCCAGTAATTTTTAAATTCAGTTATTTATTTTCTTCAGTTCCATTCTATATGATTTTTGCATTAGTTGATCATCGATTCGACTTAGAAACAAATTCAGTTGGCATTTTGGGCCAGTAAGACTTGTAGATATATGAGGTACTTCTGAACCTTTTCATGACAGTTTCTGCGATTTGCATTCAAATCAATAGCAATAACCGGTAAGAGAAGCTGCGTCAAAGTGTAAGCTCAGTAGGGAAGGGGCATTATGTCCCCTTGCTCATCTTGCCGCAAATAATTCCGCTCACCAGGAAATTCTTATACTTCATCTACTCCTTTGCAAAAAGCCTTCCTTCGCAATTTGCTTAGTCATCAATCTTGTCGTCTCTCTCTTCCGACCATTTTTCCCGAAAAAAGGTCCCTCTTTCTCAATTTCAGCTTTGCATTCCTTATCCGCGATTTCCGCAAACCCTGGCTTTGTGCTAGCGCGGGTGACCTCCTTTCCGCCCACCGCCCTTCCAACTGCTCCCAACCCCCTCCCGATTTCGCCCACCTCCGTATCCCCTTGCCTTAACCACCACTCACCCACCCACCCCACTACGCCCCTCTCTTCGACCGTTCTTTTCACGGACTCATCCATTCATCCTTCTATAGCTCTTATTCCGTGCAATCCATTTTGCCCTTTCTCCGCTTCTTTCCCTTTCGCCCTCTTATCATCCACCGCGGCTGTATTTTGGGTCTCTCATTCCTTTACTTCTCGAATTTCCGATCTGCGTGTGTTTCTCTGTGTTTCTCCACGAAATTCCTTCATAACATCGGATTTTTCCGTCCCCTTGGCGATGTATTTTATTTTCCCTTTTCCTTTTCCCCGATCCCTTTGTGACCCCCGTCCCACTCCTCCTTTTGCTTTAGTTATCCATTTATGGGCGGTCCCTCCTGGAAACGAATCCTTTCTAATGTCATGATATCTGTTACCAACGGCCATCCTTTAATTTAGCGTATCGGAAATAAGTTCTTTTTCTCTAATAAATGTTCGTAGTTTGGTTAAAATGATTGGGTTTCTATTCGCCCATTATTTCTGGATATGACTGCGATGAAGCTAATGCAATAAGTCGAAAATGATTTTTTAAGGCATTTTGTTGACTCATTGGTTGTTTTTTGAACTCGTTTTCTGGCTATTTTTCTGTATACTTAAATGTAGGACTTATAGTGTACATATTTATTGGAGATTTATAAATATTCATAGGAAGAAATACCTTTTTATACTGAGAATATACAGTAAATTCCTTTCCATATTTCCTATTTTATTGAACCAACCGGTTTTGTATAAAGAAGGTAACTTCTGAGTTGTTATTAAAAATGATGAAACTAGTTAGCAAAAGGAAATAATAAAGAAATTGCTGGGGAAGATTACTTATTCATTTTTTAAATGATTAACAGTTTTTCGTTAAAACTATTCCAAAGTTATCCAGTTCATTTAATCTAATGTGTATGCGTCGTGGTGGTCCATGGGAAGGGCGTTGGGTTACTGACCAGAGGCCTCGGGCTCGATTCCCTAGCAAGCCTCTCTTGGGATCCACCTAAGCTATGTGATTTTTCGGGTAGCAGATCTTCCTGGGAAACCATAACCGGCACAGAGAAAGGAACTGACCCCCCTACCCTGTTGTGTCAATTTTCACAAGCCTTTGAACTTAGTATTGGGTGAACTCTACCATCATCTACCAAACCCGACCTTGGGGATGATTACTGTGCTTATAGTTTTTAAATGCAATATGCGCTGCATATTAATTTTCATTCATTAACTTGTGTTCATCATATAAATGGCATTATCTGGATGTGCCGTCGAAACGTCAAAACTACGTATGTTAGTGTCCTTTCCTTGTGCTTCGGTGTTTAAATGTCTTAACCAATCCAATGTTTTTCTATATTTTTGCGTCGCCGAAGAGCGTTCTGTTTCGAATATATATATATATATATATATATACATATATAAATACATACACACACACACATATATATATATATATACATACATATACATATACATATATATATACACATATATAAATACATACACATATATATATACATATATATATATATATATATATATATATATATATATATATATGATGTATTTTATAAAAAGATGATTTCGTCGACGTAACACGGAAGTGTTGAATAATAAATTGGACAGCAACAAACAATATAGACACACATAAAAAGATCACTCACACGTTATTTCTTGATCATTTCGACGGAATTCCGCTTCGTGTTCATCGGAAGATATTGAAGTAATGCTTACTCAATATGTACCAGTAATCTTACTCAATATATACTAGTAATGCTTACTTAATATTACTTCTATATCTTCCGATGAAGATGGAGCAGAATTCCGTCGAAATGATCAAGAAATAACGTGTGAGTGATCTTTTCATGTTTGTCTATATTGTTTTCACTGTTCAATTTATTATATATATTCGATTCCCGGGCAAGGCACTCTGGGCACCTGCAGCTCCACCCAAGCTAAAGTGATGTTTCGGGTACCAGGTCTTCCTGGGAAACCATAACCGGCACAGGGAAAGGAACTGGCCCCCCTACCATGATGTGTGAATTTTCACACACCGTATAGGGCTTAGTACAGGGTGATCTCTACTATCACCTACTAAACCAACCTTCTGGTAGATTGCTGTATTTATGGTTTATATATTAATACATACTTGAAGAGGGCCTCGGAGAGAGCCGAAAGCTTAAACAATTTACCACAAGAGTGTCTTTTTAAGTGTTACTATTTTATTTGTGTTCAATTGTGCCGATATATATATATATATATATATATATACATATATATATATATATATATATATATATGTATATATATATATGTGTGTGTGTGTGTGTGTGTGTAATGGACGTGCATATGTATTTCGCTAATGTATGGGGGATTATGGAATCTCAATTAATATATTCAGTCAATTAGTTTTTATTACATTAATCTTAGCCAACAAAACGAGTACAAAAACAAAATTTTTCCGCCATGTCTATTATATTTAATCGAATGAGCATCAGATATTTACAATCCATGCCCTGATCTGCTAAAGAAGACCTTGTAGTGTTCGAATGGTTCCCAAATTCATTCATTTAACAAGACTTACTCCGTAAATTAGTGACAGGATGCGTGTAATTTTAGTCCTGAATTTGGTTATAAATTCTTTTGGTAGGGTCGAAAATTCCGTCTGATAAGCGTCCTTGGTACAAAAAATTGGTGGATCACTGATTGATATCTCCCATCTACGCATTATTTTTCTCGCACACATTGGCCGTCCTTCATTCCATCATCTCTGTTATTTTTTGATGCTCCACTCCCCTTCATCGTCCCATTTTTTCCTCCTGCTAAATCCATACCGAAAACCCCCTCCCCCCCTCAGTTCCCCCGCACGCCCTCACCCGTTTCCCATTCGTCTAGTCTGCATCGCCCCTCTGATTTTCATTCATCTCCACTCCACTCACCATGCCTTCTCCTCTGACGCTCCCCCATATCGTCTTGATCTCCTTTCGATTCCATTATACGCTCATGTACTTCACCCTTTCGCATTCCTTCTCAAATCTTCCCCTCTCTCCTCTTCTGCAAACCCTCCATCCTGTACCCATAGGCTTTTCCATTTTTTCAGTAAGAAATCCACTGAATCACTGGCCTCCTCCTTTATACCGTTTATCTCTGTTTCCCCATCAACAATTTTCTATCCTTTATTTTTTGTTTTTTTTCCTCTAAACCCGAACTCGTTTTCTCACAACACAGATGCCCTTTGTTTCTCCCAAAACAAAGGAGGAAGCGTAGGCGTCACCGTCAGTGCAAAAATTTTTTTTTCAGGATTAAAGAGATTATGTATTTTTTTATTCTCAAATTCCGTCAAACTGTTGATATCCCATAAGTGGACAAACATTGTCGTAATGGCGCTTTTTTCTCTGCACAATGCGGCCATTTTAGAAGAGGAATGCGAATTAAAACAGAACACCGAAAACGTTTGCTTACATTTGCGTTGATTTATTTTGAATACAGTCAATCCCCATTAACGGGCTCTGTAAGAGTCGTCACGGGATTAAGTGGATAAATACACTCGTGCCGAAAATGCTTGGTGCGTTCAGACTGCGAGTTTCGATACAACGAAAGCAGGAGCAAAGGGAATCGAGGAAGATTGTGTGAAAATCGTTAGTGTTGCCAGGAGGTTACGTTAAACCATGCCATGATTAACACTGGTAAAGATCAAATGCGTGGCCTGAATGTTCAAAACCATTTCAGTGAGAGATCATAATTTGACTCGCCAGATTGAAACGGGTTCTACCGTTTGGGGGAGATTTTGGGCACAAACTGGTCATTGAGAGCCGACATTTAGTGATGAAGGGATTAGATTTACGGATTTCTGTGATGATTTCCCACGCCCAGGGTACTTGGTCATTTAAAGGCAATGATTTAGTTCCCTTTTCTTACCACTCAATAGGTGTCGCAAAACACAACATCGTTCGAAGAGGATATTTAACTTAGCCGTCCAGTGCTCAAATAAGAGAATATATAAGTACCGTACCTATGTTTTTCTCCTCCATTCTCCTCATCTCTCTTATCTGCCAATCGTTCCTTGTTCTAATGATCTCCCTCTTATATCCCAAAGTGCGTCATTGAAGTTGAGGTGAGGAGCATTTTCGCTTATAGCGCCGATCGCGAATAGCGTGTTTTTGTTCTCCATCCTCGGGGGTATTTACAATTCAATTAAAAGTTTCATTAAAGTTTCAATGAATAGAAATTTTGTAGTGGAATGCAATAACAGGACTATAAATTTTGAGTATTTAAATTTCATTTACGTGAAAAACATTTCAGAGTGCATATTTTTTTTCGCGGAGGTGGGCGTTTAATTTAATGGCATCAATAAAATATCAATTTAAGTTCATCAAAAATTCTTTTCTATCTTCTCTTTAAACGCTCCTTGGATTTCATGTAGTTTCACCTTAATCAATATTATGATCTGGTTTTCCTTAGTGTGAAGATGTTCTGTAACTATGTGATTAATGAAGCAACTCTTCTAAGAAGACGCTTAAATCACCACTGACTTGGCCGAGGCATTTAAAAGATATTTATTTTGATTCCAAAACCCAGTGAGGGTCACACAAATCAAATAAATGCAAGTAAGGGAGATTTAGGAAAACTTTAAGGCTGTATTTCAGTTACGGCTAACTTAAAATGATAAATAATTGTGCTTATGCTTCACTATGCTAAACGCGCGCAGGCATTTTGCACATTTTAACTTTGCACCAAAGATATTTTTGAAATTTGATGATGGGTGATTTCACAAAAACACAAAGTATTCAAAGCATATAATTACTGACCCAACGTACAATGGTATGTAGCTTAGGATTTTCAGATATGCAGACGCCTTCGTATCTAGCGAATTGTTCGTCATGAGAAATTTTATTGATGTTGAATCCATTGGATCACGTTTCTGTTTAACTATGCCATCCATTGCAAACCACAACATTATGAAAACATCGAGCTGTTCTGTGCCTTGTGGTGTAAAACAAACTGGAGCGGAGCACGTACGTGGATTTCAACAGTGTGGTGTGAAAGCTGTAGGGTGTGGGCGCACGCGATCGTCGACGAAGGTGAGCGCTTTACACAAGACTTTGTTCGGGCTGTAAGTAAACGGCCTCGTATTACCCTTCCAAGAATTTTGTCTCTATTCTCATCAGACGCTTTCCAAGTCCTGCCGGCCACATCCTGTTCTCTTACGTTCTCCGTTCATCCCAAACCTCTTCACTCTTCCCAGCGTTTACCACTCTCTCCCCCTAATCCCTATTACCCATCCTTACGCTCCACTCTGCTCAACTATAATCAAAATACATGCCTTCTCTCCAACCCCCCACGCATTATCTCCCATACTCACCGTTTCCTACCTTTCCTTCCGTCTCCTCTTTCTCCCTCTCGAATGACTATTCAGAAAGAGGAAAATGCCCCTTCCCTGATCATCCCTCTACCTCTCTCCCAAGCTGGTACCTTACCCTACACTCCTCCTTTCTTCTTCTTTTCTCATCCTTTCGTTGGCGTTACCACCAAACAAGCCCACCGACTCAAGGTCTTATCTCTCGGGCGCTGGCCCCTCACCCTTTGTACCGACGGATAAGCAGCTATCCAGTAGCGAGAGCCTCGGCCTATCCGAGCTCTTCCAGCCCTACCCAACATCTCACTCCAGCAGGCCATCCAGCTCTGCTCTCCTGTCTTCTCTTCGGCCTCATCCCTTCACCCTTCAGCTCTCCCCCATCTCTCCAGACACTCGTATAACCCCAGGACCCTATTTTCCCGAGCGCCGTTACTTTTCATATGCTTCACTTTCACCGACAACATCACTCCTCTTCACTGGAAGTTCATACGTTTTTTTCTCCCAGCCCACCCACTTCCCGCACCTCTATTCCCCCTTTCCTTCGTTTCCCCTTACCTCCCTCATCATCTCCCCTTGCCCCATCTTCCTTATTCTCCCGTCTTTTCTTCGCTCTCCTTTATCAGAGCATTATATTTTTGTTTTTTCTCATGTTTCTTCGCTCTCATTCGCTCCATCTTCTGGTTCCAATTTATTTTCCAATCACGATCCGGTCTCGTACAGCGCCCGGATAAAGTTGCAAAAAAATAACGATATTGGTAAAACATGGGGCTTTCGCGATGTTTATGAATGGGCCGATAAAAAATATATAGGGCACCATAATAGCGAATCTCTTTATGCGCGAGATTATTTTCCCCTTTCCTCCTCCAATCCTGGTCCCTCGTATTCCCTGGAATATGTGAATATTCGGCTAATCCTTCATGCGATCGCGAGATCGATTCGCGTACGTTAGCGGAATGGATCCTCGACGCGTCGTTTCCTTCGGTGACCTCCTTGCGAGTATATTTCCTGGCGTTATTTCACTTCGCTGTTAACGGCTTCAATTTAGTTTTTCTCCCCTCCCTATTTCGCTGCCTTTAAGAAAAAAAAATCATAGCATTTATTCCCTATCGCGGTCCTATAACGCGGACTCCGCGAGGTGGAACGCTCACAAGCATCCAGCGCCTTCCTCGTTAGCGATGAAAATGTAAATGCGGCGTCAAGGGTTTTATGCCACCTCGTTCTTGGGTTTTTCGTCCCGATTGCCCTCGCATTCGCTCCCTTTGACCTTTTATGAACAACGGGAGGTGGAGTCGTTCTCTTCTTCTTGCTCCCTTGGGGAATCCGCATTCTGATTCCCTTTCTTTCTTCAAATGTCATCCCCTGCGTCGTCATTCTCTGCCTCGTTGTCTGCGGAACCGACATGCTCTCTCGTTCTTTCCGCAGAATCGGCCAAAAGTTCATCTCACTTTCCCGAATTTCGCGTCCCAACAAAGGGATCTTTTGATGGAGGTATTTACGGATGGTTGAGTCTGTTTAGATAGGAAATTTAGATGTCATTGCAAAAGATATAGTAAGGAAGATATCTAGTCCAATGAAATTATCAAAAAAATAAAGCATTACTCCATTTAATGCTATGTTAAATTATTATTTTACTTGAAAACTTCTTATTTTAAATCCACTGATTTTTTCTGACAAACACGATATGAAACAAATATGGTGGAGAGGCATCAAACTGTTTATTCTACTAGAACCATAGGTCTCGCGCGGGACCGAACGTTAGACCCTTTTTAGCCTCTCTTCAGCAGTGTAATGCTTTTCTTCAGGCAGTTGAGTGTAATCTGTTTGTCATTGGGTTGCGTACTTCTTTGCACTTATGTACACAGCGTGATAATGAACAATTTATGTTAAGTGAGCTGCGTTAAAATCTCAATTGATATAATTAATAGGTATTTTGAGAATAGAATGTTACAATGCTTCAATAAGGAATCTTTTAACAATTTTTAATTCGAAGTAACAAGGGCACACTGCAATTTCTAATAGGCCATTGTGAAATATAGAGCCCATTCAATTACAATAATGTTAGTCTGGTTGGGTAGTCGAAATAATGAGTTAGCAATACATATCATCGGTCTGAATAGTGTATGATTAAACCACTTCTTGTGATCCCGGTGACCACCCTGCAGATATATAGTAATTAAAAAATGAGAGTGATTCCAAATGAGTGATGTGAGTCAGGAAAACTTGTAAACAACGGGTCAAAGTGGATTTTTCAAATGGTTCGGCAGCCGACACTGTGCGGCCCACTGTGCTTTTCTAGTTTGTCCAAAACGTGAAAGATGATACGGCCGATGGGAAAACGTTTCTCGCTCCGCCGAATTTCCAAAAAGCTTGAAAGTTTTTTTCCGCATCGTTAACGTGTTCGCCTTCCTTTAAAAAAAATGATAAAAGTCAGCCGAGAAATAAAAATGTGGGAGTCTCGCGGGCTCAAGTTGTTTGCGAAAGGAGCATAATGGCGGGAGAGGTTGTGTGGCCTGCTCCCGTCCGTTGTATTGTGGTCCCATCCAAGCATACTCCTCATCTCCACATCATTACTCAACGCTGCAAACAATTTTTGCCAGCTTCGTCGCACTTAGAGTGAGCGCCCCCTCTCCACCTCTTCCTGTCTGGCCACCCTTTACCCCCCTTCGCCCTGCTTTTGTGTGTGTGTGTGTGGGGGGGGGGCACCGCATACCCGCCGCATCACCCCTCCGAGCTCCCTCGCCGGGTGAGAGGCTGCGAAACTTTGTTAGGGGAAAGGGCCCCCCCTCTTCCCCCTCCCCGGGGCCCCTCTCCCTCTCTAGCTCTTCCTTGGAGCATCGAGGAGGCTTCTCGTGCCCTATCCTCGTGCACGACGTTCCCTCGCTCCTCTCGACCGTCTTCCTTTCCCCGACTTATTCGCACATCCATTCACTCACTCTCTCTCATCCATGCCCCCATCTCCCTTAATCTCACTCCTTCCTCATTTAGAGGGCAAAAGTGGGTGGGTAGCTGAGGCGCGGAATTGCTTTCGATTTTCTTCGAAAAAGCACGTCAAGTGTGTCTCTTTTATGAGGTTAACAGGGTAATGTATTTTGGCTGGGATATCAAATGCTCGTCTCGAAGGAAGTATCCCTGGTGGGCTTGAGACAGGTTTTCTTTGGTTAATTTTAGTGAGCTATGAAACTTGTGTTTCATTCGCAAAGATTACCCGAGGCATTACTTTCGTTGGAAGTCTAATGCTGTAGTGTATCTGATGGGAGTAGCTTTGGTGGGAGGCGTGCGATGGCGGAGGCCGTTTGTGTTGTTTGGGATAGGTGGGCATTGATGGTGTACGCGTGAAGATGAAGGACGATGAGAATATCCACTCGCTGACATAGGCGTAGTTCCAAGATAATTTGCTGCAGAGTCAGCCACTTCGTACTAGACAGATTGTGAGTGGTGTATTGTCCTTATCGTTTCACTCCATACGACGCCCACGTGGAGGACACGATTAGATCGAAAAATTCGTTGCTTCTGAGAATTGAACTTCTATTTCGATATGAGAAGTCAGCTTACAAGCTTACAGCTTGTATATATTATTCTCCTCATCATTCTGGTTTATTTCCTAACTTTCTATTGCGTGTGTTTCCAACAAAAACATTAATTTCATATTTTACCCATCTTACACTTTGTTTCGAGAAGCCGATGTGTGTTCCAGTAGAAATGGGACAATGGACGTAATTTCACTCGGCGCATTTACAAAGAAATGTTCCGCAACAATAAATCAGATTAATCCAGGTTTCAAATATGTATTGTTTAATTTGTCCATATCCTTCCGGTTATGATTAGACACACATTAGGTGACGACGACTTTAAAATGAGAGTATATGTTGCGGTACAAATGTATGCAAATGTATTTGTGTAATTTTAAATTGCAACATTGTCACAATAGAAAACACGTTCATCCCACCCTTGTCAAGATTAATTTTGCACTGCACCGTGTATGCAAATCGAAAAAAACATTCATTATGCTGTCACCTTGTGTTCATTAAGTTTTTTATCAATTGAACCAAAAATACGAAGTTAGGGCGGTTACTTTGAATAATAATAAACAGCAAAATTAAGTTTTAAATTTCGGATCGGATTTTTGTTTCAGCGCTGATTCTAGTAACAGCTGATGCGCAGTCAGGAGTCTTCTATTATTCACAGTTCCCGGCTGCGCCCTATTGCTTTCTTCCGAGTCAACCACCCTCAATAATTAATTAACCCTCTTATTGTCGCGTCATTTCGGCCCTCCATTCGTCCCTCTTCTGGCCACCCTCACTCCCTGTCTTCCCTTACGGAATTCCTGGTGTATATTCCTCCGCCGCCCCTGAAAATCTCCCCACCGTCCAATTCCATTACTCCTCCCCAAACCGCTGCCCTTTCGAAGCTACACTTTTAACCCATAGGCAGAAATCACCCCGCGTATAGTTTAAAGATCTCCCCTCCCCTTTCCTTTTGTCTGTCGGACCCAAAGAGGGTCATAAAGTTGCTTAACGCTCCCATATAAACCAAGACAATGCAACCATCTCTTCCTTTCCTCCATCCTCCCGGCTCGTATACATCATCCGCTTCCTGTGCCTTCATCACGGAACCCTACCCCAACCCTCACGACATCCGCCCACTTCCTTCCAAGCGCCCACCTCCCCTCTCCTCATTAAGGCCCTTTTGCCGCGAACTGAGCCTTCCTTCGGAGCCATGCATCCCCCGCTTGCGTCTCCTCAACATTCCCCCTCGTCCCTCCGCCCGCAGCAGTGTTCCCGCCCCGGATCGCTCTCCTCAACTCCCTCTCCGCTCCACCCCACTCCTGGAGGCTGTAGATGGATTGATGTACGTACCTGCCCTGGCCCAACGTTATGAAGCCCCCAGTTCCATCCGATCCGAGGAGGTCCCCGGCTGGGCGGGTCCTCCTCACGCAACTCCCCAGCTTATGCCACCACAGGCGGCGCGGCGCGGCACTCACTCCTTCATCTCTCACAGCTCCCTCGTCTTTCCTCCATTTCGGCTCCATAACCCCAGTGCTGTTCCTCCATTAATCGCTCATCCCACTTGCACGAACGTATATTTGATGGAACAGCTAAACTGCTCCTCCCACAGCCCGTAATTTGCTTAATGCCGAGACTCTGCCGTTTATGCCAACTATTTATTCCTCTCTTGCTCTTTTGTCATCGTCTCCAGCGGCTTGCTTCTGCAGCTGATTGTTCTGTGTACGCAGCAATTAGGACGAAAGTGCTCGTGAAAGATTGATAGTTTATCGTGGCAGTCGACTCAAGGTTACGCTTCTCTGCTCGCTTTAGTTGAATTACCAAAGTCTTGGGGTGAATCTATGTGTGTAATTTCACCGATGTAATACTTGTTCGTTGGAAATTTAACAAAATAGTGTTAAATTAATTCGCATGATATCGATATGTTCTCGTTTGATAATCAAAGTAATGATGACATTAATTGCTAGAGTGCGAAGGTAAGGGTGGTGATACAAAGTTATCAATGCTTTATGAGCTTGAATGGAATAAAAATTCAATGCTACTAGTAAATTATCATTTCATGTAGGGAATTAGTTTACAGTTATTCGGTGCCAAGGAATACACATGTACCTGTGCTTCAAACTGTTCAGTTTTAGGGGGCCTACAAATTGCTTTGTCATAAAAAGCCTGAATTCTATGTATGGCAAGAATCCTAATCATTTATTCTAATTTGTTGTTCTTGTTAGAAAATAATCATCTTATTATTCATACTATTTTGTTTTTCATATTATGCTATCAATCATAATGTTCCTTATATTATATTTAATCTTCAATGTTTACATATCCTTGCACAACTTTATCGCCCGTTCAGATATTGAATATAAGAGTTCCTTATGTTTTGGGAGGTTCCTTCTGTTTGGAGGCTCCTTATGTTTTGGGATCCGATGCACGAATATTTAAGAGGAATTAAAAGCTAAATCATTGACTGAATAGAATGAGTGTTTATATTTCTGTATCAAGCCTAATAATAAATTTGGTATCCGATGCTAAAAGGAATTTTATTCATTAAATTTCCGTTGGAATTCAAGTACTTATTTTTTTCTTCTTATTAATAAATCCTCCGGCTGGGGGAATTGAATAGCCAGCGGATAACTAGTGTGTCTAACCTTTATGAGAAAAATATTCGAGGTCATATGGCTTAAACTCTTTTAATGAAATTTTCTCCCGTCCTACCGATATCGAAGACAAACTTTTTTCCCCTGCGGACTGCTGCAGCGCTTCGTGACACGGTTTATTTCAATAAAGCCACCGTCGTTTAATACTCCCCTGGCAAATTAGGATACTCGGAAACCGCTGAGCTGGGCAATCGGAAGAACTCATGATGCCTTGCCCCCTCTCTTCTTTCGGAGGGATATTACGTACGCGAGCGGGGAATGGGGAAACGATCTTCTCCAGGCGAGTCTGGCAATCAAAACCATGAGATTCCCGTTCCGTTCTTCGACCCACTTCTTTCCAAACAAATCGTGCCCGACTCGCCGTCTTCCATGCTTTCGTCACGGTCTCCAAATCCCTCCCCGCGACGAGAAGGGTCTCTCGACGTTATATCTTTTGCCTAAGACACATTTTAACGAACCATTACGTGCGTTCTCACTTTCTCTCCTCCGTCCACGCACCTCCTCCCCCCTGCGCTGTGTGAGTCCGCCTCATCCCTTCAATGCATGCCTTCTCCCCATCTCTTGCTTCCCGGTTTAACATCACCTTCTTCCTTCCCCTCTGACCCAAATTTTCCTCTCTGACCCCCTCTTCCTCCCCTTTGCCTCCCCTCCATCCTCCGCACTCCTCTTTTCCGTCCTCTCTGCATTGATCCATAAGTCACCCGCCGCTCTTCGTAGCCTCTGGACCAGATCTTCCCATCCCTTCCCACTCGTCTTCCTCCTCGTCACGATAAACTCTCTCTTTCTCTCCCAATTCCCGCTGTCCACTTTCACCGTCATCCTTCCCTTCCCTAGGCTTCCACAAAGATTTTTTCCTTTCCCTTGTTTGCCGTTTCACTCCGATGTCCCTCCGGCTTTTATCCTCTCGCTGGGGTGCATCGGGTACATTCCGTCCCCGAGCTGCGTATCGGAGCGCGCTCTCGCAGTCAGTCAATCCCCCAAAGGGGCAGGCTCTTATTATCCTTGGGGGATTTTATTGGCCGCGTTCCTGTCTGGAATGAATTTGAGGAAACGCAATGACCTCCTCCTACCCACTCCACTCACCGTCGTATGCTTTCCTACCGCTTCAAGCGCGAAAAGTACCGACTCGTCTTTTCAAAAAAATTGTATCTATTGGAATTGCTGTAGGTAGACCAATTTATAACTTGTATTCTATGTCTGCATGTACGGAAGGATATGGGACTTGGAATGATTCTCAGGTGCACTAATTAACAAACAAAATATGAAAATAAGTTTTGATATCCGTTATTGTTTAAGCGTTTCCGAAAAACTAATCAATTAGTGAACGAGATAACAGTAAAATATTTATTATTGTGGGTACTATTCAAATCTGTGGGTGCGGGAGCATCAAAGGAATTTGAGTCGACATTTTTATTTGGTGTATGAAATTCGAGTGTCAGAAGGGATTAGAAAACATCAAGATGCTCTTTTTAATGCTCTGAGTTATTAAAATCGAAGAAGAAAGCTGATGAATTAGTTAAAATTACTATTGCAAAGCAAAAACCTTTTTTAAGCATCTGGGTAATACGCAATGAGAAACTCTTTATATCGAAAAATGACTTAGCACGTGAAACCTACTAACAGGGCTATAAAAATATTGATTATTCAAATTTTATTCAAAGATATGAGTAGAAATTTAGATATAATTTTTAAATAATGGCAAATCGAAACAACACTTTAGAAAGTTTAGAGCTATACCAAGATACATTTAAATGAAAATTATATTTCTCATAAAAAATACCAATTAGCCAGTAATGATCAAATATCGATTTATACTTATCGCGTGAAGGTTTATCTCTATCTGAATACTTAATAGGGTATGGTATATTTTCTTTTAGAATGAACGACGAGGCTTTCATTTACAATGCTCCGCTGTGAGACTTCAAAGAGATACTATTTCTGAATTTTGTGAACTTTCCAACTGACAGTCTACATGCTCGTTAGTCCTGCGCTCGTTCATTTACTCATGCAATTTTCAGTTTTAGCTCTTCAGAAAAGCCTATTACTCTTCAAATAGTTGTTATCGCATAGGGAAGATCATCATTAGCGGCACATGTAGAAGTTTATAAAATAATAAAAGGTACGCATAGCGTCCTTTCCAATGAAAAATGCTATCTCTAGAGTAACATCCCGTGCAGTAGTCGGAGTTATTCAGCAACAACAATATCTATTAAAACCTACGTAGCGATTAGAATATCTTTAAACATTCTGCCTCTTTTTGGCACTGAACATAGCCGTGGGAGGCTGTATTATTCACTCCAATGGTCGGATACCTTTCCTTTTTTCTTTTAATTGAGCTTTCCGCCATAAAATTTTTGACATTGTATGCGTACATTCTGTATCTTTCTCCGCCCGAAAATTGTTTAATTAATTAATTATAACTAACACGAGGCCGGAGGACGGAGAAGCCATGATGTTTTAAGACGCGTAATTCCAGCTGGAAGTCTAAGGAGAGCCACACGCCTATTAAGGAAACTCTTGTATACATTGAATTAATTATGCTGGGTAAACTTCCACGGGAAGAAGACCTATGGGCTCAGGCAAGCGGGCGTGGGCGATAGTTGAGAAGCGGGAGTGGTGGGAGGATGAGGAAGGGGGGGGGTGGCTGCTCCCCTCTTCTCTCATTCCCGACCTCCCGCTACATCTGCTGCGACCCAACTTTCCCTTGCCTCCGCGACGCTCCGCTCCGCTCCTTTTGAGCGCACTTAGGCGAGGATTCATCACTAGCGAGCCATCCCTTATTTCCTTCCCAATTTCGATCCACCTGCTACTGCCGCTCCAAACGAATTACCCGGTTTCAAATTTATTCAATGCTTACAGCTCATATTACTTTTTCGCTCGTTCTCTTTCTCTATTCCTTTCTTCCTTCCGCCTCTCTCATCTCCCCATTCTCTTTTCACTCATGTCAATTCCATCCACCTTAATTCTGGACTTTTTCTCTCCTCCCAGCATCCCTTTGGCTTCCTTATTGCCTTTGCAAGCTTCCAAGCGAAAATTTCGTCGGTAGCTATGGCTCCGTTATGCGCTCGGTGGCTATCTTGGAGGAAGTGCCGAGGACCCAAGTTTTGACGTGGCTCGGGAAATTGATTTTCCACGTTATCTCATGGTTATAATACTGTGAATTATTTTGGGAGTAGGTCCTTGTCAACTCTAAGTTTTGAAAATTTTCATTCAAGTTTTTACATCTTATATGACAATACCTATGTTGAAATTTGTGTACGTGCCTTTATTTTCATATATGTGCTATAGTATAATACCATGACATTAAACTAACTTTTAGGATTTTGTTCGAGATTTTGGACTTCACCCTCGACGCAATGCTTTAAATTTGAAGGCAAGCACCGTTCACCAGTAATCATTTTCTAATTGCATAAAAAGAGGCACTGTCCTTGATGGAAGGCCGATGTAATCCCGCGCTATGTGAGTGGAACATTCTGTCAACTTAAATGATTAAGTCAGTCATTAAAAAAACAATGAGCGTAAAGCATAGAACATACGCCGGTAGATGATTATATTTAAACAACAACAACAAATCGTTTCGATAGCAAAAGGAAAGAGCAAAGAGATCATAAAAAATCTCATCAGGTCTCAAACAGTTAAATTAATCAGCGTATCACGATGAAAATGAAAAAGCAAAAGAGATATGTCATGTCCGTGATATAAATGTAGATATATCTACTATGCCAACCAATCTAATACCTGGAATCGTAATTATGGCGATTTAAAGTTCTGACTAATTTATATGAGTACGTTGTAAGACTTCATCAATGTGCAAAATACTTTTACGATTTAATGTTTTAAGTGAAAATAAAATGAATTCTGTTTCATAGACAAAGTTAAGTAGAGCACAAGTAGCACTTTTTAACAAATTATAGGTAAATAAGGTGCTTTGGGAACTTGCAACTGTGAACAGCAGAAGTTTATTTGATTGAAATTAGTCAAATCGTGATAAATAATACACTAGTTGCCAAATAGTTGTTGAAATAATATATATATATATATATATATATATATATATATATATATATATATATATATATATATAACACTTTTTGAAAGACTCACGGACGTGAATAATAATGTATAACACTTAGCACTAGTGGACACAGACAAAACACAGAAACACACAAAAAAAGAGACTCACTATTTTTCGAATTTTCGGTGGTCGTTGCCACCTTTATCAAGGAGGAGAGGGACAGAACTGTCAGTCAGTCAGTAAGGTGGCAACGACCACCGAAAATTCGAAAAATAGTGAGTCTCTTTTTTTGTGTGTTTCTGTGTTTTTGTCTGTGTCCACTAGTGCTAAGTGTTATACATTTTATATATATATATATATATATATATATATATATATATATATATATATATATATACACACACACACACACACATTTATGTGGTTTCTATATATTTACCCCTATTTAATGAGTCATTTACAATTATCAATTTACTTATTGTACAATTATATTTACACACGTGTCTGTGAGTGATTATTTGCCATGCTGATGTTCTAGTACCTGGTTTATTTTCCCAGTATTTCATTAACGAGTTTTTGTGGCGTTAAACTATTAGTGCCACCCTATCGTGGCTGCTACGGAGACGTAAACCTCAGATAATCCTTTCGGTATCTACGCTTAGTATATTGTCCTGAGTTATTGGGGATTTATCCTTCTCCGCCCTGTGTTTCCTGTGTGATCCACACACCAATTGGCGTCAAACTTTTAACGACGCTTTTTTTTACCCCTCCGCGTGCTCATGTTTTTTTTTCGCTCTTCGATTTATATCCATTCGGCGACATTTCCGAAATTAGTCCAGCAATCCCGCATAGCATTTTCCCGAAGCCCCAAGCCCTCTCTCCGTTCCTCCTCGCGCTCGCTCTTAATTCCGCAGCGTACCGCCGCCATATCTTTTTCCTGATGGTCGAACTATAAAAGGGAGGGAAAAAGTGGGCGCGGGGATATAGCGGGGGGGGTGGGGGGGAGTGGAATGCGAGAGGCGGGGAATGAGCAGAGGAGGGCAAGGAAAGGCAGCGTTAGCGCGCTTTTCGGTCGGCTCGAGCTAACTCTCCGGGAAGATGGCTTTTCCCTCTCGGAAAAGGGTCCCAGAATTAAAAGATGGGGCAGGAGGTGTGTGTGTGTGTTTGTGTGTGCCGAGGTGGGGGTTAGAGAAGAGAGCATTTTTGCAGGGAAATGGAGAGGGGAAAGATGGAGTTGGGCTAGTAGGGAGGTTGGAGTTTTACAAGGGAGGAGACATTTGGAACGAGGAGAGGGAGGAGCATCTTCTGCTCCTCTTGGGGATTGCTCGTTTCCTCCTCGTCCTCTCTTCCTTCTCGGTGTCTGCATCGTTCTTTCTCTCTTTCTCTCACTCTTTTTCGTGCTCCATGAGGGATCTCGTAGAGGGAATTCTGGACTCAATTTGTTTTTTGTTTATAAGCTTTCCTCAGAGGAGGAAAGTCCCAGTTATGTTCGCCAGAAGCAATGCGTTGGCAAATATAAAGATGGCACTAATAATGCATAAGAGGAGTGCTCAAGATGACACAGTTTCGTAGAGCGCAAGATTCGTTGAACTTGCAGGTCTTATGCGGTACTATCGCTACTAAAAATTATGTCTCAAAATCATTCGCAATACCCTTAAAATGTATGGAACTTCTTGTTATTTACACTGATCAGTTTGCAAATATGATGACTCTTTAATCATCGTAGCTACTGCTAAACTTTGTCAAGATTTGCCATTTCTCACTTAAATTGGGGATTATCCTACTCGAAGGACTCGTTTGTACTTAAGTGTGAGTTTTAACGATTCAAATATATCATTTCCTAATTATTATATTGATCAACGCGTATTTTTTTATGTGTAACTCGCTCTTGAAAAAGATATAAGAATATAATGGATGAAATTAATCATTGAGAATTTCGACTCAATACAACTGCCTTTGAAATAGATTGACTGAGATTGGTATTTGCGATAATAAGATCGGTGAATAGCTACAGTAGCAGATGTGCTTCTGAGATGCCATGTATTTCATTGCAGCAAAAGACCGCAGTATTTAATGTCACTCGTCTATCACAACAGTTTTCCTATGCATTATGTTAATGCTCATGATTGAAATTCATCATATTATTTTCAATGTATCCGCCATGAAATTTTTCCCTCACGCGTCATATATACCTCACCCGCGTTAATTCATTCTTAGTTTGACCGAATTTCGCTGGAGAAATTTTCTCGTTTTATTGCAAGACTTGCGACATGAATTTACCTTTAACGAAGAAACTCTGCGTCAACACATAGGTATATATATATATATATCCCTTTTGCCTTTGATTTGGTAATCGAATCGTATTATTCCCAACTTGGAAAAAGTAGTTTCTCCGCCCACCTATAAAAAAAGAGGTATTTTATCGAACAAGACCCCTATGTGCATCCTACACGCATTCATATGGATGTATCCCTGCACGCTTGCCTCATGTTTTTGCTGGAGAAATACATGGCGTTGAAAGGCGCCTGCGGTTGTACTCACGCGAGAAAATTGGCTGACATCAAACCAGTGGCGTTGCGGATAGTGGATGGGGTCGTCGAGGGAAGGGGGTGAGCGAAACTCGGCCGGAGATCCCTCTCCCTCGTGGGAAAGAATTCCGTCGACGACGCGAAAGAGCTGTGCCGAAAGACTAGGTTGAAATAGGGCTCGTGGAATAGTTAGTAAAGTTTAGTTAAAATTTATGCTAAGGGCTAAATGAGGAAATCCGTTGTTTGTTCACTATTATATTCTATCATCGGATTTGAGACGGGATCAATAGATGTATGTTTCTACGATTATGCTTGTGAATCCTCTACTTTTATCGGAAGAGGCGGTGTTCCAATCGAAATATCCAAAAATCAAAATTGTGTCATTTATACAAATATATACAAGTATACATGTGTGTGAGTGTGTGTGTGTATGTATATATATATATATATATATATATATATATATATATATATATATATATATATACATATGCATACACATACATACTTACACAATAAATTACACTCATGTGAGGAATGGAGGCACCAGTTTGCTTATATTGCAATTTTATAACAAAAACTCGACCGCCATTTGGAACAGGTCACTCCATTTCCGCACAAAACATGATTGTCAACTCTAAATAAATTTATATAGTATACTCCATATTGGTACATTTTGACTCGTCTGTCGGAAGCGCATTGCGTATGTCGCCATTCTTGGAGGTTGAAGCAAGTGGTTCCGGAGCTACCCCACGTATTCCTATATTCTAGCTCAGCTCCTTGGAATACCGGTCTTACCTTGGTGAGGATTTTTGAGAAAGAAAATTGGATTTTTTTCCACGAAACACACGGTTGCGGCGTGGGAGTCCATGGGTCCGTGAAGGAAGGAGACTTGGGAGGTGAAGAGGACTTTGGGGGTAAGACGGCGCACGCCTCCACGAGCGGGGAGGGAACAAGAGGGTCGCACAGAAGAGTGGAAGATAATTTTGGGGGGCTGGAAGGGGGTTTTGGGGACGCTGGAGTCGGGCGTCAGGTACGCGGAAGGCTCGGTAGCGAAAGTGCTGGTGGGAGTGTTTCGTTTCGCAGATGAGTAGTCGTAGGGAGCGGGGGAGGGCTTAAAGCATGTGGAGCAGGCAAAACCGTTGTGCGGTAGAATTACGGCGGTGAGGAGGAGGCGGGGAGCAAGGGTCGAAGCGGGAGGGTAAAAGGGGTTCGAGTGTGTTGTTGGGGGTGAAAGGGAGACGCGCGTGTGCGTGCGTGTGGCCTTTTGCATGCGCGTGAGTTCGAGTGTGTGTGTGTGTGTGCGAGGCGGAGGAGCGGTATGGAGAGATGTGGAGGGACTTGTATTCCTCTGGGAATTTATGGCTGCTAGGGTGAGCGCACTGGGAGCGGGAGTCCCGTGCCGAGGGAGGAATACATTTTGCAGTGTCTCTTCCTGTCTCTGCCTATCTCCACCCCTCCCTCTCTCCCCCATCTCTCCTCCTTCCCTTTCCAGCTTCCCCCTCCAGCACCCTCCCTCTTCATGCGGCGAAGGAGTTAGTGGCTGCGAAGGAAGGATGCTGGAAGGGATAAGGAGTGCGTGTTTCGGGCTTATCCCTGACCACAGAGGCATTGTTGGAGAATCTCTTCGTTAGCATCCCCCTCTCCCGCCGCCCTCCCCCTATCTCCACCTTCCCTCTTTCGTACGCCGCCCCGTTCTGGGTCATTAGTTTGGAGCATGTTTTCTTCGGAGAGAGTAGGCGGTCTGCTCTGTCGTTTCAGCCCCCAACTCCATTGCGTCGGGAGGGAAGGGGGGTGGGGGTAAAGGAGTTGGGGAATTGCGTCTCGCCGCGTGTTGGGAAATTTCAATCGGTGCTTATTTGTGGGTGTGAGTCACGATGCCATTGTTATAATTTCAATTCTGCGTACAATTGTTTGTTTTGTCTGTTTTTTTCGAGTATCATTCTTTTTCCAAGTTACCCCATCCTCAGTCGTTTTTCTCTGCGGCAATTAACTAAATAAAATTACGTACCTAATCATAATCTTGAAAAATATTCACCTACGAAATTATTGACTTTTGAGAAGTACAGGATTCTTTTCACAGTCGTTATGGGGCAATTTTTAAAATTCTTCTAAATAATGCAAAATATTTAATTACCTTTTCATTACATAGAACTGAAAATCACAAAACACTTATTTCAATCGTTTTGTATGACAGCCGTTTTGGGGATAATGTTTGAACTCGATCGTTAATTATTACATGATTGCCGAAGTTAGCAGAGTTGCAGAGATATAATTTTATTATAATATGTGTGATGCCCGTAGTAATACATGTAATCACCCATCATGAAAGGTTTTACAAGATATATAATTTAATTAAAATTGAACCGCCACAAAATTATAGGTAAATGTGCTCTATTAATTTGTATACCTGCGTAGAGTCTTCAATATAAAATGCTCTCAGTACTGCACCGGACTACAAAAGTCGTAACGCTCATTTTTAAATGTTAATTTACATTTGTATCCCAACTTCGTATTTATTCTCATAACAATCACCTGCAGATATTAACCGTGGTAACCGGTGTGAGGATACCAAATATATCCAGTCTGAAATATTAACTTTGCTAAAAATATGTATTTCAGGCCAAAATTCCCCTTCCGAATAACCACGTTAGTTTACCCCTTTTACGATGATAATTCCGCGTCGTTCGATTTTAGTTTTCCCCCAAATCGTTCGATTCGATTAATAGCACTCCACTTTTTACTCTCGTAAATTCAAAATTCCGCATCGCACACTGACGTGAGCTCATTTTGCCTTCGAAGTCATATCCCGGCCGCCGAAATGTGTCTAAAGCTTTACTCGTAAAAGAACCAAGCCCGTCACTCGCTCCGCTGGAAATTTACGATGGAACCCGAAAGCGTCATCGCCTTCATTGCTCGATGTACACTCGCGCCCTCTGTGGCGGCTCTTTTGAGGGTCTTCATTTCGACGGAGAGGCCTAAAGGCTGTGAAAAGGATGAGGGGACGAGGGAGAGGGAAAAAGGGGTGAAGAAAGGAACGTGGTCTAAACGCCGAAGTGGAAGAGGAATAAGTGAGGAAGAATGGAGGGTGTGAATTGCCTCTCCCTCCCCTTCTGAGGGCGGCTGGTCTATCAGGATTTTTCCTCTTACCTTTATGGATAACATCATCGACTTTCATCAAAAATTCTCATGGGTTTGTACGGGACTAGAAAATCATGACGGAATTGCGATTGGATGGACGACAGACGGTGGAAGGAGAAACATATTGGGAATGAAGCCTCATGAAGGATATCGGGAGTCTTGACAGTTTCTACTTCTCCGAGATGGTCCAATAGGGAAAGGTAATATGTTCAAACGTCCCCCACTCCGTATACCTCTAGCCTCGGAATGGACGATTGAATGCTCTTGATTTGAACATCGGGCGATGGTGTCTGCATTCTCGGTTGCCGGTTCCAAGAGAGTAAAACCTAATGCAAGTATTTCTTGATATATACCGTGTAACATGAAGTGGGAAAATTCCTGAAGACTTGCCTCATAATATATACATTTAAATTATTATACTTTATAAGATTTCACAAGAAAATGGTTATGGGTACATCCGGGTTCTCTTCGCATTACTTGATACATATATTTTACTCATGTTATTGCGCCCAATTTTTTTCTATCAGGTAAAACGCAAAAAAGTATTTTTCCGTAGAATTTCCTTATAATCTTTTCTGCAGAAGTAAGTTTTAATGTAGAACCACGACATAACTCACCGAAATTTATAACGATAGTATTTTGATTCTTCTGCCCTCATAGACAAAATAATTTGAATTTAGCTAGCAATTTGCGTCTCATAACTTTTTAGTAGAAGCTGAATAATTTTAAATCCAGCCGGCTAATTTGATTCATTGTGTAAAATTCACGCCAAAGAGGAAGGTACATTAGAAATTGATGGTCAATTGGTAACGATAGCTGGGGGTAGACTTCTATTCAAGCAATTTTTATCACAAAATAGTTTATTAAATAGATTATAACCCATTACTTTGACATGCTACGGAAATACTGAATCTCAATCTAGTTCACCAATTTTCTTCGATTCCATTGTCAAGCCAATTATATTTCCTGAAGGTTGAATTTTACTTTAAATGGATAAACTATCGAAGGCGATCTAATTCTGTAGCAACATGTATCAATATTACGAATTAGTTACTTTAAATCGAGTTGGACTCAATTGTTAAAAGCGTGTAAAATAAGTGCATGGTTCGGCCAGATCTTCTAATTGAGTTAATAACACACTACCCCCATGGAATCCGTCACGAAAGTAAATAAGGCCTGGGTTATGAGCTCTACGAAGCGTTTTTCTGAAATAGTGTGCTGAGGAATATAAACTCCGCTGCTAATGCCTATGATTTATTTTCTTGTGAGCACTACTTATATTTGTCTACAGAATGGGTTAAGGGCCAAGGAGTATATTAACTGAGCAACTCTTTGACGCATGTAGATATATGTACATATAAAAGAACGCTCTTTAGTGAAAACAAATATGTAAAAACTTTGATTAAAACATTTGAGCAAAAACAGAGAAAGGACCCTTACATATTTAGTTTTTGACTGAGCTAATTAGGTGAGTGTCTTTTCTCTGTAGGTAAGTTTTAATAAACTTATAAATAAATAAATAAATAAATAAATATATATATATATATATATATATATATATATATATATATATATATATATATATATATATATATTTTCTCAGTGTGCATTCAAAGAAGATTCGCTGTTTTGGCGAAATAGATGGGGTTAAATAAATTTAGACAGTGTTAAGTCCCTCATGTTGAAAGTGAGAAGCACGAATTCTTACCATGAATAATACAAAAATAGCAAACTCCCGAGGGTACAATTGTTTGACTACCAACTGTGTTAAATGCTATGATGATAAGACCTCATTCCGCCATTGTTATTTCTGCGTTTTAATGAATCTCATTGCTTTCATTTGCCTTGTTCTAAATACCACGGTGCTTGGATTTCTCTCTCAGTTTCTCAATTTCAGCAAAAAGTACGTTTTAGTAGTCGGAAACGTATGATCTCACACGATTGAATAAATAGCGTAAGGCGTGTTCGTCATTTTTTGTCTCATATGTTGATGAACAGCTTAGCGTGTTGATCAGATGGTATTTCACATAGAGTGTAAAATTTAACCGGTTTATAACCACAATTCTTTTTCCGTGCGCCGTGGTTTTCCCTCGCCATTAACGGAAAATAAATAATCTACTTTCATGCGATAGTGCGGTGAGTATGAGAACCATCAGAAGTGCTGAACTCCAGTTGAAAGCGTGTAAGCACTAAAATGTTAGCGTACGGCGGGCTCTGGAGTGGGATTCGAATATTAACATGCGTTTATATGCGTATATGGTATGTTCGTTTATTGCTACGGAAGAAGGTTTTCGGGTCCACCATTTGACGACGCTTTTAGGGTCCATTTCAGAGACTTTGAGGTGGAAGTAGCTCCAGTTATTGTCAGCAGCGCACATTTCCACTCCGACTGAGTGGTTTACGAAACAAAAGCGTAGAAAAATATTATCTGAGGTGAATTGAGCTTCGTTTACCTAACAATTTCTGTGAAGCCAAAAAAGTACCAGAGTCACGCAAAGGAATCCTTTCAAAACCATGCGTTCCACAATAATTAAAATGTCAAAAATGGGGGTAATAAATGCTTTTACGCCGGTAGAATGTGGTAAAATTTACACTAATATTCTCTAATATTCTAATCGTTTCCTTGATATGTTGGTGACCAAGATTTGGTATAAGTTTAAAGTACTGTTCGACTAACAATTCCAAAAAGGTATTGCGAGTTTCAAATTAAAAGACTTTCAAAATTTACGGCAAAAAACTTTTTGAGTCCATTTTTGACATATTTTGAGTACAGTTACATGATGTTTCATCAAGAAGAGAACGTTTCTATACTTCATTTTTTTGTAACTCTAACAAAAACTCATTTCTCTTGAATTGATTTGGGATTTCTTTCAAAACTTTCTTGACCCTAAATAAATGGGAAAACAGGAGAAAAATTACATGTGTTTTTAAAGAAATAAATGATTGATGAAAAATCTGACCGAAAATATAATTTTTATAAACTGTGCAATCACCCTGGGATGGCATTCCTTTATTATCCAACGGACCGCTATACATGGCTAGTTATATGGCATTTGATCTCTAACTTAAATTGCGTTCTCCTGGGTCATTTCAGAATTTCAATACCTTGTTCCATAAGTGGCCATGTCTCATCAGTTTATTTCGGTCCTGATGTTGGCTCCATTTCAATTTGGATGGACATTGATTCGTGGATCGTTAGAGTTATAACTGTACTTACACATAGTTAGCATTAAAAAAATGAAATAAAAGACGCTATGTCAATTTATTCCCAGGCTG
Source organism: Hetaerina americana (assembly GCF_022747635.1). Taxonomy (NCBI): domain Eukaryota; kingdom Metazoa; phylum Arthropoda; class Insecta; order Odonata; family Calopterygidae; genus Hetaerina; species Hetaerina americana. The sequence goes on from NW_027287084.1 coordinate 2,909,457, forward strand.
CTCACTTGGTTAACTGTATGTTTAGCAGTGCGAACATTCGCGGTGCGCACAAATCCATGCACAACAGCCGTTCACACGGCCTTAAGACACTCTGGAAAAATTCGCCGCTTTGTGTCCATTTTTCACCGCTTGCCAACTGTGCCGCTTGCCTCGCCATCATCTCCCGAAACTCCGGTGTCAATATATGCGGCGTCGGCGACTGCCTCCAGGTGCTCCCAGGAAACGTCCCCACGGGAGGAATTTCCCTTTCGACTAAATTTCCTCTTCCTTTCCACAACCCCAACCTTCCATCGCTTTTTTTCTCCCTACCCTACCCCAAACCCCCATAACCCCGCGGGCTTTTTTCCGCGGTCCGTTCAACCACTTCACCGCCATCTTCGCGCCGCCTCCCCATCCCCCTTGCCCTCTTGCCGTCCTTTCCCGGTCCGTTTTTATTTATATGCATACTTTTTTCATCCGATATCCTCTTCCTCCTCCTCCGTCCTGATATCGAGTTTTTGTGTTGGATTTCGCTTCTTCCCCCTCCCCTTCCCCGTTGCGCTGCCTCTCTTTTTCATCGCAGAAATCTCTCTCGCCATTGGTGCCGTGGCTTTTGCCTCGGGACGTGCCCATGACCAAGACTTCCCCCATCCCTTGCGTCTTCCACGCAAATCCCCAACCCACCCACCCCATCTTCTCTCTCTTCTTTCCATATTCCGCCTACCCAGCTCATATCCATCCTCTTCTTCTCTTTCTATCCGACTTATGTTTCTTTCCCTCCCATGCTGCGCGGTCTCTCTCTTCCTTTCTCCCCGTGGAGCTGAGAGAACCCTGGGAGAGGATACCGAACTGCCAGCAGATGGTTTCTACTCCTTGGAATGCTAACGTTGTATCTTCACGTATACATTGAAACTCCCACGAGGGGAACACGTTCAATCCCTTACTCAATAAATTTACATTAATAAACCGTGCAAAGTGATCAGTTATAGCATTAAAATTAATAGCGTGCGTTCAATGGTTAAGGATTGTAATATTTGACCAAATACACTCGTAATAATTTAGTTGCCGCATAAGATTTTGAGGAATGTCCTCCACTGATTATGTTTCTCAAGCATATCAAAGTGCACATATGCCATAAATGTAAGGAATTCTAGTAATGCTTTTCTGTGAAATCAATAGTTTCTCAACAGTGCTTTGAACTAAAGTGACATTTCGAACTGAAATTCCTTATTCACAAGTAATTTGAAAATGCTTAATCAGAAACCATTACGATGAAAAACCAAAATAAATTCCGTAACAAGCAAATTAGCCGTTCTGTTAACTTGTATTCGTTTTTTTAAACACCTGTTATTTTTGGAGATTTAATATATTCCTGGTTGTAGCAGTTAAATTTCAACTAAAAAATCTTTTCTTCCGATAAATTCATTGAAGATGGAAAAATAAACTGAAAACGAGATGAGGGAGAAATTCATTAGGAATAACATTTGGATGAATTTTTGGAAGGGGAAAATTCCAATTCTTATGTGCATGATTTGGTGACAAAGTTTTGTATATTTTTTGGAACCAATTTTTTTTGTCTAACATTTAATTTATTTCCTCATTAGTCTTTCACTTATTGAAGATGAACCCTATCAAATTTACTTTGTTCTGTTTCTTGAGCTTCCTATTAATTCCCCTGGCGTTACGGTTTAGCGGGAACTTTGGGAGTGTTTTAGTTTTGGATGAAATCGAGGAAAAACAACAGCCAATCACGGAATTCAATTTTGGAAAAAAAATGAACCCACTTGAAAACCGTTTAATGATATAATCGAGAGGGGTGACAAGTGAAACCCTTGATCGATAGTCTTTTTAATGAGTCGATGTCCATTTCACTGTTAATTGGAATTGTTCATCTCCCGGTCGCCATTCTGTCCAATTACCGAGTTTTGATATTTTAGCAATATTCAACAATTATGAAACAGCCAGGTTTCATCACATTAAGAGCTCGAGCACTTGACTTCTGGGTACATGTTGGATATAAAAATAATTTAATTCGTTTTTCTCTTTGGCAACGTCGGTGTCTGTAAACGAATACTTTCTATAAATAGCAAATTATACTTCCAAGTCTATATTTGCCGATGATCACTCGTTTGTGTGATCACGGTACCTCATTTCACATGCAAGTTCATTAGATGGAATGCTTTATCGAAAGGGCTGCGTTTTGTGCTGTCCCCAGTGATTATGTCATTAAATGTAATTGGAAGGAACATTTCGTTTTCTAATGTTTCACTTTACTCATGTGTGTGTGCGTGTATTTTTTCATGGAGGAGCTCACGAAGGGATAATTAAATATTTAGGTGACCCAGGAGTGACAAACAGAAAAAAGTAACAAGTAAAAGCATGCAAAAAAAACACGTAAATCATTTCTTTGGAAATATCTTCTACTTTTTAGTACTTTTTAACTACCCACTTTTCTCTCAAATCAAGCGCCATGGATAATTACGTGCGAGAATGAATAATACTCTAATTTCGGTTTAAGGTATTTTAATATAAATGATAAAATAATTATGTTACCCTCTTATATTATTGTATTGATGTATTAATAATGAAATAATAATATTTTTATGAAAATGTTCCTTGAATCACATGCACCTTACCGCTATGTATAACTTGCATGTTATGATTAAATATGAACAAAACAAAGATATATTGACATATTTTCAAGCTACATCAAGTTTATTAATTCATGGGTCCATCTTGTAAAAGTTTTCCCATTTATCCTATGCCCCGCAAAATTGTCATAATTTTCGAAAAGGTTCTGTACTATTTGCTTGTTGTAAGTCTATTGTGACAGTCTTCTTTGTTTAACACCTGTTGCTATTCCAAATGACAGTACTTGGCAGGAGATATTATCTCAGTACCTTTCTCCTATTTTTGGCAGTGTTTTTCATTGGCAGTGTTCAGTTTGGCAAGTTTTGTTTCACCTGCTCGTTGAAGGAAGACAGAAGAATGTCGCCCTCTTGATTGAGATGCAAGCTATCGAGTACACCTTTCAGGTTACAAATTTCGTCGTGACAATTCTGAGTCATCGATAAAAAATTTAGTAGTACACACAGCGGCTCCTCAATATTTCTTCCTGCTAGAGAGCCGACTGAGCCGAAGCTAAGGAAATGCCTCTGTCTCGCTGGTGGCCGACCTTATAAACCACTTGGCAGGTCCAAAGTTAGATATCTCGCAAGGGTAGAGGAGGAAGCATTTTCCTCACAGCACAAATGATCGGTATGCATTTCAGTTTTTAAGGTCAAGGCAAAATATACGTGTGTACTTGAAGGACAAGTAGTCATGGGTTGAATTCGTCGGTAAATCGTTACCTAGAGTAGATCTTCAATACTGCGAATTACTATGCAAATGTATCGGCATTATTGGCTGCGGTAATGAGTTGGCAACATCCATAGCTCGTATGATACGGAAGAAAATGAAAATGAAGATCTCGGTGATTAACGAAGTAAACGTGATTTAATTACTCGATCGATGAAAAAGGTAGAGCTATTTAGGAACCACAGCGTAAAAGGAAATTACAATATTATCAGTTCGAGGATCAACTGGTTATGATCTATGTAATCCTTTCATTATTAATTTTTCCATCCATTCCCAATTCTCTCCATACCCATTCATTCGATTTATTTTTAGGAACCGAATTTTCTTTCTCAAAATTTGGAATCATAAAGATTGTCATTGAGCATCCTTCAAATTGCACCTTAGTATAATAGCTATTAAAAATTAGCTGCTATACGAGCAAATATATAATTTTAATCGATTGAATGAGTTTAAACGCGATACACAATTTAGATAAGGTCATCTATTAATCCTTGGTGCATAGATCGCGGGTCTCTTTCAAGTGTCTTTCTCTCTCTTTCTCTTTTCTCCATATGGTTTCTCCAACTTTGCATCCCTATTCTCTCAAATAGTTCCTCAGAATATCTTACATTGTTTTCTTGCACCGTTTATGTTTCATCTCCACACGTGGTATGTCAATTTGCATTTTCCTATCTTTAAATCCTATATAAGTGCCATTGGAACAGGCAAAACACTGATTATGAAAGTATGAAAGAAGTGGTTTTTACATTGTTCTCAATTATTTTTCCATGCAAGAATTTCACAATTTGGCATCAAAATAACCGTGAGTTTCAATATAGAAATCCGATTTAATGAATATAGTTATTCTTACGATCAGATATCGTTGACAAATGTTTATAATTTGTTATTGAGTACTACCGAACAAAAAGGCATAATATTTTAAGGATCTTTTATCTCCTATATACTGTTATCAAATTATCACCCATACAATACTGAGATTAGCAGTTTAAGTATTTTCAATGGAATCGGGAAGAGAATTATTTGTCTGAGTTGTGAGCCTTCTTTTATTAAATAAATGCTATTAACGCCATTCAGAACGGAGTATAATTTTCGAAAATCTTTTATAAAACCACTTATACTATGGAATCTAACTCCACCACATTGTTTTACAGCAAACTTAATGTCCCTATTTTGATACGGATTCGATATCAGTCGTCGTAAATGAGGGTGAGTTTCCATGTCAGCTTTTAAAAGTTTTCAGCGATAGAATACTTCTAAGTTTCTGTTAATACTTCCAAGTTATGGTGGATAAAAACCATATTTTATTATACGCGATATAAAATATATTATTGAAGATGTATTTTTGATCTAAGGCGAGAGTTCGTTTTAGCCCTATAGATGCAATGAGCAGTTTAACCAACTTCTCGGTGAAATTCCTATAGTTGTTCTTGTCCGATTGCTTCATGCATTTTCTTACAAAACGTCCATACTTTCGCCACCTGATTGACGGGAAGTAGGTACGTATGAATCACCGAAAACTTATTGAATCATTAGTTACTATGTCATTTCATATTTATGGAATTCGGCGTTGGCATCCCTGTGGAAATCATGCGCAAAAAAATCCATTCTTTTCAATTCCTCCGAGGCTTTCATTGTTTTTCCGAATTGGCTAATTTATTTTCTTGGACTATCTCCTTCGAAGGGAGTGAAGGTATTCAGTATACGGGAATCACAGTCTAGAAGTCTTCTGGTGAACCAATTTTTGAATATCACTGCCTCGCGACAAACTCAGTTTGTGGATCCAAAGGAGGTGGACACGTCAATGGAGAAGAGGCATTGCCTTCAATACTCTCTCTGCACCAAGGTCTTCTATTCTTTGCTTCACTCCCGTCCAGTCCTCCCTTTCCAGCACTATCAGAGCCTCCGTCTCTATAGCTATGCATACATTACAGAGCGCATCTATCTCAATGGGAAGTGGTTTCGTTTTCGTTTGCACTCGAATTTCTCCATTCCTCTTCTTTTATTTCTTCCACCCACGTCTCGCTCTGTTTATTTCTCCTTTTCTTTCGAGGATAACTCTTTCTCCCTAGCCATCCCCTCAGGGGTGAGGGATAAGGGTGGGTTCCGTTCTCCTTCCCTTTTTTCCCTTATCAGTTTTTCGACCTGAGCACGATTCCATTTCTTTTCGATCAAGGAAAATAATGGCGATCGGTGGTTGGCATATCAAAAACCCGCGTTTCTTCGGCTTCCTCTTTATTTTATTTTTATTTTCCCGCGTTTTTTTTTTATTTTTAGTCTCGGGAACGGAAGAATCGATCAAATGTTTTGCGTGAGTCGCTTTCGAGCGCTTTGGTAAAAAAGTAATAAATTTGCAACTCTTTTCGTTCGGCGTCGCGGGGGGGGGGGAGAGTGTGGGTGGAAAGGAAAATTCGAAAAGTATTTACAAGCGTCGGCGACATTCTGTCCTTTTATGCGCATTAATGAAGAATATCGATTCCGTTCAAAACCTCCCGAGAGAGATGTATTTTATACGGTTGGATGGCTGGATGCGTTGCCGGTCGGCAACCCGGGTGGACCTTTTTCTACTATCCTTATAACGCAAGCGCGCCGGGGGCCGGCAACTATTTGTTTGTTTGACGTTCTCATTTGACCAGTCCGAAGCGGACGCGCCAGGTCCGAAATGAACACATATGCATGGTAATAAATGATGCTTATGACGCGGGCGTCGGCCATTCGGTTGCACCTCTGCGAGGGAACAAATACGCGATTATGGCCTCTTCTCCTGCGCCAACCCTTCTTCTCCTCCCTGCCCCCTTTCCTCTCACAAACCCACTCCTCAAACATTACAGCGATATCCTAGGTCCCCTACCCTCCCATCTCGCGTTCGCGTACGTAGCTCCTCCGCCCTCTAGTCCCCTCCTCTCATGGCCGCTTCCCATCTCCCTTTGCCCACCCCCCTTCAAAACCCTCCCCACTCACTATCGCTCAATCTCATTCAACCTCGTTTTCCATGCACTCTTTTCAGACCCGGGAGCTGTAATCTGTTTCTGGATTCGTCTCTGACCACCTCATCTCCACCCCTTTCCACTTTAGCCAGACCCCACCCTCCCACTCAAACCCCAGAAAATCTCCCAACTCTTTGCACTGCCTCTTCCCCACTTATCCCCCTCTCCCCCAAGCAAAAGGCAAACACGGGAGTCCGCCTTCTACGCGGTCGGGATCAGCCCCAAGGGCTTCTGTTCCCCCTCTCCCTTCTCCCCCCCCCCCAAGTTCCTTTCCATTCCCTCCGTACCCATCACCACCTATCCCTTCATCTCCTCTCCCCAAATCTTTCTCTCCCTCTACCCCCTCTCCTTTCCTCCCGAGTTACTCATCCCGACAGGGGTGGCGGGAAATAAGGAGGCTGGCGGCGACTCCGGTTCGAGGAGCTAAAGGGGTCTCAGGACGAAAAGAGGGGTCGATGGGAAGGGGCGGACCGCGAAGGCTGGTTGGTCGGCTGGCGGGGCTGAAGGACATCACAGTTTCTCAAGCAATGCCCCCTGTATGGGGTTCACCCGCCTCTCATTGGAGGAGAAGTAAAGAGTTGCAGAGAGAGAGAGAGCGAGAGAAAATTGTGCCGACTGCGGGAGGAGCGTGTTACAATTGAGTGAGGGAGTTGCCCCATTGCTTAGCGGGGGTTACAATCAGGGCGGGCCCAAGGTCTGAGGGGTCTTTCACGCAAAACCTAGAGGAGTGAAGGGAAGGGAAACATACCCAAGCGGCGGTGAATTGGAGGGCAAGTCGGAAGGGCAGAGGTTTTGTCGAGAAAGGAATTACCTACTCGGGTGTGGCAGGATGAGGGAGATACAGAGATGTCAGAATCAAGAGGTCGACCCCATCTTCTTTGATGTCCCAGCGATTCGTTTTCCTTTTTGATCTAGGCAGGTGAGATCTGACCCCACGATTTGTCCCGAAATCTGGGGTGTGTGTGCGCTACGGATTCGTATAAATGCCTTTGTCTCCGGGGGATATGGGGAGGGTGTGCCACGTAGGTGGACGTCCCAGATTCCTTGTTCAGGACAGGCAATCTGCTGTAAGTTTGGAGCGTGTCTCCCCGGTTGTGAGGGAGGGGAAAGAGCGGTTTTATAATTGCAGCATCAAGGGGATCTCCTCTGTCGGAGGATTTAGAAGACAGCTGTAGCTGTCGAATGATAGGTTTTATATACGCGCGTGAATTTAAGTAAAAAAATACTCGAGTGGTAAACTCTTGAGTAAACTTTGATTCCCTTCGGTGATAAATGGTGCTGGATAATCTGGTTCGATAAGAAAAACGTATCTAAAGTCTTTTGTGTGTTGCGAGTACTCAAAAACTTCGGCAAGGAACTCACCCTTTGATTCAGTACAACATGTTGGAAATATATACACACACATATATATATATATATATATATATATATATATATATAAATATAAATATAAATAAATATATATATATATATATAAATATAAATATAAATATATATATATATATATATATATATATATATATATATATATATATATATATATATATATATATATATATATATATATATATATATATATATATATATATATATATGCGTAATGCGCAATGCGTATTTATGAATTATTTATGCGTAAGTTTTACTTCTTTACCATTATTCATGTTGCAATAGATGCAGCATTCTTTGTCCCTGAGTAGTTCGCTAAATCGTGTCATTCAAAAGTAAGTAAAGTGAGAGGTGATTTCGCGCTCATTTATTTATATCGCCAACTAGTATTTTTGTCGAAAGATGGTTAAAAGATAAATATCGCGCAGTAAAAATAGTTTTTTGCTGTTAAAATTGAAAATAAAAGAATGGGTAGTAATGGCGACGGAATATTACAAGAGCGTCAAAGGGGTTAAAGGTTCCGTTAAAATTTGTAATTGCAGCATTTTAACCTCAGGGCATTACTAGCGCATATCCAGCAAATCGCATTGCCATCAAATATTACAGCTACTGGCGAGGGCAAATTTCAATGACACGGCCTCAGTACTGCAATGTGGAAGCTGATGCCAAATCGATACGTTATTCGGTCTTCTCGTATTCCAAAGTTTTTAAAGTAATAATTGCAATATTATTAAGTCGCAAAATTTCGGTGTCAATTGTTGAACATCTATCGTTTTTAAAAAGGTACGTCAGTTGAAAATTTTTAAATTTATTTGAAGATATGAGTTAGAATCTTGTCAGTCAATATGCGCAACAATATGAAAAAATATTTGCGTATATTTTGCTCTCAGAAGAACCTTCATCTTGATTCTATGACGAGTAAAGTGCCTGTGTGGAGTCTTCCAAACTGCCATTATTATTTTTAATAACATATTCCTTCACTTTATCTGAATAATATTCGGACTGCGAGTGTACATCGTAAATTATCTGTAGTCAGTCTGGCAGGAGGCCTGTTCCCGGGTAAATAGGTCCGGTGACGTCGTCTCAACACACCGTTTGCGAAGAAGATTTTCATCTGTCGACTCCCACATATAGCCACTAGTGTCAGGGAAATGTCACGAGGAGGGGTCATTAGTTTGGCGAGCGTCTTTCACTTACTCGTTCTTCATATTAAGTCCGGGAAGGCAATTATACGCCGCCAAACACGACTCAAACGAACGGATGATCGGAGACATCAACAAGGTGGCAGACGGGCGCGCGGCGGCCGTCTGTCATTCATGCGGTTCCAGTCGTCTTAGGAGATCGACCGTCTGACTGAGTGACAACCCTCCCTTGCAGGCTCACCCCTCGATACCCACTTTCCCTCAAATCTCCCGTCCACACAAATTCACACTCAATTTCTCCCCTTTTGTCTCCTTTGACCTATCCCTTTCGCCGCCGACCCTTTCCAAGTCCTCCCGGGTCGCCTCCGGTCCCCTACCCACCGGTTTTGCATCAAGTCCCGGACCCTCCTCCTCTCCCGCGACCCACCCGAATAATCCCCCTCGCCACACTTGCATCAACACTCGGATATTTGTCCTACTCCCTTTTTTTCATCTTCCTGCTGGATCCCCTTTGGTCGACCGTGGTGTCCTTCCATCTCTGGTCTCCCTCCTTTCCTCCCCTTTGTTCCCACGTACTGCGCGAGTGTTGTCGTTTTAAGTGGGTTTGACAAACCAAACAGGGCTGGGGGGAAAAGCGGTCCGTGAGGCAGCCGTGGCTAGGAGCGTGGGGTTTAGGGGATGTGGGGGGATAGGGAATGGAACGATGGTTTGCGAGAATCCTTTTGGGAAAGACTCGGCCGATTTGAAAAAAAAGTTGGTGACCTAGGAAGGGTGGCATGCGACGCCGTGATATTTCTTTGTCGTCACAGCCGGACCGGGGGATTGTGTAGAGATACAGTCGTGTATGTGTGTGTGTATTCACGTGAATAGATGCCTTTCTTTCCTCAAGGATCCTCATTTTTTTTCCACTGGCGGTTTATTCTTCTGCTCCTCTTCCTAAAGAGATTGAACCAGATTATTCCGCCGGTCCTTCGAATACATTAAACTGAAAACGTCTTTTGGGGTATTACCAACTTTTTAAGCTTGATATTTTGTGAAGCGATGTTTTCTTTAGGTTTTTTTCTATATTTTTAAGAGATACATCCTCTTAAAATTCCATTCCACTCTATTAAAATCTAAATTATTTTTTTCCCTCAAAATGATATTTTTTTAAGACCTCTCTGATTTAAAAAGAAATTTCTTTCCCACTGTTTATTCATGCGATGTGGTATAGCCATCAACTGTTTTATGAAGTCACTGGTTTCTACGTTGACTTACTTAAAAAGTTTGAAAAAGTCTGCACAGCTATAAAAAAAGTACGAATTGTAGATTTTAGTGTGGGTTCCTTTTTAGGGCTTTTGTTTGTGATATGTGTCCAAAAATAGCGCAATCAACACCAGTATTTAGTGTTCTATTAACAGGAAAACTATACCGAGTTGGGCGCTTTTGATATTTTATTTTTAGTTTCTTTTGAAAATTTAAAAACCGTTATTAATTTTTTATAAAGTTATGGTTTATATCTGTATATACGATGTATTGTTTATAAATTTACAGTATTTTTTACTAATATGTAATCTTCTGATCGCATTAGGCCGGGTATGCACTTTTGTTACGATTGAAATGCTTGTCGGAAGAACTTCGTTTGATGATTAGCTGAGTTTCAGGGAAATCCGTCAATGGCTCTGAAAATAAAATTATGATGTAGATTCCGGTTTTGAGGATCATTTAATACTGCCAAACATTAATCCTCCACAAGTATTAATCTGTTATTTATGAGTTTTTACCTGATTTTTTTCTGAATTGTGGCTGAATTTTCCAATGGAGATGTATTGAAGCAATCTCTGGGAATTCTAATGAAAACATAGCCTTTATTTTCAATAGTATAAAATAACTTAAGCCGTAAATTAGTAAATTGGAATTGATTTGCATATATGATTACATAAGATAATAATATTAATAATTTCATTAAATTCATGTATAATTTGCAATGTAATTGCTAATTATATCTGCCTAATTTAATAATGTGATCAACCAATGACCCATTATTCTGCCTCCGTTGTAAAATATATTTTGACGCAAATTTTATTCGATTTGAACTTATGCATTTATTTCTGCGAGTTAGATCCGTGGGATTACGTTCTAGATTTTGAATGGAAATTATTCATTTTATTTTCTCAGCTGTAAAAGGTCTAAAAATATTATCATGCAAATACAAAACGCCAAAAAAATATATTGTATTGCTGAAGCTATACAGAGTTTTGTCGTTGAAAAATTTATTTTGGGTAAATAAACCGACTCCAAAGTGCATCTAAGTACACCGTGGCGAACGACGTAATACAAATATTTTGAGATCTGACTGACGGTACGTGTGCTGCGCTTGTTCAATTTGAAGGATATCCTGTCACTCCTTACCGATGCCGTGCTAAAGGCGCCTAGAGATTTATACTCCACACGCTCTCTCGTCACTTCTTATGCCTCCCTCTCTCAGCGCCGGAGACGAGGAAGGAGCGCACACCCTCCTCGAGTCACCTCCACTCCCTCGGCCCCACCCCTTCCTATCCTCCCGGCATCCACGGCCGCCGCCCAAGGCATTTTACCCGTTCCCACCTCCGCCTCCATCCACCCGCACATTTGAGGCCCTCTGCTCACGACGTCTCTATTGCAATAACATTGATGTTTACCCTTAGAAGGCGGCCGCACCCCATTCCCCCACCGTCGCCTCACGGCCGTCCTTCTTTTCCCGCATCCAACACCGCCCCCTTCACTCCCGGCCGTCGGGACGTCGCAGCGTTCTGGGGCAGAGGAGGGGTTACTCTCTCCTCCGCAGCTGAAATCTTCCTCCCGAGCGACGCCTTCGACGGCCCGTCACCCTTTCGAGTGCTCCTCTCGTCAATTTAATCCCCTCCGCGCTGCTTGGCGTCCGACGACGTCGTCGCCGTCGGACGGCTTCGAAACACGCTCACGGCCAACGATCCTTAATGTAATGAAAGCGGAGTTGGAAAAAATTAAATAAACGCCGTGGAGAAAAAGAGCGAAGTACGGAGACGGAATCCATTTTGATCCGCTCCCTCTCTTGCGGCAGATGTGGTAAGTTGGTAAGTGCACCGGTGCTGTAGTGCAAGCAGCCCTCGCGAAAGTGGGAATGCGAGCCTGCTTGCTTCTACGTCCTTATAGTGGGCTGCAAGCTTTGCCGAGGCAGGTTGGGTGTAGGAGAAATAAATGAAACGAGATATTCGGCTTTTTTCTACTGGATAGCATTGCAGGTTTCCCCTCGGGGGTTTACTTGTACATACTATCATCTAAACACGGTAATTCTTAGGCTTTAGCCACTAGAAATATGCATGTATATACAGACATTTACGTATGTGTAGCGAAAACATATTCCGTATGCATGCATGCTTGTTTGATAAATATTATTGCTGGGCTGATTATATTAAAAAATATTTCCTTAAGCCGTAAAGGGTTTTAAATATTATCTATTCATATAAATGTGTTATCGTTTCCCTAAACTAATTGGATATAAAATCCCCCACGGTTAATTAAACCAATGTAATCGTCTATTTCGCAGTTATTTCTCCATATCTTCAACGTTTTGAAGTTTTATGTGGGTGTGTCCGCCGTTGTATCATAGGTAAAACTTTAGGAGAGCGTGGATAAATGAAACTGTTTCTTTAGCAGAGAAATTATGGTTTAGTTTTCGCTCTGCAGTCACTCTACTAATTTTTACATTGTGAATTAAAGGAGAATTTAAATCATTTGGGATTTAAATCTGCCTTCTAAAATGTAGGTATACATTTCAACAGACAAAGAGCTATTCAAATATGAGATGTGGGTCATGGGAGTGGGTCGTCACCGTCGTCCAACTACATATATGTTCTGAAATCTCTCCTCCCATAAATTAAGGAGCATTCGGATCATCTTTGTCCCGGTAATATTTTGTAAACACTATATTCTTAATGTATCACGGTTGGAAGGGAACTTATTTGACATTTGGCTCTTTTACAGCGTGCCTAAAATGAGATTTTTATTAAAAACACGCTTCTCTTCACATTATAATAGAGAATGACTGATGTTCCAACTTTGATCCATCCACTCCCGCGCGCAATTGAAATGGACTTATTTTTCCCAGATTTTCCATAACATCGGTATTATGTTCTCCGTACTGGATATTCGTAATAAAACGCGAAACGTATAGGTTTTGTATAAAAATATTAACTTGGAAAAACGCGATTCGATTGCGAAGAATGCAGATCAGTTCATCTGGGAGCAGAAGGAGACAGCTCTTCATTTTGGTGGTCGTGTACATGTTTCTACTAATTCGTGCGTGCCTTTCAACCTCAATTCGTTGCCAAGAAGCTTCAATGCGTGAAATTCACAACTTTATAGCTTGTGATTTTCATTTTAGAATGCCATGTTCCAATTGTTTTCGATGTTACCTTCTGAAATATATTTTCATCAATCTGACTGTGGTTTTGGTGATTATTCCTTAGCTAATTTGTGAAGATCGATATAAATTCATCGTGACTTTACGGTCAGTAACTTATATGCAATCTGTTCGACGTTTTTTTTTATTTTTATCCTGAATATTACCAAATGATTGTCCTTTCAATTTAAAAAAAAAATATCCAGTCAATTTATAAAGAAAACCATTCTGTGATATGAAATGTTACTTTAAATTTCTTTCATTAATTGGTTTATGATTGAGCAATTTTCACAAAGTAATTGGTTTTCGAGCGAACATGATTCATTTCCGCGCTCAATTGGATACCTTGCCTTCATCAGTCCTGTTAAAGTAATTTTAAACGATAAAGGTAATTAATGACTTTCTTCATTGAGATAACAAAAATTGAACCGGGGAGTTTTTCTGTAGAAAAAAGTTAACGAAAGAACGACTTCGAGATTATACTTTGAATCACAGAAAATATTGTCCAAGGCATAAATATTAGTCGAAAATTATTTTCCAACACCCACTTCGCTTTGAGGACTTTAATTAACCGCCAGAAGGAAATTATTTTAATTTATCATTACAATTTTGGCATGATTAATTCAAAATATGTTGCTTTAACGCGTTTTTAATCTGAAGTAAGACTTATTTATGGCCTAGATAAACAGAGGTGTGAAATTGTGGAAAAGGAGTTGAGTACTGGCAATGTTCTTTATTCCGCCCGAGTATTTGAATGTTTTTTAGTGCTCATATAATTTGTACTCATCTATGAAAGGCCTAAAAATTTTGTCTCATCTTAAATTGCTAAAAATATTAACAATTTTATTGCATCCTAAAAATGTAAAATCGTTGATAACTTTGTTTTAACTGGAGAAAATATACATTCTATAGGTTAAAATATGAGAATTCGTGTTTCAGGTATAATTTAGATGAGTGAGTTTATCAATGACAGGCGTTTTAATGCGAGTATAATTTGTAGATAATATTTCTTCGTCCAATAACCCTATACTCTCTATTCGATAGTCAGGCGTCATTCTACAGAACAGATAGCCGACCTTAGCCAGACATCTACTGCGGGGAGATTCGGTCGTGAGTGCACCTAAGCACTAGAGTTCTTGACTAAGATGGACCCACCGGCCTTATGGAAAACATTTTAACGGTTTTCACCAACGGCCACGAAACCTTTTTTCTCTCGGGAGAAAGTGCTCGCTTATTATCTTCCAACGGGACGTTTAAGAAGTTTCAGTCCATTCATATCTGAGCACGTGCGTTCGACCCCGCCTTTCCGTCCCCCCCTCCCGTGTCAGCCACACCATGGCGCCACATGGCCGCTTAAGAAATATGAGGTTATAAGAAGGAGTGGGAGAGGCCTCATCGGGTGATGCGTTCTAGCGGGGCTCGGCCGACGGATAAATATGCGCGCGGGGTTTGCTGGGAGCAGAAGAAGAGATCCGACCGACGCCTGGGAGAAGACTAAAACCCTGAGGGTTGACGTCGGGACGCTTCAGGAAAGACATGTGGTTTTACTTGGCCGAAGAGAGAGAAAGAGAGGGGGGAATAGAAGGGAGTTTTGGATGCTTCCCTGAAAGTACCAAGAATACTGGGGGAGAGTGGGCGGTGCCGGGAGGGAGCAAAGAGGATGCCGTCCTAGTCGCATTACCAGATGCCCCATCCTCGCTCGGAGGAGAGTGGCAGATGAGTGGCCGGTGGGAGGAAGGGAGGGAGCGGAGCGGGCAGTCTTCGTCCTCCGGGAGTGGGTCGTGTTGATGCAGCCACCCCGACCGACGTGACCGAGGAGAGAGAAGCCCTTTTGATTCCATGGCGTCCACGCGTAAAAAATATAAAGATTTCTCCTCCGCTCTCCTTTCAATCTTCCTCCTTTTTCCTCCACCGCTGCCGTTGTTATTATTGCCCTGCTCCCGCCCCACCCTCATCTTCTCCGTCTCCTGCCGCTCCATTCCCCCCCACCCCCCGCACCTCATTAACGTCGCCTCGGCGGCATGATTGCTTGCAATTCCGCCCGGAGGGGGCCCCAAATGAAACGGACGGCCGGGCGTGCCAAGCGTGTGCCCCGCGAGATAATTCTTCTTGGCACGCGCTAACCGTACAGCGGAAAGCAAACGAGATTTATATGTGGACTGCTCTCCGTGAGGATGTAGGAGAGGGCGCTCTGGGGGTTAAATTTGCAATCACCATCGAATAATTTAGACCGCTTGTCACAACTTTAATTACCAATATAATTTCGGGTCGAGGTGGATGGAATATTAGTGGCTGCAATTTATAGATCGAGCCTGTGTTCTTTCTGTGGTTAATTTGTATCTTCATACAATGATAAGGGCCCTTTGTGAGCAGACTTCCCATTAAAGAGTTGAATGAAAACTGACCTATTTTGAAGATGTGGGCTATATTTTAATATTCATAAATAAATTTGATTTTTCTAGTTAAGTTTTGGTGGTGGTAAAGAGATTTATTAATGACGACTGATATTTCTCTTTTTGTACCCTAAAATTGCGTTTTATGCAGAATTCATAATCATATTACTTCATTTGTTGTGGTCTTTTCAGTTTCTTTCTCTTTTTATCGTAATGGTCTTTTATACAAAAGAGGAGGAGAACTTTCACATGGAAATATTGGTAATCCAAACTTGAAGCCATGGGTGTTCGTATCGCATCATAATTTATTCAACACGCTTGCCAGATGTGAAAAAAAGGTTACTTTGCATTTAAAAGCATATTCTCACGTTCATAGTAACAGCCGCTAAATGAAATATATAAAATTGCGTAAATATACACACGTGCTCCATAACTGGTGCTTTAAGTTTTTTCCCGTCATTTAATATACTGTTGGTATCTTAGCTGAATTGTTGTAGTCAGTAAGACACTCTGTAATGTGTTATCCCTGTCAGCATCATAAGATTAATATCAATCGTTTGGGACAGCTCTCCAATCGACTAACTTGTCCATTGATATCTTCTTGATTTGACATTTCTTCACTTGTGTGTTTTCCATTGTTAGTTACATGCATCGCATCCATGGCTTTCTGAAGCTCCTTCCATTCCTCCAGCTTTCCATAAACCTTCCTGCCTGCAATGTTTTTTTTTTCATTTTCCTTTTACGTTTCCTTCTTAATGTACCCAATTTCTCGTGAAGTGGAGGCCTCGACCCGAGTTAGTCAAGAACTATTTCTCGATACAAATCATTCTCCTTCTTCCTTCCATCTATAGACTATTTTCACTCTCGTCCTATCCATCCCCGTCCTTCATCCATCCCAACGTCCCCTCACCCGGTTTTCCCCCGCTCTTTTGCCCCCTCCCGTTTTTAACCCGGCCGTCCTCGTCCCTTATCTACGGCTGACGTTCCACGCCGTCATTCCACCTACTGCTTTTGGAACTTGGGAGCTCTTTCACCGTCTTCCATCCGCCGTAGTCACGGCACCCACCCGCCGGCCAAAGTCCCTGCTCTGCACCCCGACCCCAACCCTACCGCCCATCAGAGAAGCTCACCCAGCGCAGTTAACAGAGAAGAGGACATACGCATGGAGCACTCCGAACCGTCCTCCACTTGGCCACTTCCTATTTAGCGCACCGGGAGGTGGGAGGTAGGGACGGGAGACCTACTAAACCCCAGCTTGCAGGCCTTCGCATCATCAATCTCACAGATTCTCCCCCATCCCTCCCCTCGCACTCTATCCCGCGTCTGCCCATTTCAAACGTCACCGACTCCTCAAACATTTCTTCTTAATCCCCTAGACTCAGCCTGCACATCCTCCTTCGTCGTGCCTCGCTATCATTTTGTGCATTCTGTATTTTTAATCGCAAAGGGGAGAATTGAAGCTGGTTGGCTGCTCTGTGAATATCCTCTGATCGCTAGAGAGTACCCAGGCAGGATGCTCAGGGAGAACAGAACCTTTCCTCTACCTATTTATGCTTATGCTTATAAAAAATTATACCCATGGCAAATGATAATCCCCTCCCCTTAACTTCACACCTCACCGTATAAATATAGAGCCGTCTCCTTACAAAGTGGCGTAAATAATAGCCGTTCCCTCATGGCTTGGAATCCCTCTATGCGACCCTGTGGTCACTGTATTCGCTATATATGTATTGTTCCTGAGGAACCTTTTTTTTATTCCTCGAGTCCTGCCTCAATCGTGGCTTGCAACAATCGGAGGTACAGCTATAGTTGAAACTTTATGCAAAACCTCAGAAGATTCGTACTCACCTGGGTGTCATTTTTCTTTCTGCGTGAATACTGCTAACGCACTCAATAGAAGAAGACTGGCCAAAAGCATTCATTGATGGTGACCGTAAAATCTCCGTTTCCCCCATGCCATCCGGTTTTAACGCCACGGCAATTCACAGCAAGTTAGCTATAACTTGTCTTCAATGTTTATAATTAGGTACGCACACCTTAAGTAATTCAGCACAAATCTATACTGAAGTAAAACTGATATTTTTTTTCTCTTTTAAAAGAAGATCCTTCTTTCACTTCCTCAGAGAATATATGATTAAATGGTTATACTTAGCACTGAAGAATTGTTTGGTAAAGAGACGGCACCGATCCTTACTGTAGAAAACATATGACGCAAAGAAAATAAATGCACATGCAAATTGACGGAGGAATGTGAGGTAGGGCTTATGCGGTGTTAAAAATTTTTGATCATAAATATTAAGAAATGAAATATAGTAGTCCGCAATTTCCTACGGATAGGTAATAGAAAAATAGCGACATCTCGGTATATTTTGGTGATCTATTCATTAACTTTAGAGATCCTTGCAAACCTGCTCATTATAACTTTTTTCCTTATATACTTACATTCAATTTTAATGTGATAGTGAGAGGTAATTGGATACGTAAGAGATAATTACCCTCCAAAACAGCTGAAAGATTCGCATCCCTCAGGAAGAGGAGGCAGATTCCCACTCGGATTTTTTGTCACTCTGCGTGAGAGACGTTCAGTAACGAAAATATTGAATTTAGAAATCTAGAGGACTAAATGAATATGATATTTGGTGAAAAAGATTGTTTTTTATATTATTTCAGATGAAGAACCTTTATTTCAGTTGATTATAAGGAACTTAAATCGTAATCTGTGTACCATGATAAGTGTGAAGTAATGGCGAAAATTGAATCTTTAAATCAACGTGGGCTTTGAAACAAAAGAATTCTTCTGATGGCGGTAGAGCATATATAAGTTCAACAGTGAAGTAATGGCGAAAATTGAATCTTTAAATCAACGTGGGCTTTGAAACAAAAGAATTCTTCTGATGGTGGAAGAGCATATATAAGTTCAACAGTGGAATTTCAGTAGAAACTATCGCTTTTTGAAATGTCTGGGAAAACTCCCTGTCCAATCTCTCAAACCAAAGTGGGCCACGTTATAATTTCATAACCAGAATACATGGAATTACATTTCTGTGTTCTTAGAGGTGATACTTTTCTGCGCCTTCTATTGTTCTCATCGTCCTGGTTTTCTTCCCATTCATTCTATTGACATTGACCGCAATTAATCATTATTTTGTGTAACTATATTTGTCTCCAGTAATGAAAATGTCACTTGTTGGTTTTTAAAACAATTGAAACGTTGTAAAATGATATATTTAAGCCCTGAAATTCAAGCCCAAGAACACATACAGAGTCGGTAAATGTATATTTTAATAAAACC
Organism: Hetaerina americana; assembly: GCF_022747635.1. NCBI lineage: Eukaryota > Metazoa > Arthropoda > Insecta > Odonata > Calopterygidae > Hetaerina > Hetaerina americana. Next base: position 2,928,392 of record NW_027287084.1, read on the forward strand.
ATTCAGGAAAGAGAGTTTACACGATAGGTCAAATAGGGCGTAGAAATATAGATTTTCATGTATATATTTCATCGTAATATTATTCTTTACATGCCATTTCATTCATTATTGGTGCACTTCAGAGTGCGTTGGGCCAAAATATTTACTCTGTTAATTTTTATTTATGCGGAATCTAAATCATGGCCTTAAATATGTTTTTCTGGTACATTTGAATTTCATCGGGTTAGTTCATAAGTTCAATAACTAGTTTAGTTTGATGTGATTTTTGATTCAATATAAGTCAAGAGATTTATATAATACCAATAAAATCGCATGTACGAGTATATTACCGTATCAAAAACATTTTTTTCATATATATGTAGTTACATTATTACATAGTGAGTGATGTAATAATATGATATAGGTTTCTTAATTTAATCGTGTGATAGAGTATCCATACTTGGATTTATTTCTAGTGATATCCTTCATTTCGCATTTTTATTATTTTCTCAATTTCGAAGTGTGTGGTATGTTTCTTATTTTAATCGTCTTAGAGGAGGGCTCCAGCAGGCCCTTAAAATTTTTTTTTTACTATTAATCATGATAATGGTACGTTTGGTATAATTTTAATATCATGCAAAATAATTTTTTAAAGATGTCAGGTAAAGGGTAGATTTGATCTTCGATCCTCGGTTCGTTTTTTAATTCCTCTTGGAATGGCATTTTCCATTTCTCCTGGGGATTAGCTATCGGTAAAGATGATGTTTGCCTTGTAAATTAATAATAAGCGACTAAATCATTTCATCAGGCGGCTCTGGAATGTAGCAAATATTTTCCAGAATTATGCATGATGTTATAACTGATTGAATATTCACTACTTGGATATCCTCTTATGAATATAGATATTTGTAGTATTTAATCCCACGTCTGGCTTATTTCCATCCATCGTATCCTTCTCTGTCACGTTCGGGATCGCTTTTTATGTTACCGTACGCCAGATCGTGTATTATTAACAGCGCTTTGTGTCCAGCAGACCAAGCAGTGCCAGATTTTGAGCTTCGTTGAGACCGACGCCGAAAAAAATAACTTTTCATTGAAAGTTTGCGCAACGCCGCACCCTACGCACACACAAAGACACTCGCCGTACACCACTGCCGCGATATCCTTTGTGGGAGTATACACATAGCATTTGTATGAAAATACTGAAATTTTTTTTGTGTGATCATGGTATCAATGCTCTGGAAAAGAGTTCGTACCTACCTTTGCTCTGGCCGGAGGGGGAAGGAAAGCTTTTGATTCCGGTCCCACTCTCCCGTGTATGTTCTTCTCTTTCCCTACATCTCTCCTTCTCCCTATTAACTCCCCCTTACCTTCACCAACTCCGAAATATGTGCTTATTATCTCCTCACCCTCACCTACGCATTATTTTTTATTATCTCTCCCCCTGTTCAATCCCGTGTTCCCAGTTCCTCCTTCCTCTCTTCTGAAAGTCTCACTTTTACCACGGTTAACTTGTGCCATTTCCCACTCACGCTCTGAAATTCTCCGCTTTCGCCCTATTCAATTCCCACCTCGTTCACCTAGCCCTCGAATTTCACTCGGCTCACTTTCAATGCTGCACAACGAATTTACGACGGTCTTTCTACCTTGACTCAATATCAATGATACTGGTTTATGTCTTTATAAGCTTCGCACAATTACTGCCATGGAGACTACTGTTTGTGACATTTTTTCAATGTAGGATAGTATGGCAAAAGAGTAACGTGGCGTCCGTGACAAATTTCGAAAATTTTTGTACACCTACTCTTTGTCTCTGAAATCTTTCCCATAATATTCTCAACACCAGCAAACATTCATCATCTTATTAAATTATTACTTGTAGCTATATTTCATTTCTATGATTTTCTTTGTTCTAGCTTTGTAATTTATTTGTAAATAAATTAAATGGTGTTTTTACCTTAACGATTTATCAAATTGAACTCCTAAAGAATGGCGTGCTAAAAGAATAACCCGGATTTCATAGTGGAAAAAGTATGCATGGATCTTTGAATTTATGTGTATTTCTTTGGTAGCGCTCCTTGTTTCAAAAGGTTCATAGACATTGTACTTCACAGTGCTAAACTTTCTGCCACGTTTTCATTTGAAATTCAAATAATTATAACTATTCAACATTATTTTAACGTGTTAAATCATTTGTCCTCAGTAAATAATATGGTTATATTCTTTTGTAATTAAATATTGCTTTATAAGAGGGCAAGATGATGATGATCATTGATGTTCTAACTGAACATTTTTCCATCAGCAAAGTCTATTGTTATGCAAAGTATGAAAAAGACACACTCTGAAGAATGAGAGAGCGGTTTTTGGTATCTTTTTTTACATTGCGACAACTCATCCATTTCTCCACCCAATATTTGTTTTCTCCTCCTCCTCATTCCTTCACATGTTGTCCGACACGTACGCCTTACGGAGTGTCAGCGCTTGGAAAAGTAGCAAATTGAAAACGAGACATTTTTTAGCGAGAGCTCTTTCTTTTTTTTTCATTTTTGGAAAGGCCTTCAATAATTTTCAAGTGGTCATCTTTCCTTATTCTACCAAGATGGTTTCATAATTACGTATGTCCTGTGCCTATTACACTGCTGGTCTTCTTGTTAGCTTGGCTAAAAGGGCCGTAGTAGTACACGGGATATATTATCTAATAGTCATTAGGTCCTTGAAGATGCTGAACACGCAGACTGAGATAGAAACATTCTTGCCATTACGGGAAATTGGGTGCAGTGTAACTCCGAGGAAACAAAAGGAAATGGAGTGGTATCAGGATCGATTTTACTTCCAGTTTTTCTCGTTTCATATTTTCTTTTGAATCTTTTATGCCTCGCAGTAAAATATTAAAAATACCTATGCCTTTCGAGAGAATCTTTAATTTGTTTTACTTGAGCACTTCTTCAGGGTTGTATATCCAGGTTGACCTTGCTCTCTGCTCATCCTCGGAAGTTCGTTTTGGCTTACGGGTCAATATTCACTTTCTTCTACCTTGACTCTTGGCCTCCTTCGCTCTCATCTCTCTCTCGTTGAGATGATGAAGATTCTATCTTGGGGTTATAATGATTTAACTACTTTGCGTTAATTAATTACGTCTCTACAGTTTAATGGACTCTTCTGCCATCGCCAGGGGCGAAGGAAAGTTTTTTTTGAGAATAGTTAAGAGTATTCATTGCTATTAAAATGTTTTTAATGCAAAAAACTTGGTAAAAATTAAAATCTTTCTGGTTTCTCGCATTAATTAGAGCTGATATGTCACGGGCATTCGGTTAAATTCTGTCGAATAGTAACTTCTCTGGTCGAATGCATTTTAATGGTCTTAATACACGCGGAAAAAATTACCATTATTTTATTCTACAATTGTTGTGTAAAATGTTTTGACAGAACACAGCAGAGTTGATGTTCCCGACAAAACTAAATAACAAACTAAGTAACTAACTAAGTAATTAACTAACTAAGCAATCTATTAACAGCGGGTATCTCTAAAAGCCTATCGTTTGATCTGAACATTCACATCAGATATCGAATTCTGTGAGATTCTGACGGTTTCGTCAATGTTTGTATTCATTGAAAAACTGTGAGAAAAACTTCATGAAATAGTAAATTTCCTTTTAATTGAAAATGGTTGACTGGGGCACTTAACAAGGACAAAAATGAAGTGTAAAAACAATGCTAACACTGAGGGGAAATATATTTTCAACCACGGAATGTGAAGTATTCATAATGGCATCTCAAAGTCGAAGACATTAATTATAGAATAATAAACATATTATCAGTTTAATGGATGAATAATTCTAAGTAGTCAGCAATGCAAACCGGTAATATAAAGAAATGTGTTCTCATCTATTCTTCGTTAAATGGATAGGATTGAGGAATAGGAGGCTGAGAAAGTAAAAAACTTAGCCACCGGTACCAATAGATATCGATGGCTAGGCAAAAGATGAACTCTTACGAATGTCACCTTCATCTCAGATAAAACTTTTTCTCTTTTGAATAAGATTACTTAACATTTTCCATTCCCTCTGATCAGAGATCCTTCTAGTTTTGCCATTGTTCATTGACCTCAGTTACCCGAAGAATTTTGTCATCGATTCGTTCTTCCGCCTCATTTTTTACCATACCAGGGGTTTTTGGAGTAGTCCACGTAAGACGTATGTATGTTGATTCCCGTATCGTGAGAATACACTACCATGTTCCAGCCACCAAGCTCATGGAGAGGTCGTTTGGAGAAGGTGCGAACTCGTGGATGTCTTTTCATGCAAATTTATAGCGCTGGAAAATAGCATTGAAGAATGTGGTGGTTAGTGGAAATTGGGTTGCGGGCAGGTAGGCGGGTACTTAGGAGGGCGTGGGCTCAGTAACTGCATTGGTCTTCATTTCATCTGTTGTTTAGTTATTATGGAAATGTTGTCATCCAACTGCACCTCCAAATGTTTATTTTTAAGGTTCCTTTTTATTTATAAAAAACATGAATGTAAATTACATATCCTCTTTCTAAACACACACACACACATATATAAATATATATATATATATTTATATTTATTTATATATATATATATACATATATATATATATATAGACATAGATATGCATATGCATATATATATATATATATATATATATACATATACATATACATATATAGACATAGATATGCATATGCATATATATATAAGTATATATATATATATATAAACAGAGATGTAGATTTTTAGAGTATAGAGACACAAAGAAAGGACACTCACAATTTGTTATTTGACGTTTCGACAGCTCGGCTGTCGTCTTCAGAAGAATCAGATATTTATATTTATGTAAACATATATATATATATATATATATTTATAACCATAACAATAGTAATCAACCTGAAGGTCGGTTTTAGTTGGTGATAGTAGAGTTCACCCAATACCCAATAGTTCACCCAATAAGACCTATACGGCGTGTGAAACTCACGTACATGAGGCCGGTTCCTTACCCTAAGCCGCCTATGGTTTGGTTTTCCAGAAATTTTTCGTACTCCACAAATTACAGAGTTTGGGCCTACTGAGACCTACCTAGGGTCGTCCCCGGGTTTCAACCCGGAGACCTGTGTGTATGTGTGCATACATGTAGTCTTCATGCTGAATTCTTTGAGAAGGGAGGCTTGAGAAAGCGGTGGACTCTGTTAAGCGGAGAAGTTCCTGTTCAAGAATCCTTTAGCTGCACACCCTCCCCACATCCCCCTACTTTCTTTTTCATAGATTCGGGTCTACCCATCCACATTTCCCATCCTTCCCTCATAGTTGTCTTCCCCTTTTTTCCCGCCACTCCACCACGAGGCCAGCTTCTCATTTCTTATCTCCTCGCAAACCCTAGTGCTCCCGGCCTAACTCACTCCTATCTCCCCCAACTTCCTTCCTCCCTCCCAACTCCATCCGTAGACCCCGGTCACGTGCCCTCTTCATCATTCTCTCACCCTCCCCCTGATTCTGTCCCCCTCCTCACCTTCCTTCCTTCCTCTCGCCCGCCACTAACCTCTCCTCATTCTCCCCTTTCCTTCTTCCTTTTGACTCTCCACCCCTTCCTCGTGCCCTTCCCCCACGGCCATTCTTCCCTTCCGCCCTTACCCACTCGAAAACCAACGTCCCTCAATCCTGAGTCTCCACTCACTCAACTCCTTGGGGAGAAAACTCAGCCCCACTCACACGCTCTCTTTCTCCAGCCCCCTCCTCGCCCCTCCATTTCTTTCTTTACCTACACACTCCACACTTTCTTCCTCTCCGCCGAATCCCTCCTGCACACACTCCTCCCTTCACGCCCCGTCCTTAAACATCTTTCTCTCCCGTGACTCGATCTCACGCGTCGCCTCCGTCCTCCCCTATTCGTATTCTCTTCTCCTGTGTATTCCGCACGGTCGTCTTGTTTACCACCTACATCCCTACGTATCCTCTCTCCCTTTCTTATTCCTCTATGAGTAATCTATTCTTTATCTCCTTATTATCCCTATTTTACGCATCAACCACCTCAACTTTAATACAAGGCAATATAAACTCCTAATAATCCTCCTCATTAATTCTAAAATTTGTCGTTAAAATTTCGCATATGAATTTCGAATACTAGATTTCAGTAATTAATATGCATACACATACTTTTACTTCATTATTTGGAGTGTAAAATAAATTTTTTTGCCTCACAAAAGCTAAACACTTAAAGATTAAATCATTCATCTATTTTTTTATTCAATACTTGCTGAGGTATCGCTTATGACTTCAATTAAAAATGGTACCTTTAGGAGAACATATTAAATATAGTTTTAATAAGCTGTCTAGAAAAAATAGGATCATTGTTAATAGCTGAGATGGTCCTTAATAATATTATGAAGTAAAAGAATCATTAGAAAAATGTAATACGTATTAACATGTTAAAGTGCGTAGACCATAACTGTCGGTGTTGTTACAATTTAAGTATGAATTGCATATAATCCCCTAAAAACTTCTAAAATTTCTGCAAAAGTTGTCTGTAAAAAGTAGTCGAATTACGTTGGTGTAGAACGCTTCTAAAAATGCACGGTCTTCCCAATTTGGCCGCCTTGCATCTAGTCATGACTTCTCTCAGGAAGCTCCCCATTCATCACTTTGAAGGTTAATTTAATTTCATTAGGAATGACGGGGAATTAAGCTCCTTTCATGTCATGAAAATAATTTAGCTCTTATTACTACGTGTGTTACCTGTTAGGAATGTTTTATGAAGGGACAGCATTTAGGATTTCCTTTCGCTAAGCCGTGTCAGCTAGATGCGTCAACTTGCATAAAGGGGACTCATAATTTAAGTTTAAATGACATTCATGTACCTAATTTCCGCAACCGTTTTCCCGGCGAGAGAGCCATACTTCTCTTTTGGTTAGTTTTTCATCCAAGCAAATTCGCATACTTAAAGGCCAAATTTAACTATTCATTAGCCATATTTACGTTTCGTTTAAAAACCTGATTAAGTGAATTAATTTTTATTGGGCTTGAAAGTTTATCTAATTTTGATTTGTGAAATTATTATTAAAAATTGTAGGTCCAAAAAATTATTACAAATTCATTGATTTTGGCTTTATCACTACACAATTGTTTTTTCGACTTTACTCATGACGCTAATGTTATGCAGTAGCAGAAATTAAGGGCTGTTAAATATCTTTATTGAAATTCTCTCGACAATGTCAAAAAATCCTACTTCGATTACTATCCCTATGGAGGTATCGTTTGGATGAACATTTTTTTCATATTATTTTAGCAAGAATTTTCATCGTAGGGGCCATTTTTAGAGGAGTGCTACAGACCAACCTCTGAGGGAATATGGTTAAATCGGTCATTTTCTGAAAATTGATATGTGGAGCAATGAATAGACTTTTACTATGCTAAAACTCTTGTGAAACTGACACTAAAACTTCATTGCTGTGTGAAAAAAGGCATTAAAAATAATTGCGTCTCTTCTTAATGGTAAACCAATGCGTGCATAACTTTAACATAGAATTGAACTATAATCAAATTGACCGTCGGCTTTCAGTATGAATTAATTCAAAGTTTTTATTCAACAACAGCCCAAAACACAACTAAATAATCAAATGTCATAATGCCAATCTTAAAAATCAAAATGTATAAATGAAAAAATTAACAGTTTCAAATCGATTTTAAATATAGGTGAATTTTCAATAATTTATAAAATTTAATTGTATGATCAAATTGCAAGAATTGTGTAACCCAATCATTTACGTAAACAAATATTCTTTTTTTCTTGAAAGGCTCGATAGGTTTTGGCATTGTAAAAGGATGGAATGCCTCTCTTTAAACGAAGTTTGATGTGTACTAGTGAATCAAGTTGGTGTTCACTAAGTCAACATTATATAACTCTATATTTATAATGGCGCATATTCTGTTAGTTCTATTTTAAAAAAGTATTTGCAAAGCAATTATCGTCATAAATTTCCGCCATTTTAGGTTATTATTATTAGTCAATAGTTAAATGTAGATTTTGAATGGACACATACTGATAGTCACTAACCTTACCAGCTCCGTGCAAAAAGACGCAACACGGTAGCCCGCACTACATTGCTCTTGCATTAAACTATTCTTCAATTCCGAAAACTTTCCATCTGCCTTTATTTTGTCTAACTTGCCTGTCGTATTCCCCCCCATATTTCGATCGCCTAACGCCCTCCCGTCATTCACAGCCTACAACATCTCATTGCCAATTAAATTTCTTTGCATCCACCATTCCGACCGCCTTTCGACCTCTCCCAACAACCCTCTCTCCTCCCCCACATTGCCTATCACTTTTTTATTGGTTTTTCTTTTCGTCATTTTACTCTTTTCAGCTTCATTTCATTTCTCCACACTCACATCTCCGATACCGCCAATCTAAGACTATCCTCTTGCTTCAAAAACCATGCTTACGTACCGTAAAAAACCACGCTCTATATAAATTTTTTACCTAATTATTTCTTAATATACCCACTCGACGCTCGGCCATTACCTTCCTCCTCCTTGTGAAAGTATTTCTGCGTATCGTAATTCTATTTCCGATGTCCCCACCAATGTAACCATCTTAGTCGAAAGCAATTACAAGATCGGTAAAATGTTCCACTTATTCTATTTTTTCCATATTTTTTTAACGTTCACGTTAATCTCCTCTATCTCGAAAACCTCAAAATGTTTGTTTCCTTTAAAATATACTTAATATTTTACATCTCTGACTGATTTTCTAATTCGGTCTGTATTAGAAAATCGCAACTGATCCCATCCGCAAGCCTAACTGATTTTATGAATTCCCCTTCAACTCTAATTCCAATCCGCAGTTCATCCCATGCTATTTTTACTATTCTCTCCTTTTCTAAGTTGAAAAACACGGAAGACAATGGCGTCCCAATTTTCCCCTTCAAAGTATCGCCTATCCCGATGCTCCACCCACCACACGCAGCTGAGCAACTTGACTCAAATTCCTCCCTCATGAATACTGCGAATCAGCCCATAAAATCTCTTCGGTCAGCTTTTTATTAACCCTTAATCAGTTTTGCAGGAATTTAATCTATCTCCACAGCCTTATTTCATTTTACTTGATGCTCTCTTTTTAATCAAGTTTATCGCCTCAGCTATTCCCTTTTTTGGCATACCATTTTCAATGTTTAAACTTGTCCGATATAAGTCCAAATCTATTTACAATTGTCCAGTACTATGGAAACATTACACAGAGAATCTCTACCAAATAGATTCTCTGTGTAATGTTTCCATCTACCTTGAATCTTTCAAATACTTTGATAAATATTGCCCTACCGTATCTGTAATAATGTGCCCGCCCTTTCTATTATTACTTCCTGATATTTATATTACCTTTCTGCGCGGCGTACTTAATTCTCCCTTCCTTTTTATAATCTCTCTATCCTCTAACTGAGACTTCCACCATGATCTTCTCTCCTTTTAGTTTTCCGCCTAATTTCATCATTTATCTCCTTTTACTTCCTTTAACCGAAGAGTGGGTTTACATTTTTTCATTCCCTTCAATGATTTATTTTTCTAATTATTTTGTTAAGAATACATGGAATCCTTTTTTCTTTTATTTGTTCCTATTATTTCGTTTGTTTCTCTCGCTATCCCTTTTTGATGTGTTACTATCTTTCATTTTTGTACCCATCTCTTTACTCTCACTCATAACTTGTTCTGCTTCCACCTGTACTCACTTATTGTTCCATTTAAAGTGTTTGTATTCCATTTCCTCATCCGTCTTCTCAGTTATATCCTCTCGAATAGGACTAAAGTGCAAAATTATTATCTGAATCCGCATCCGTGCTCGGAAAACTTTGTGAGTTGATCACGATGTTCCTCAATCTGTGCCTTAACAGATTTTTGTCTAACTGATATATTTCTGAATCCCCGGGCATTTTCCACGCCTGTTGTGGTGTCCATAACAATTATTCGTTACGATTAGTACCTGCCTCTCGCAGTATCCAAATGCTTTCCCCTCTCATTCATTCCTTGGTTTTGAACGGTTGCCCCATACCTCAATTCTATTTCTTTCATCAACCAATGTTACGTTCCATTTCCCCATTACTATCAAATGTCTCCTTCCAGGAGCACCAGTAATTATTTCCTCAAATTGGTCGTATACCCAGTATATTTCTTCTTACCTACGGTTTATTATGGGCATTTTTACTTAATTAATAACCAGTTTATTGAGTAAGCTTATAATTCTGCAAATAATATTCTATCTCTCATTGCCACGTTGGATACGCTTCTTCCCCTCTATTTGTTTTACACTATAGCCCCCCTCTCGTTGGCTCTCTTTCCCTATGGTGCACATTAATCTTGGTTCACTTGGCTGTTATGGTGAAAAACAAAAGAAAATACCGACAAATTAATCGATTCCTAATCATTTAAATGGTTGATCTCGCGTCCCGAGTGTACTTGTGGCGATGATAAAGTAACAAATCATATTACGACAGAGTTAGAGCTTTGTGGTGACATAATGAGAGTGCTATCAGCAATAAAAGCAATTCGTCGCATGCATTAAAATAAAACCGCCTGTTACAGGCATTCGTCCAGAAATAAGCTTCGCGGAATTTATGAAATATTCATTTACCGGTGACAATATGAATTGATGCGCAAATTAGCTTGCCTCTTTCTACCTCCATTATTGCAAATTTTTGCGAGGTAAATGATATTCGTGTGGATTGGTAATGCATTCCGTCTGCTTGTTAGCCCTGCTGCTCGTTCCCATCTCCCTCTCCACCCGATCTCGAGCAAACAAAAAACGAATCGTTTGAATACCAGAAGTGCGGGATGGACCGACATCACACCCAATGGAACGCCAAAATGTAGGAACTCCCATTCGCCAATTCTTCTTGTAACTAATGTAATCCATTTTCGGATGACATTTGCTGCAAAAAAAAATTTTCATTTAAAATTGACTCTTTTTTAACTGTAACGCAAACATAGTGGACTATTTTCCAAATCTTCTCGGAGACAGTGAGTACCTTTTGTTTTTGTTGCCGTATTCATTTTGAAAAATTCAAATCGTTCTTTTGATTTTGGGGAGAAATCATTTTTGTTTGCAACTACAAAGTTCGCCGAGATGAGCTGCACTTCGGCATTCCATCCCTCGCTTTCTGTCTTAACCTTGGCCCATATTCATTTATTTCTTTTTCTAACCCGCATATGGATCACATTCATGTTTATTCTCTTGGTCACAATTCATTCGCTCCAACTATTCACGAAATTCTTTCTTTTTTCCTTGAAAGTAGATATTATGGTGGAACTATGGATAGCTTTAAATTTTTAAAGGGAAACTTTGCTTTATAATTTGAGTAATGAACGTATTTTTTTAACTTCTATTCGTCTTTAAACGTATTTTATTCCAATCTTTTTATCTAAGAGAAAATAATCGTTCGCTGCGACGGTATTTGCTGCATGATGGAGTGAGTTACATAAAACATTTGGTAGTATATGCCTAAACTCTTGTAAGAGCTGATTGTTTTTCAATTCTTTCAACTTTTAGGTGGGTATGGATAGATTCAATATTTTTTGGCACCGCATGTTGTCCTTATTATTTGAATTAATATATTTCCCAATTATACGTTCAAAAATACTCCTATAATTTGAATTCCAACTGAAAAACCCTCACAGGACCTTTTCAATTTATAATAACCATCGATAGATTCTTAGAAATTTGTCAATGCAATAGATATGTAAATTTAGACGACATTAAAAATACAATTTTAAATTTCACTTGATTTTGGATGGGAATATTAGGACTGAAGAGGATTGAAGAAGGTTAGGCATTTCTGGTAAATGTAGAAACTTATTTACTTCTGGAGCATTTACATTAGTTTCCATTATAATTCCATTATAATATTGCCGGCCTAATGCCTACATTTTTCAGGCAATTATTACGAATCTGTACTCAAGTACTACTCACTCACCTAATGTCTACTTTTAATTTCTAAATATATATTGTCGAGTTCAAATCATTTATATATTCATTTACCCTGTGCACGTAATAACTTAATGTAATAAATCACATGAATCGAAGATATCTCGTTTTATATTAACTAAAATTATTTTGATAAAAAATTCATAATTATTATTCACTTTAAATATCATGTTTTTCCTCACACGCACTACAATTCCACTCGGTTTTATTTTTGAGCTTTAGAAGCCTGCATTTATCATGAAATGGTGTTTTCGTATATCACAAGTACATAGCGAACTACAGGTTAATAAATACAGTCAGAGGTCGTACGCAGTATCAGTAGAGAAAGTAATCAGCCAATGCTGTTAATTCTGTTAAGTTTGTCCATTTTGAAACTAGTGAATTTTGAAAGATTTACCCAAAGTGACCAGACCTAGACCCATACTGTACCGTTTGTGACAGCTATATAATTTTCTACTCTTAAATTACGTACCTGGAAAGAATGAAGCCATATCGCACAGGCGAAGATTGTGGAATATATAACCTTTCGGCAACGAGAAAACGACAATTAAATCTTTAATTTCATTATATAATTTATAGAAACAATTCATGATTATGATTTCGACTTGCACAAGTATGCAAATAATAATTTTTCACCAGCAAGCTTCCCATCTAAACATAAAACAATCCAGGTGGCGGCTTGAAACGTTAAATAGCTCTGCAAACAATTCGTTGATTTCTATTAATATTAATGAGGCATTATGAATCATTGTTCGAATCGTCATTTATTAATTTTGGTAATGTGAGTACGTGGCGCGATCACATAAATTTGGCGTGGGATGCCCCCCGGATCCCTCAGTAAGTCACCTCACTTCATGACCGTGTTTGCCGGCGTAGGTAATTATTCCGCAGGCAAATTTTCCCTTAACTAAATACTTCCCCCACTGCGCTCACAATAATAGAGCGATCCGGAGACAAACGAGCACAATGGCTTTAATCCCGTTCGAAAATATTAACCCCCTGCGGAAGAGGCGTGTTTAGTCGAAAGTAGCGTGACCACCTCACGACCCCCCAGGTGCCCCAACCCTCCACGGCCCCCCGCCCTCCGCCTTCTACGCCCTCCCCCCCTCAAGCTCCCTGCCCCACTCTCTCCGTCTCTTTCTCTGCACTCCTCCGAACTCTCACCCCTCAAGCGGTGCCCTGCCGACCACTAAAACCTTCTTCCTCCCTCCTGCTCCCCCGCATCCTCCCGTCGGCACGTCCCACCCCCCACTTTCCGCTCTCCCTAGCCCCAACAACGGCATCCAAACTCCTGCACCCGCCCTATTCGCCTCCTCGCCCCTAGTTTCCCTGCCCGCATTATTTGAATGCCAGAGCCGGAAAAAGCGAGTGGGTTAGGGTGCAGTGTGTTTGTGTGCGTGTGGTGTTTTGGAGAGGATCGGTAAGGAGAGTAGAGCAAAGAGTGCGAGGGAGAGAGAGAAGGATCAAGTAAGGAGGAGGAAGTTTTGGAGGGTGATTCAAAGTGGAAAAATTGAGAACTGGATCGGAACAAGAAAAGGTATACCTTCAGGAAGGAAGGGAGTTGGGGCAGTAGAGGAGGAGAGGTGGCTGGAATCCGCGCGGGCTTCGTCGGCGATAGTGAGGGCGGGGAAGGGGCCAAAGGCCTGGCTGATCCACGTGGAAGAGGTGATGGATGGCAATAGAGTGAAGGCAGAGTCGTCCGTCCTACGGAAATCGAAGGAAGCCGAAGCAAGCGGAAGCTAGTTTGTTTACTCTCCTCCCTTGCGGCCCCTTCCATCCTTTTCCCATCTCCTTCTCCAGCCCTCCGCTTTTTCACTTATTTTTCCCGGGATTCTTCTTTCGTTTGCGCTCTCCGCTTGCGGCGGCACTTGCGGTGTCCGGGCGGAGAAATTTTTGAGGTATTTTTTTTGGGGGGGGGCGTGGGCGGGGATGTGGCGCAGCCGGCGCTCGAGTCCAGTCACCGCAGAGACCGCCGCCGCCGCACCATGGACCACCGCGGTGGCGTGCGGTGTCAGCAGGATGGCCCGGGGCAGAGGGACGGTTGAGGGGGAGGATGGTGAGGGGGTAGGGACATAGGTGTGGGCGCCGGCTCACCATCTGTAGGTTCGTCGGCGGTCCCAGTCCCGCGTGGCCTCCTCATTCCTCCCCCCGTCCCCATTCCCTGTCCACACGCTCTTCCCGACACGTTCTCTCTAGGGTCTCTGCTCTCCACTCAACGCAAAAACTCGGTCAACGAAAAATTGTAGTCTGCATCAAATTAGTGAAATATGGGGATCTGTAACCCACATTTTTCTTAGTGCATATATTTCCTTCGCCTCTATTCGCATATTAAGGAAAGATCAATGCTTCGACACTCATGGTGCCTGTCCTACGGATATTAATTAGAAATGGACATTATTTGTCTTCGGCAAGTGAATGCCTACGCCTCGTGATTATGCAATGTCCGAGGTCTCTTCGAATTATTCTAGGAATCGGTTAGGAAAATTCAAGGGTGTCGAAATTCTTCGGTAAAACTTTGTAATATTAGTACCCATGACTTGAAGATGCTCCACATGATCAATATATTAAAAGACAGTTATTATGCATTTGGTTGTGGAATGGGTTTTCGGGCTGCTCGTACACCAGTCTCATATTCTCTCATTCTTTCCAGCCGTTTGGATGCCTTTTCCCATTGTTTATTCCTCAATAGGCGAAGGGACGAGTTGCGAATGACTTCCTAAAACTACGATTCAGCCGGAGGTATGAGCCGAACTTCATAGATGGCGTGCCGGATGCACGCTTCTCATATCGTGGGACTTCAGTTTCATGAGGGGGAGGGGGGGGGGTAGGGGGGGTAGTATTTGATGAGATGCTGCTCAGTCGCGCCATGACGTTGGCAGAAGGACCGTTTAACATTTATAAGTTGAGCTCAGAGGTCTCGGAATGATCCAAGACGTCTCGTCGTACTTGGACTGCTTATGAGCCCATTGGAGTCCACTCTTTGGGTCGTCGCGGTCGCCCGTTCCACTGCTCATTGCGCTTCTTCCCCTTCTCCTTGCACCCCTTCCATCGTTCTTCATTTTTATTGCGGTAAATTTACCGTTTTAACACCTTTCCCATGTTTTAAGAAAGATTATGATATCAATAAATTCGTGAAAGTCAAACGAAGCGAACTCTCGTATCGGTTTTTTTAACCTGTAAATGTCTATCTGGAAATAGTTATCAGAGATCAGTATAAAGTAATGGAGAAATTTCAGTATTTAGATAAAATTTTGAAAAGAATTTTTTAAACATATGCTTAGCAGTTAGATCTTGTAAAGCAATTCCCTCAAAATTCTTGGAGTTGCCCGAATTGTTTTAGCATTTCAAGTTGTAACGCATTCTAGTATCTTTCACGTAGTAACCCTAAATTCATGATTTTATAAAAATCTCTCTGTTACACCCATATATGTGTGGGTGAGATAGAAAAAAATTTGATGTTGGGGTAAATAAAGCTTACTTCATTACCTAAATTCTGTGATCTAAAAGTTTCCTTGACTACACTGAAAGATTATTTATGGCCCAAATATGTATGGAGTAGCAACATATGTCATCCACTTGCATTAACGTTTCATATAGAATTTCATATTCATACTTGTACATATATGTACGGCATTGGAGAGAGACCAATGGCTCCAAGGACAAGGCTCCGCCTGTAGATGATGATGGTGTTTTTATATACTCAGTTGTCAATTATACGATTACTCCTAATTAGTAATCTAATGGCTTGTGTTATTGCAATTAATAATTTAATTAGCTAACAGGCTTTCATAAGTTTTGGAAGCGATGGAAGTATTTTTACGGAGCTCACTAAATGCGGCCAATCGTTTAAGAATATGGAACAAGCGTTTACGGATTAATCATTGCGAGTAAGATAAACAATGTGAGCATTTAAAATAGTAAAAGCGTTCAGGTAATATTATTTTTGTTATTTTTCAGATAAAAGAGCCGATAGCAATTGCAAGAGGGAATAAAAGTATCGTAAGCGTTTTTCCCTTCTTGTCTGCTATCCAATTGTTTCTTCCGTTTGAAGCATGAAATATCGCATTGAAAACTAAAACCAGGAATAAAATTTCAGAGAGAATGTTAAAGCGGAACAAAGATTCTCTTTGGTTGCTGTTAACCGAATTAGAGCACTCGCTAGAATTTTCATAAAAGGAAATTCAATTCATTAGATTGCATTGTCTGGCTGCCTCTATTATCCTGCTACGCATTTACAGTTATAATAATGGCTCTTTGACCTATTTTCATAGTATATTAACGAATAGGGATGTGCATTTTGCAGTCCCGTGAGTTAATAAATAATATATACATCTACCTCGTTCTGCTAAATTGTGCTCAACGCTTGGCTGATTCCATCGACTATCCAACCATGGAAAATAGAAAACGCTCCGCTTATTAATCAATAATTTAATTCCGTGGATTTGCTGCAAGTATTGATGGACTCAATAAAATTCGGTGTGAAATATAGCAGACTGAAGAGAAAAATTACAATTTTGCTGTCATAAAAACAGGGGAATAAGTAGTTAATATTTAAAATAAATTATGTAGCAAAGATGTGACCACTTTTGAGATGAAAACTACTACTATGAATTTCTTGGTTCATATGAAACTGGAAGTTTAGTGTTGAGTGTCACTTTAATTTTAGCCGTAACGCGTAGTGTTTCCTTTCATATTTTTTAAAGAAATTAGTTTTATAAATAGCAATATTAACCTGTCGGTTTTCATAATTCATCAAAATAAATTCAGCATTGAAATTTATGGAAGGAATGAATCCTCTTGAATATAATTTATCTTCATTGAGAACACTCCGATAAATGCCATCTTGTTTCGATACACTTCTTGCAACCAAGCAAAGACCTAAGTATTGAGAACACTCCGATAAATGCCATCTTGTTTCGATACACTTCTTGCAACCAAGCAAAGACCTAAGTATTGCCTTTTTTCTTTGAGTCTATTGGAATACTTTCATTTTTTAAATATCACATGAGAAAATCATATTTCATAAACATATCAATGATCTTTCATTAAGCCGTATTATGCTATGACATTGCAATTTTGTTTGATTTCTATTATGCCAGGGTTTGAAATCCGTTTGAAATCTGGTTCATTGTTTAGGAAGCTGGGGGATTCCGTGACCGTGTGACTTATTTTTTCATATCTCCTTCGTAGAGAAAACCAATTCGTCGTCTCAAAAAGTCCTGCAACACAAACTAGACGAAATTCACTTTGTCTCTCTTCACTCTTTTCTTTCTCTCCCTTTCCACTCGCCACGAATCGTTTGCTCAAACATCCATCTCCCTCTCTGGCAAGCGGCATAGTTATCCCACATGCTTCTCGTCCCTACGAGCGTGATATGGTGTGCTAAGCTCCCAATCTGCGCACAGCTCATTATTTTCCTTGTTGGCTGAGCACCGTCATCACACTGTGGCGAAGGTTCTCATCTTCTTCAACACGCTCACTCCTTTATGTTTTCTGCTATCCTCTTTGACTATCCTTCTGTCCTCTTCATCTGCAATTCCTCATCCCTTCCATCTGCCTCATCGATGTCCTGCTTTAATAGGAGTTTGACCAATTTGAAATAGCGGTTTCTAAATAGATACCTGAGAAATCACTAATTTTTTAAACGAAAATAATGCATTTAAATTAGTGCCAATATTATTTAATTCTTGTTTTTGCTACAAAGTAGTCGTATATTTGTTAGGAGATAGGGTATTATTAATGTCATTTTACAACATTTGACAACACAAAATAATGGCGGAGCATATGATATACAGGATAGTATTATGCTATTAGCTTTTTTGAATTTAGACCTAAGACATGCCCTACGAAAATGGTTTCTGCATTTAACTTGTCATCAATGCGTATTTTTCGTAATTCTAATTGCTTTTTCATGTTTTTTTATGTCAGGTTATACTATATTGTTTTGCATGGTTTCAATACATTTTTACTACACACAATGAAACAGCCGATTTATGCCTGCTGCCGTAAACTCCAATATTAACCTTGGAGCATTTCCCTCGCGATATGTTGTCTTCCGAAACACTTGCCACAAAGTTTAAATTATCCATACGTCAAAGGACACCATTAAGATCAGTTTGGACAATTTGATAACAGCCGAGTCATAACCTGAAAATGTACGATTTTTCATGATACAGGTTCATGTAAAAAACGATGTGCGAAATTCCTATAGGTGGGATAGGGGGGGAGGTTCCTCTCCCTTTGCCTCCTGTGGTTTCCCAGGGAGTTCTGGTATCCGAAACGTTACATAGCTTAGCTGAAATCATTAGCGTCCAGCGTTAAAAGCAGAATCGAATCCGGGTTCTCTGGTCCGTAGCCCAGTGTTCTGGACCGCAGCGTCCCGTAAAAACTGTATAAGAACTATAATTACCACAGGAAATTATTAAGTATGCTTTAATATTCTCATAATCAGAAATGTAATACATTATTATAATCAAATTAGTGGGTCGCGGTAGTCCAGTGGGTAGAGCGTTGGACTGCTGATCAAAGGGTCTCGGGTTCGATTCTCGGGCAAGGCACTCTGGGCACCTACAGCTCCACCCAAGCTAAAGTGATTTTTCGGGTACCAGGTCTTCCTGGGAAACCATAACCGGCACAGGGAAAGGAACTGGTCCCCCTAGCCTGATGTGTGAATTTTCACACGCCGTATAGGGCTTAGTACTGGGTGATCTCTACCATCACTTACTAAACCGACCTTCGGGTTGATTACTGTGTTTATGGTTTAGTGAAATTAGTTGAATACAAATTGTTTCTATTCGTGAAATAATTAATATCCTTGAGATATTTGGGTCAACATTACGCTGAGCATTAGCTAAGGTCACCTAGACTGAAATGCACACCAAAATTATGTGAATTCAATTCACTTAAAATAACACTGGCTTGCATTACGTAATCTTTTGGTGTTTGTTTATTCTATCAGATTCATAACTTTGAAGGGTATTGGCCATCAACCGGTATGAGGAGAATATTTATATAGATTTTTATTTTATCGTTAACCCACATTTTCAAAATAAGAATCACTCAAAAAAATGAAAATGTTTATCGATATGGTGCCTACTTCAAAAGTAGCCTTTTTTTATCTAAGATGCAATGAGCATTCATTTTCTAACAACAAATTTAAAAACAAACCCTTGAATTTCAATAGTTAATTCATTTAATTTTCATACGGTTAAATATTTAATTAACGTCATGTCATATTAAATTATAGCTTTTTCAAGAACAGACAGACATTAGAAATAATGATAAGATTGTAAGCCATTTAATTCAATGAAATTCACCGCCTTTTTTGACTTATGGGGAAGTTATTTTTTCGTAAGATATAGGGAGGTTCAAAGATTCGCAGTTCTACATATGAATCCACCAACTTCAAGCTGCCAACTTTTCAAACTTTTCCATTCTCCGGCTCCAGTTTTTCCTCCGCGATCGCCATATCTTATCTAAGAATGCCGTCCCTTATATTCTTATCCCGTACCACCGCCTTATTTCCCGGAAAGTAATTACATTTCTCAAACCCAGCCCCCACTCCATATCCCTCTCAACTTTGGAAAAAGTATTTCCTCCCCCACCCATTCTGTTCTCCTGTTTCTCCCCTCCCCCCACTCTCTTCTTCGCTCAACGTTTCGGAGAAATCACTTTATTCCTCTCCTTCTAATATTCTGATCGGAACCCCATCGATATATTTGTTCCTCTCCCCCACTCTCCGTTCACCCGTCGCGCACTTCCCGGCGAACGCAGCGACCGACACCAACGGCACTCTGATTCAGCCCCCTTGCCCCCTTTTTCTCTTCTCCTTCCAATCCTCCAACTCCTTGCCTCTACGTTCTCATTCCAACTCACCACTCAACCCCCACCTTCGCCTCCTTTTATCTAAGAAGAACTCCTCTTTTTCTTTAAGGGAAGAGAGGAAAAAATAGGACAAAAACTCTGGGAATACTTTCTCTTTTCTTTCTTTTCCGACGCTACGCTCCTCTTTTTCTTCATTTTGGCCATATACACCGAGACATTTTTTTTATTTCATCTAGCTCTCAGCGGGTGCCTTTGTCATAACTATTTCCTTCCAATTTATGGCTGTTCGGTAGCGGAGCACAGTGCCGTCAAAGGGGAAGATGTGTGCCCGTTCGTCGGTATGCGCGCTCGAGCCGCTTGCTATGTGAGTGTATGTTTATCGGGAGCCCGCAACCGTGATCAAACCGCCTTGCCCCGAGTGCACTTTTCTCCGCTTCCCTTCCATCCAATTTTCTCGCAAAATCCTCGGGTTTCCCCGTCGGCGTCGGATGTTGGGTCCTTGGGGGGGGTGAAAGGGAAGTGTGTCTGTGTGCGTCCCTTATTTTTTCATCTCCGCCCATAGTTGTACCTATGTGCCAGTGTATATAAATATATGAATTATGCCTTTCTTGAATTTTTTTCTGCTGTGCCAGCCAGCGAATCGCCTCGTTGGCTTTTCTTTTAGGTTTTGGGATGGGGAAGGTGAGGGCGGGAGGCAGAGGGGGAGAGAGAGATGTCACCCTCTCCGCTGGTTACATGCATTCGGACAACTTTCCTCTGGCGAACGAAGCTCGCGTCATCTTTCACTTTCAACGCCCAACTCCGCAATCCATCCCGTTTCCTTCCTTTGCTACTGCTGTCTCCTCCTTCCCCCTCGGGTGCCCCTTGACCTCCCCCTTCCTTCCACTCCCCCGCCCAACACCACGCCTGACCTCCATGCCCCTCCTCGCTCCATCCACTCGTCACCTCCTTTTGCACGTCTCACTCCCCGCGATCCCGCCCCTCATTTCCACATTTTATTTGGTTCTTGCGTAATCAAAAGATAATCTTTTAAACTAACGTTAAAAAAATAATCAAAAGGGCCGTGTGTGCATGTATATAAAAGGGGCGAGAGAACGAAAATGGTAATTGGGAAGGGTATATGTACATACGAGTATGACAGCATACAAATACATGCATACACATGCATGCATGTATATGCATATATATATCTATATATATATATATATATATATATATATATATATATATATATATATATATATATATATATGTATATATAGATACATTTACACATAGTATATCTATATATATTTTTCCTTAAATTAATGAGGTTGGATGCTCCACATCTTCTAAGGTGAATTGAGAGTGCTTTTCAGAAAAAAAGGGAGGGCGAGGAAAAAAAATCTTGAAATTTACGGTCATTAGTGAGCCAGCGGGCTTTAACTCTTATGTTCCCTCCTCCTCCATTTCCCCCATTTTCTACCCTCCAAAACCTTCAACCTGATCTCGTGCTCCTCAGCTCCCGTGCCCCTCCCTACTTACCTCTCTTCCCCCGCTATCCATTCCTCGAACACATTTCTCCTCTCACCCTATCAACGTCTCGGAACTCGTCCTCATCCCCCTGGACGATTTCGTCGGCCCCTAAACCCCCGCTGGAGGTGCCTTTCCGAACAACTGACTCCTGGGTGCCAGCGGAGAAATGAGGGAGCCGCTCCACGCCAGTTGAATCCCTTCCCGTTTTCCCGTGTGAGAGAGGCCCTGTCATCGTCGTTCCCTTCCATTGTGATCCCGCTCCCACTCTCTCTTTCTCTCGGCACAATATAGTATCTCCCTTCACATATATACATATTTTTCTCTCTCTCGTTTCCCTCCACTCAAGTAAGCCGTTCGCCATGCACTCCCATCCTTTCTTCCCTCCACACCGGCAATGACCCCCAACTCCCGTTTCCTGCCCCAAACCTCTCGAAATGGGGGAGGGGGGACATCTCTTAATTCCACCCGCCTGGGAAAGTGAGGTAGAGCGAGCAATAAAGGGAAGCAGGGGGAGAGATAACCGTTTTCGCTGATGAGACGATATAAGCGGGAGAACAGCCCGGCGGAAAAAAAGGGGGAACGCTTTTATGCGCCCACCCAGACTCGGTTCGAAAGTGGCGCGCTATCCGTGTCACAGTTGACCCGTTATGCGGATTCTAACGACCCTCCTTCCTCCCCTGCTTTTCCCTCACCCTCTGCTGTTTGACTTCCCCTAAGGCGGCGGGAGGTTGCTCGTTGGGACTGGGCGGATATTGCCGAATTTCTACTTTGAAGTTTTCGGTTTGTTGCGCCCTGTTCGGTGAATTTTGGTTTGTCCGTCGTCAGTGGGAAGGGCTGGAAAGCCTCTTGGGATTGCGTCACTTCAGTTGAAAACAATTCTGGCTTGGCACGTGTCGTACTAAGACGCTATTGTTCTCCTGTATCAGTGTATAACTCCCATCACTAATCTGTGTGATATTGTTGAAAATGAACTTTATTTAGTTAGCACGCTCATAGCGCAGTGATTTGAGGCACAAAACCTTTGGTTACTGTTCGTATAATTTCAACTTTAAATGTTCTCAACCGAAGTTTCAACGTGAAATTTATTCATTAGATGCTTACTGGCTAGGATGTACTTGAACGTAACATTTTTTATGGAACGGCGTTGCCATTAACTTTCGATGAAAAATGAGTCCGCTACATCTATTTACCTCAAAAATAACATATTTCATGACTCATGATAGTTATAAACGTCCATTAGCTTTATCTTTACATGGCAAATTGAGAAGTACCCATGAGTGTCTATTTATTATTTAGTTCTAAATTTAGCTGCGCTAGATAAAGACCAGTTCTTTGGTCTTTAGAGCACCGAATCTTGGATTATATCCGCATAAACTAACTACTTCGTGGGCGTTCACGGTAGCTCACTTGATGATCTCGGCAATATCACTAACATGTTCTCGGCCGATATTCTATGCCCACTCCAATGCATATTTCAACTGCTAATTTAAAGTAATGACTGTTTTTATCATATGGTTTAATCCAGAATGAAATTTTCCTCTTCGAAATTATGGGTAATATTACAGTTACGTCTCCGGACGCTGCAATCAACATTTATTCCCGGAAAATGTTCCCGAAACAACAGTCGTTGAATTTCCCCCGGATGTGACAATATAGCACACACATTCACGTACATAAGCTCCGCTCGCTCAACTCTTTCCACTTCATGGCTGTCGGGGGAAGGGAGCCGCTGTGGCTAACAAGAGTCCTCCGGTGAAATGACTATCCATTTCCAGTACATATATAAATTCCTATCCCGGCCAGGCCCTCCTCCATCTGCCCTCCCACCGCCAGCCCGCCCGAGCCCCACTCCCTCCAAACTACCTCGTGACTCTGAAGAGACATCCTCCTGGCTCGTACTCCGCGAACGGTTGTGTTTATGACCAGGTCGATGGAGTCTCACCCTCTCCTCCGAATCTCCCTCCACCCCCGGTCTCCCGGCTTTAATGAGAAACAAGCGGCATGATTAGGCGCCATTGTTGCGGGGCACGGCACGACTTGTTGTGAAACCCTTTACGTCTCCCACCCCACCACACCCCTCCAAACTCTTCCTATCCCTCTCTATCCCCCCTCCACCCCGCCCTTTGCCTTTTTTCCCTCTCGCTATCTCTTCTGCTTCATCCACATACATGCATGCACCCCGCCACTTCTCGCCAGCCTTCGCCCTTTCCTCATCCCCCGCAAACCCTTCGGGCGGACTCGTGGCGGAAGGTGGAGGTGTATAAGGTTGGGATAAAAAGGAAAGGGGAAGGGAATCGGGAAGGGAAGAAGTGGCATTCAGATGGGGCGAAAGGGGGTGGAGAGGGTGAAGAATAGGGTTGAAAGCAGGAGCTTTAAGGACCGGGGAAGATCCCGTGGCGGAGATAGTCGACGGCCATGGAACAAAAGGAAGATGTCTGAGATAGGTTCTGGCCGAAGGAAGGGGTGATTAGTTCATTGGCAGTATTTGAGGCGGTGGTGAGGGGAAGGGCATAGTGGGGCGTATTGTTGGTGCGGGGTAGGTTTATAAGGGTCGGTACATGAATAAAGGGAGGGGGAGTGTCGGTCGGCAACGAGGAGAGTGCTGGGGGTTGGGCGGGACGTCGAGGGGGATTGGTGAGGTGTCGCGGAGGTAGAGAGGGGTGGGTCGCTTGGTCTGGGGGAATCATGTGAGGCGCTGTAGGGCCCTGAAGGGCGAGAATGTTTTTCCCTCCGTCTGGGAAGGGAATGGAAGAATCGATGCTATGAATAAGAAAGATGGGGGAGAGGAGGAGGAGAATCAAAGACGAATGTGAACCTGAGGGCGGGAGTCTAAGCAGATGTGGTGAGAGATATCATTGGGAGCTCCCTTCCCTCCGCACTCTCCCCCGCGCTCTAGGGGGGAGGGAAGAGGTTGGTCGGGGAGAGAGAAAGGAGGGAGGGTAGAGGTAGATGGGGAGAGAGCGGGCGTTTGGTGAATTTAAGGCCAAAGATGTCTCTCCCGGTCTGGCTCCCCCAGCTCCTCTATTTGGACACACCTAACCAATCGATCGATGCATTGCGGAAGGCGTGGGTGAGTAGTTTTTTTAAAATGCTAATTCATGCTGCGCAAACGTCCGATCGGGAAGAAGATGCTTATCTTCATCCCCCCTGCCCCCTCTTCTGCCTCCACCTGCGAAGAAAAGCGCTAATTGTGATAAATTGTGTTTTGCCTCATCAAGGTGGATCATTAGAGAGCATTAAGGTCCGCTGTGGTGGCCTCACATCTTTCCGGATTGCTGTCGTCGGTGAAAAATTAATTTACATAATAGTTTCATTTTTGCTGATTCACTTTTTAATTCCCATTATAATTACGGCGACGGGAGTAATCAGGGCGTAATTGAACGGAAAGATGAAATCAAGGAAAACAAAGGCAAAACTGTGACGGGGTGAGGGAGATTGGCATTCAAGTCTTCGTGTGAGTTGCGTGATTTAATTTGGTCCACACGTCGCACTTGTTTTTGGAGTCTAAAAGAGTGCCTTGATTGCCAAATTAAATGATTCATCCGCGCGATCAGCGTAAAACCTAATTATCCTCCGCCTTTCACGCAGTTAAAATTAATTTCATCATTCCCGTGATTACTTTTCCTTGCAATTCTCGGCCATATTGATTCCATTAATTCATAACTACTTGACTTCCTCGTGCATTTATCTGGAAGAATAGAAGACCACTAATAAATCATAGTTCTTAGTCTGTTTTTCATGGATGAAAGTGAATAAAATACGTTAAAATTTGTGTGGAGAAAGTCCTTTCTTAAGGATGCCACAAACAAGCAGCATCATATTTTTTATGTCGTGCTTAATTAATCTTAACTCCATAAGCATGATCCCTGATTTATAATTAAGTTAATCGAAATGAATATATGTCTATTAGGTACTACAATACATTGTTTCCAGGAAACTCAATCTCTATATTGGTGTTTGTTTGAATGAAACTTTAATTTAATTAACTCTTGTTAAGGGAACGCTAAGTTGATATCTATTTATTTTTTTCCTCTCAAGGAGCATTTTAATTAGATTTAGCTGTGGTCGGAATTCAGTATCTGTGTGCGTGAAAAGAATGTGAATTGTGGAGAAAATGTTTTGTAAACACCATAACTAAAGCCAATTAAAATAAAAATGAGAAACGATTTGACATTAATAGGAAGTCAAGCAGTTAGAGGAAAAAGTTTCCTGGCATTATTCACCAGGAATGTTTTCAGAAGTCCTCACAAGCCCAGGAAGGGTGAGGGTGGGAAATTGGGAGCCTGTTGGAAGTAATAACAAGGAAAATTTAACTTCAACTCATAACACTCATGCCAAGCAAGAAATATTTTTCAGAAAAGTTAATGTGTAATCCTATTCCTAAATGCTATTTGCAAATTGGTTTACGTTCTTATTTTCCATCCGCGTTTGAAACCAATATCCCCACCCTTCAATCGCTCCAGCGTTCGTTCGACGGAGGATGAAACTGATTCATTCGCCTCCACCCCCCATCCTCTTCCTCCCTACTTTCCTTTTACCCACTGGATCTTATATCCCCATCTCCACTTCTCCCTATTCATCCCCTTCCTGTTATTATACACCTAACTCCTCCTCCTCAACTTCCTCCACCCTCGGCCTCCGTTTTATCTCTTGCCAGTATTTATCGTCTTCTCCCCTTTCACCCCTTGATAACTCAATCTCTTTCCGTCCCTCGTATCTCCCTCCCATTTCTCTTCCTGCTCCTCCTCCATTGCCCCCCGCAAACCCTGGTTTCCCCTCAAACCTTAGGTCCCACGGTGACTCCTCCCCTTGTCGGCTACGGCTCGCTTCGGGAGTGACTGACGTGCCGTCTCGCCTGATCTCCCCTCTCCCATGCCCCCGCTATCTCTGGAGAGGTAAAAGAATCGAAAATAAACCATAAAACGTCCTTTTAAAGGACGTTCCAAAGGATATTCGGAAGGTTTATGGAAGTAGGAGGCAGGTTGGAGGTGGGGGGGGGGGGTTGGAGTGTGGCCTTAGGTGGAGGCTTGAGGCGCGTATGGAGGTGAATAAATGGCCAAGACGAGAGTTTTTGAATGGATGATTGAGCCCCTGGATTAAATAAATTTTTCTTCTGATCAAATTCCTAATATCCTGGTCTGGATTATCGGGTAAATCTTCGAAGACCATCGAAAATTGTATTTCCGTGGATGGATTTCATGGATTTTGTCTTCCGGCATCTCCGGAAGCTCATATTTGCAAGTTCATCCTTCGCTTTGATAATATTTTTATTTAAATGAGTGCGTTCGTGAGTAGTTCTGACGTAAATGCAGGGTTGGTGTTTATCCCTGCGAGTGCTGATTTGACGCACTCGATGGCAAATGTCATATTAATATGTTCTCAATATAGAATTGGCATTGGGTATCGGAAAATCAATCCCTTCATTGGTAGCATTCAATTCTCATCATAGAGGAGAAATATGTAAATTTTTCTCAGCTATTATGGAACTTTAATTTTTTATTTGGTGGAACTTTTCTTTAAAACTAATACGTTTACTAATAAATCTAAAATAACTCTGCCCTAATATTGCCAGTTGTAATTAATTTCTATGGTGCAAAGTATATGTGTGCATTACCTTTATATTAGTCGCATTAGCATAGTGACAGTGAGCACTGTCAAGCGCATTGAATTGTTTGAGTTGTGTCATCATGGTTAAGTTGGAAACTTTTTGAGATTTTATTTGGAAAAGAATCGGTTAAACCTGATTCAATTTTATATATAATTTGAAAGACAAATGCCTGCCTAACTTTTTAATATCAATCGAAAATGGAAGTCAGTGGCCGTAACAAGATAAAACCGAATCGTTTTTCTCCAGGGTTGTCCTAATGAAAAAAGATATTGGTGGTTGGGGCGGGTGGTGAAAGGAAAGAGAGGAGAAAGATTGGGAGAGGGAAAGACGGAATTCGGTTGAGATGGATGGAGGAGTGGGTAAGGAATTTGTCCGGCATCCGCTCGCATCTTGACATCTCGTTTCACAAATCGTACGAAATAAATGACGAATGCCGAATTCAATCGTAACCAAAAGGAAAACGATACCAATTCCGTTTGCTAGTCCTCGTCTGCAGTCCCAACCCACGTGAATCTTTCCAGCTTTATCCGTCTTCTTATAGTGTCTGTTTTATTTGTGCCGAGGAGTTTTTTTTCTTTCATTATTCCACAGATTAATTTTGAAATAATATTGACAACATTACAAATATGCAGAAAAAGTGTTTCCTTTTCAAAAAAGCACAGGTAATTACAATGCCGTTTTAGTTCCGTTACAGATGCGGAGTTAAAATTTCTAAAATATGGAAAATTATGTCAAAACCGAGAATTAGTTCATGATTGTTATCAATGCATGATGTTAATTAAGTAGAATTTACTGTTTTGAAAAATAGATCCGGTCTTTATAATAATCGGAATGTCTTCTGCTGGAGTTTTTGCGAATTTATTTATTATAAATACAAGTAATTACATATGTATACATTTTTTTTTCAGTGAATTCATTCATGTCTCCCAAAACGTGCCAAATCTGCAGGTCAAAAAGGATTCCTGGAATTGCTGCATAAGCTACACACTCGATGATTTTTCCACTTTATTGAAAGCCGTTATAAAACTGGGGAATAGCCAAGGTTAATAATTACAATTTTTTTACTTAATGAAAAATATAATGAGACCGACAGGATTGATGTAATATATACCTATTACACGAGAAACTTCCCGCAAAGATCGCCATTGAGTAACTTTTTAAAGTCTGCTGAAATTATTACGTGTTTCCTTTTGAATCTCTCCTACATATATATGCCTGTTTAGATTTAAAGAAATTATTTTGTATGCACTGTTTTGTATATGATAAATACAAAACTATATTTGTAATGTATTTGTAATTGGAAGTATGTTTTTCAATGATGTATAAATGGCCCTTATGTGGAATTTAGCAGTTGTATTTAGTCCACTTTTAAATAAATATCCACCATTGATATGTGGGTAGATACTAATTATTTCCTACCAGTTTCATTACTCAAAAAAACTATCTGTTTTTATCCAAGTAGAAAAAGAAAAGTCGAAAAGGAAAGTAGAAAAGTCATTGTAAACAAATTATGTGTTTGATAACAATCCGTAGCAAGTTAAGATAAGGCTTTCCTTGGAGAGGCGAAGTTGCCGAAAAATTCTTCGAAACAATTTGAACTCATGCTGTCATCGACTTGTGGCTTGCTTTTGGAAGATTGGCGAAAGTTCGTGACATCTCACAAATGCGCCCCAATTCTTCGTTGGTCCTCGTGCGATTTGAACTGTAGACTGTGGGTTCGAAATAAGAGGTCATTCGCCCCTCATCCGTCTCCAGGGAGAGATGATTACTTTCTTTTTATCTTCGTTGAGTAATTCACGACCTCATCTTCTCCTTCAAAAGAGATTCCGACGAAGGTTCGACCTCTCGGAGTAAAGTGGGATCACGTTCCTGATTGGTCGACCTTATCAGGCATGGGATGTCTTCACGACTTGGGAAGTCAAAGATTCTTATGGATTTTTATGTTACGTCTCTCCGAATTAATCACGAAGATTTGAGTGCCGTTGAGGATCCTTTGATATGGTAGGTTTGATATTGTTTCGAATAATTCATTTATAACCATGTCAGATTTGCTTACAGGAATCGACGTTATTACATATATTCGGCGTTTAGGACGTATTTAATAGCCCTTTATTTTTCATTAATGTCAACGAGTCCATTTCATTTATATTTCAACTGTTCTGATAATTCCACTAGTTCGTTTCAGGGTTTTAATGAAATAAAATGGAAGCATTCAGAAATATCCACAGTTAAATACGTAAAGCAAGCACTTCGGCTTGATGGTTTTCTGCTCTCGGGTAATTTGGTGGTAATATGTATATGTGGTACTTCTTTTTTGATTTCTTATTCATTTTATCATAGTTTTTTTATCGCTCCTTACAGATAACTGTTTAGACTCCAATTATTTTTAGTATTTTTCTCAAATATTATATGTTCATAATTTGCTATTTGATTAAACTAATGCGTTAACCATGATCACTGCATTTGCATTAAATAAACATGTGTAAGTGGGTATGTGTGTGTATAATCTCTATGTATTTAAGTATTTTTGAATTATAAAACAAGGTTATGCTAATTATCAATTTCTCTCTTTTTGCAGGTAAGTCCCTGTCGTAATCCTCGTTTCTCACTATAAGGAGATATAACTTATTGGTAAGCTTATTTTACTCTCGAAATGCTCTGCTTAAAATTTAATCTGCTGTGAGTCGAATGAGTTCCTATTAATTTTTCCGGACCATAAAAATAAATTAAATGGTGAAAAGGGTTTGATTCCGTTTCGCGAAAAGTAGTAGCGAAAATATGGCGTAGCATGTGCCCCAAGTACTTGTCTTTTTCTTGTTAACTTTACGGTCCAAACTACACCATATTTTTCAAAAAAAATGTCCTCACCGATAATTATAGTGGGATTAAAATAGGACTGAATGCTGTTTAACCTAAATTTCACCAAGCCAGTGACTTCTAAACGATTTCTAATGGCGTAGTAAAAAGTGGCGAGAGGAAGTCGAGCAACGTGAAGGCGTAGATTCGTACATTTTTTCAAGTCCTCTTCCTCAGCATTTATCTGATGACGACGACGAAAAAATTCTCTGTAATTTGTGGTTATTAAACATGAAAGCTTGAAATGTCGACTTCGTATTAAGCACTATATCATCCGATAAGCATCTACCCAATCTTAGCAGTTAAGAAAGGATTTTGAAAAAAAAACTAGAGCTTAGGCGTGATCGATGGAAGGTTTTTTAACGGTCACGAACTTGGAGAGTTTAAAACAACGGCAATGAGGCAAGAGTATTCCACTGGTAAAGAAGATGAAGTGGATTGCCACGACCCATAAAAGAAATCGAGCAGCTTCCTTTCACGAAAAAGTAAAATATTTAGGCTCTCTGGTTACGCAGATATTTATCTTTAAGTGAATCGCCAATTCGTTTAGACTTGTTTGTACGAAAAAAGTCTCAGCAATAATATTATGGATGAATATTAATAATATTATAATCTGTACTTATCATTGAATTTTAAACGATCAATCCGTTTATTTGCCAATATATCATTAGTATTTGTTAAGATTTTAGAGACTGACGTGGCGATAGATTTAAAAAGCTTATTTTAAATTAACTTTAGAAAACATAAGTCAACGGAATGAAATTTATCGGAAGTCATGAGAGCCATGGGTTCTTTCTTTTCGCATAAATTATCGCTCAAATATGACAAAAACCTGTTCTCTATGTGACCGATCCCAATGAGCCCCCCCCTATGTTAAATTAAATTTAAATTTATGACTTTTAGCAATTTCTTTTCAAATTATTTCTTCCTACCGAATGACAGCTGTGTATTTTTCGAAAAATAATTTTGTCCACCGAAAAAGTAATTTCCCGTGGATTTGGATGGCTGCTTTGGAACCCATTCAATTGACCAAGTGTCAAAATACTTATATAATTCAATGATGCTGTACAATGGGTTGATATTTTCCCGGTGAAAGAACGACTGAAAGCACACGCAAAAAATACTATTATTCGGGAAACGACCGCAGGAGAATTAGGGCACTGAACAAAGCAAACTATGGAAACAGAACCTCGTGTTCTCCCGTAAATTTCTCTCTAGAGCCAATTAATATCTCCGGTTATTCCCCTGCTCTTGTGCCTTCGTAGTCTCCCTCCCAGTAGCCCTCATGTGCAAACATTCCCCGTCCACCCCCTCCCCCCATTCTCCCTGCATCCTCTAGCCAATCCTCTCACGAGAAGAAAAAGGGAGGATGAGGCAAAACAAAAGAAAAATGGAACAAAAACAGTGGAATGTTCCATAAACTTTCGTCGAAATAATTCCTACCTGCCTTCCGGAATGGCATTTAAACAAGAGAAGAAAAAACCGCTTCTCCATTCTCGTCCTCAACCTCACCCGATCCAACCGTTAAAAACTCCTGGTTCCCACGCGTCAAGGTCTTTTCCTTCAATACTGCCCACCCACCTGCCTCCCCTTTTCTTTTTCCCCTCCCTCTATTCTCTCTTGCCTTATTTCATCCACGATTCCGTCTCACGGTGAAAATGACGTTCCCAAGAATTCCATGCACGGCGAAGAATAAGGAGTGTAAAGCTTATGCGCTTGACCCGCATTCTCGGTTTTTACGATCCCGCCCGATTATGGGGCCACCACCGTTTTCTCAATGCATTTTTAGCTGCTCCACCTGCCGTGTGAATAATTCTTTTCTTGTTCGCCTCGGAACAATTCGTTTAATCCATCCGCGGTGGACGAGAGCTTTGACCCCACATTTTTACAGTGTTTTCTTCAGCCCTTCCCACGCCATTTATGATTATGCCTTTACCACCATTGCGTTAATGCGGTGGAATTCACGTTAAAAGAAATGAAGGTATTAATTTGTGCACAATTATCGATCGCGGTAAAAGATCTGTCATTTTTTTGCGTAAATATTTCAAATCACATGTGTAAACTACCGGTTTTATACTTTTATTCTCCTTATTTTTTTAGTATTCAGGTTATTAATGCTCCAATCATAAAAACTGACCCCCATATGATATTTACCGTAAAAGTAATTTAAATCAGTTTCTAAGGGATAATAAATGAAGCAGAACTACAAGTAGGAAGCTTTCTATGGTCGCAAAACTGATTTTAGAGGGACCTTACCAGTGTTATATGTTATCACTATTGCTGAGTGATGACGGTGATCCAACGTAAAATTATTTTGAAATATGGTCGAATATTGGGTATTTAATTGTCTTTTATCATTTTTTTCTACACCTCTCTCTTTCCTTAAAATTCAATTCTGTCCCCACCCGATGGCATGCTCGGCGAAGTTTAACCACGATTTATGCGATTTTAAGGATTTTTTATTTGTTTCTGACCTGTAGGCGGTTCGACGGCTTTGAGTGCTGGAGATGGTTCCTTGTCCGTCATTTAGTCCTTTCCTTAAGGCCTGGAAACTGTCTTCCCCCCCTATTCGTTCTCCTCTGTACGTTCTTCTTCTCAACTTGAAATAAGAGAATTGGAAATCCTGCCAATATCCAGTTACCCTGTCTAGAACATAATTCCACCGCTAAGAACCATTCGCCAAATTACTACTTAAATATGTAATCCCTTTTGTATTGTCACTCATTACGTTTTAATATTTCGTAAATACTGGCGAATACTGAGAGTACAGGTAAGATATTATTTGAAAATTAATTTTATTGCACTAGGTAAGATTGGTTAATGCCTCATAAAACTAGGCAAAGGTTGTTCAAATAATTGAATTTTATACACATGTTAAATGCGAATTAAAGCAAAATTAGCTCCCAGTATTCTCACGGATTCTGAAGTATCGTTTTCACTGTGAATATAGCTTATATCTCCTTCGAAAAAATGTCTTTTACGAATGTTATAAGAATTTATTATCCTGGAATTTAACTGATTCTGCACGGTTTTGTTTCGTTTCCTCCCGGCACCATATGGCTGTTTATGTTTAAGCTTATGTTTCACACCAGCGTCGTCCTGCCGCCACTAAACGTTTTAATCATACGTGCAAAACTCGGCATCGTATAACAGTTACGCGTTGACGGCTTCTGTCTCGACTCGAATCATCTCGCATTTCAAAAAAAGTCGAGGTTGATCGAACGCCATTCCTTGTATATTCCTCCCCCCCGCCACACGCCCTTGCGGCGGCTTGCGGGGTATTAAGTAGATGTAGATATATATTGTTGCAATTTAGGATTTAGAAGGATGCACGCCAGTGGGAAAGAAAGTGCCTCTTAATTCCCATCTTTACGGGCACTCTAATATCGACTGCCGTCGTCGGCAGCTGCTTGAGTCCATCTCGGCAAAGTCTCTCCCCCGTGCGGAGATAACGAACGTCTGACTACTGCTTCCAAAGCACTCCAGGAATCATGGCGCGCACGGAATCCATTCCACATATGTACTCACTGATCTCCTGCCAGCTCCTTATTCTCCACACAGTTTTACACATCAACGGTACGTCTTAGAGCCATCATCATTTCGTTGCTTTCGCGATTCCCGTCGTTCTCGTCCCACGAACTTCGGTTCATGGCGGAAGTTTAATGGGGAAAATTACGCTCTATCTGCTATTCATCTTACGATTACCTCTTTTTGTGTAGCGACTGTCTGCAAGTATATGCGCCGAAGTGGAAATTTGCGGTGCCGTGTATCATGAAGGCTAAGAAAACATCCTTGCCTAAAGGAGGACTACTTTATATTCCCGTATCGGATATCGACCTAATATTGAAATGAGGGAGCGTTATGAAATATCAATTGCTACATTAATGTTCTGTGCTCTTTGGTAGATATGTATTCTTTGAATTGAGAACTTACATTCTTATCGAGGCAAAAAATGAACCCCCAGTGAATTTTCAACCGAAAATCAATTGAACAAAAACCAGTTACATATTGAAAGCATGTGCAAGCACTCATGTCATGAATGCGGAATGGATCCAATTCCTTAGAGGTACATGCATGGTAAACTCATTCTAAAGAGGAGTGCAACTTGACAAACACGGATCTTTAATTGTACTTTCTAAATTATATGTATCTATTTGTATACCTTCAGATACATATCACGACTTTTTAGCCAGTAGTCGAAAAAATACGTAGAATTAGCATAATGTTTGACTTATTGGGGACATAATTGAAAATATAATTCACTAGAGTTAAATTTATTTAAAATAATGATTTTAAAATTAAAGAGGACTTCTAAGTATTAACTAATGTCCTAAAAATTATTGAGGATGGTGGGATTTTATGGGAAAAGCAGACAGGAATAATTATTCAGAATTAGGCTTTGGAATTAGAGGCGTCTGATATTTTTGGTTACAAAAGTTTTCTTGCTGAAAGGATCGATTAAAACATTTTCTAACTTGCACCATACTCTACGTACAAACCTACGGTGATTTCTATAATGTTCACCCGCGAGTATAACTCACTGTGATAACTCTCCAGATACTTGTGTCGCTTTCCGCCCGACGCGAGACGGGGCTCATGAAACTTGTAGGATGATGATGGGAGAGCAAAGGAGGGAAGAGTGAGTGAGGTGAGTTTCCGGAGGTGAGGAGGTTGCCCCCGGAACGCACGTGATGACGTCAAAGGCTCAATAACTCACGAATATCTCCGAGAGCAGTTTGGCACCAGCAGTCGGGTAAGTACAGTGTGGACTGAGAACGCAGGGAAGAGTGGATATGGGTACTACGTAGTGGCAAATGAGGCCAGCGGGAGAGTTTAGACGCTCTCGAAAGGAGATACGAATAGATACGGATAAATTTTCCGCATAAATTTTCCATGGCCTGAAATTAAGGGAAAGCCTTTATCGTTGAGCGTCACCGCGTCACGTTTACGTTACCAGAATAAGTGGGGAATGTTTATTTTTTGATAGGCAACGTAAGAAATGAGCGCGACCATCACCAAGGACTAATGTTAACATTAATTTCTATTATTTGATTTATATAAAATATTTATAATTAATAATTGCTCAACTGATGCATAATTATTAATTAGCAACACTTTTCAATGTTGCATGCTTGATATGGAACAAACCCTTGCCAGGAAATTTAGCAATGGCTTGGAGGGAACCAGTGCTTGTAGGAAGATGTAGGTCAGAACTAACGTGCTAAGGGGAAATGTGATTAATGTAAAGTATGATTTATGCAGTATCCTAGAAGCTGAGTGAACCGTTGGTTGAGAGCTTGAACTGCGAAGTGTTATGATGTGGACACCTATATATTGAATAAACCTTTGTAATGAACACCTATATACAGGTATTTGTTCCAAATAAATAAAAATATTCAAGCTGACTGGAAAACCGGTAATGGAAGTACATTAGGGCAACTTCTTTCGTCCCGGTATTCATATTTGGGTATTCCCTCATATTTTGAACATAGCTGGAGTTCTATGCTATGAATAGTGATCATAAGAAACGGGACAAAAAAAACAAGATACCTGATATATTGCGGGTTTTTATACAATGCGCATTATAAAATTGTGGTAATGTACATTGTTTTTTAACATAACTAACCTGCAGTTTCACCGCAAAAATTTTTACGGACTACTAAAACCCCTAGGAGATTCACTGTAAAATTCGATACTTCAGGATATGAAGGTGAATTTTTTTTCCATGACGGCTCTGATTTCTCAGTAAGCAATCATTTAAACTAAAATGCATTGGGTCATCAGTCGAATAATAATTCTGACATATATAGCAAGTTTCTGGGGATATGCGCCAGAAACTTCTCAGGGTTTTAAGCCTGAGATAAAATAATTACAGCAACTATTTAGGAGAAAATCTAAACTCTTATAAATGCGTACTCTCTGCTTAAAATGATTGTAAGAAAACGACCTGCCTGCCTACCAACCTGCTGAACGGGATAAAAATGTTCTAAATTCCCGTCATACGCAGCATTTTACATTGGCTTTACATATTTTGGCATTGAAGAGTGGATTACTATATACTAGCAAAGGAGCTGTGAAACCGCTTTCGCAACGCCTTTTGGTCCCACGAAATGGGCATAGTAAATTTAAAATATTCCAGTTGATATATATCAACACGGTCAAAGTAGTAGGGACGTAAGGAGAAGAATTGCGCTAGGCAAAGAGGCTTTCACAAGGAGGAGGGAGTTGATGACAGGGACGTTGAGTAAGGATGTTAAGAAAAGACTCGTAAAAACTTTGATATGGAGCGTAGCTATGTACGGCGCGGAAACATGGTAATTGAAACAGGAGGATAGACGTAGATTGGAGGCTTTTGAAATGTGGGTGTGGAGAAGAATGGAGAAGGTGAGATGGGCAGAGAAGAAAACAAATGAGGAAGTACTTGAAATGGTGGGCGAGGACAGGGATTTGTTGGGAGCAATCGTATGGAGGCAGGAAAAGTGGATGAAGGGGGTTTTGACCGGCAGTGAGATGTTGAAGACGGTGATAGAGGGTAGAATGTTGGGCAAAAGAGGAAAGGGAAGGAACAGGATAGGGATGTTGGACGGGATGAAGGGAGGAAGAAAGTACTCAGAGATGAAGAGGGACCTGATATAGAGTAGGATGATGGATTTTGTGTTTTGTTAGGAATAATAAAATGCTTGTTTGGTAGTTGTGTCCATCCAAAAACCTACCTTAACCGGTAGATTACCTTAAAAAAAAATATATCTAATTGGCACTTATTGTCTTGGGCCAAAGTCTTTTTCCATTTATTTTAGCTTTTAAATGTATTCGTAAAGATAATACGAGTATGTATTGTACCCTGGCCTTTCCCACAGCATTACTAAAAGCAGCGTCTTTGTTTCAGTCTGACGACAAATCATATTTGACTTTTAATAACTGCTTTTCACGCACTTTTTTTGTCGAAGACATTTTTCACAAATTTTAGCAACTAACTTATGAGTATTTCTTCCCACATGACTTGTGGTTCTCATGCAAGTTCCCTTTAAACGTGGATCTAGCGGTGTGGTTCATTTTATCGTTCGGGTTTCCCAAAACTACGGTTTACAGGGAATTAAATGGTGGCAAGCTCTGGGAGTTCAAGGCGACTAGAAAAAGTCCGTTATCTCTGCAATAAAGTACGGGTGAAAGCGAAGGAGTTGGGCTGAGGGCTAAGGGAGAGGGTGAGATGGTCGGGATTATTTCGGGGACTGGGAAACGGGGGAAAGCGGAAAGGAAAATCCAAGAGCTGCGAAGGCCAGAGAACGTGAAGGGATTTTCTTGAAACCAAGCCATGCAAGTGTAAGAGGTCTCTTCGGTGGGGGAGAACGGGACTGGGTGGTGCTGGAATAGGGGACCGAATGCGTGAGGATGAGTCCTCTTTTTTTTGGGTTTTTCTATTTACGTAATTTATTTCCATTGGTCCCTTCCCATCGCCCCAGGACACCCAAGGATCGAGACCTTGCAGGCCATTTTTGACGCGGCGGGTGGGTGCGGCATTTCCTTCTCGTCTTTGTAGTTTCGTTTTTGCATAAGAGGATTTTGCGGAGATATGCGTGAGGAGCTGAAGACATTTCTTTCTAAGGAATCCAGTTTTTCCGTTTATGCTTCTTTATTGGTAATTTTAGGGAAACATTCTGGTTCCCCGGAGGCAAAAAAGAAATAAGCTTAGTTTATTCTGGAATTCATTCCTCATCAAAGGTTATAGTGACAAGGTAAATGAATTTCGGAATTTGAAGAGTTTCTCTGTTCATAGTATGGCCATCAACCTTTTGATAATATATTTTATTCAAGCATTAATTGGGAGTGGAATTGAAAGTTTTAAAATTTTATTCAATTCCCGAATTTAAATTTTCATTAAAGGAAGGAGCACTACTGATTTTCGAGAAACTTAATTGCTCATAATATGATGGAGGGAGAGAAGAGTAAGGACTTAAAAGAGCTCAATTTTTCATTAGATCGTATTATCTTCTGGGATTCAATTCTAAAGATCTTCTGTCGTCTTCGTAAATCAGAGAATTATGGATTCCGCAGCATTGGACTTTTCCTTCCTCAGCATGTACCCGAGCCTTTTGCGCAGTCCCAAACAAAAGTTGAAAAAGAAGAAAACTTAAGTCATTAATCCGCTTGTGATGCAAACTTTTCGGTTGCTCTGCGGTGAAACAATAACCTTTGTTCCGTATCCTTGCCTTATTGCGCACTCTTCATGCCACATTAATGGGATTCCCGTCAAATGGAAGGGAGAGGAGGAAATCACTCGAAATCAATGAGACGAAACTGGTCCGAGGCCCATCGGTAATAACGACCGCTTCGATGGCATGAAAGAAAACATATTAATTCCATTACGAAATCAAATCAAGGAAGTGGTCTTTCCCTCCCTCAATCCGTTTTGCACGACTTCCTCCCTCCCTCATCTTTCTCTCACCCCTTGCATTCCTCACCCTTTCCCCTTGTTCCCATCACCCCCTCCCTCTTTCCTCTCGGCATTCTTCATCCGTCTATTTGGCTCTCTTCACAACTCCCTTTCACTTCCACGGATACGCTTGTCTTACTCAATTCCACCCACTCGTCTCGATTCTCGTTTGAAATTCATGTATCACTCCCTCCGGCCCTTGCGTTAACTTTTTCTTAAATTTTCCTTAGTTCCATTTATAAATTTCGTCTCGTTGCGGTTTATCTTTTTGTTGCTCCGCAATTTTAGCTGTGAGAGATTCGCATATAATGCGCCAGCGTAGTTCAGTTGGTACCACCCACCCCAGCTAATACCAAGGTTGCGTGATCGAGTTCAGCCTTTGGAATGAGGTTTGTGCTATCCTGTGATGGAATACGATATGCTCAAAAATCGGCGGCAAAGGAACTAAGGGGTAGAACTGCCTAATATACAATTGTACAGAACTAGTGTAATCGTATTCACGCCTGCCAGCATTCCTTCTAGTTGCAACGTTGAGTGGAATTAGTGAGTTACCAGGGTTTTCTTTCTTTCATATCGATGAATATAAAGAGGGAAATTTATTTCATGCGAAAATGACAATAGCCATGGCAGAAGATATTTTATTCGTTCATAATGTCGTGCTTTCATGTATGAATTTCATGATTGTGGGCTCTAGACTCCTTACATGTCGTTATATTAATAATTCGTATTTTCTATCTTGGTTTTTCTCCTTTCCTTTATTTTCTATCTATCACTAACTCCTAACTTTATATGATTGGGTCAAATTATATTTCCAAGGTCATGCTAATGAATACTTATCATTTCAAAATTGAAACGCTTAAGGTGAACAGATCGGTCGAGTTCAAGTTCCCGAATCGAAGTACCTCTTACAGGTATGCTAGAGTAATGCAGTGATTTCGGAGTCTCCATACCAACCGATTTAAATAGAGTCTATTCTCTTTTTTTTTTGGACGCGGCACAAGAGCGAGGACACTCTTTAATATGCCCCTCTCAATATATTTCTGCCTGGCGCAGGCCCCATCTTCTGAAAATATTTTCGCTTTCCACTTTCAGAATTTTCTTTCCTTTTCTTCAGTTCTTCCTCTCTGTGCCCTCGTTCTTTCGATGCATTTTCTCGTCTTCTATCTTCCTTATCTTCCTGCTCCTCCCCTTCACGCCCTGTTTTCTTCCTTCCTCTACAATCCGTTCGTAATGATTCTCACTCCTCCTACCCCCATTCTGCCGACGCAACCCTCCAATTTTCCCTCTCTCTCTCCTTTATTCTTGGTCTCCTCTGTCTACCCTTCTCCTTTCATTTCCCTCCCGCCTCCATTATCCCTCTGTGTCCCTCCTCTCTATCTCTTCCCAGCATTTTGGTTCCCATCAGAGGGACGGAACGTGGAGTTTGCTTC
Source organism: Hetaerina americana (assembly GCF_022747635.1). Taxonomy (NCBI): domain Eukaryota; kingdom Metazoa; phylum Arthropoda; class Insecta; order Odonata; family Calopterygidae; genus Hetaerina; species Hetaerina americana. Next base: position 2,968,026 of record NW_027287084.1, read on the forward strand.
AAACTCCCGCATGTCTAATAGATTCGCCCCTTCTCCTTCTCCGCCTCTTTATTTACCCTAAATCTCCCTTTTATTTTCCCTAAATTCCCTTTTGCAATTTCCCCTTCCCACCCTAATTTCTCGAAACCTTTTCTTCCTACCCATCGTAATCCCTCCCTTCGCCCACCACTCCTGTCGATTCCATTCTCTCTACTGTGGGGTCGCTATTTTTTATCTTTCTTCCCACTCTGTTTCCCCCACCCCACTCTATTCCCTTCCCTCCCTCCCGCCATTTAATATATTGCATTCCTTCCATCCTCCCCTTTACCCACTCCCTTCTCTTCCATTCCCTTCCATACTCCCCATCCTTTCTGGTCGCCACTCTCTTTAATTCCTCTTTCCATTCCCCTTTAGTCCCATGCCTCAAATTTCCCTGGAAATGTCTTTTCAATCGCTCCCCAAGTTCGATTTTTACGTCAGGTATTTTATTTTTTTCCGCCCGCCGCCTGTGCAAATCTCCGCGTTATTATATCGGTCGGCACATGTGCTTATTCCATTTTCCTTCACCCGTTCGGTCGACATCTCCGATGCTAGAGTGCTTTGGCATATTAATTGATATGGTAATTGCGTTTCACCGGGCCTGCTGTCGCCTCTTGCGTTTTGAATCTCGGTGATGGAATATCTGTTGATGACGATTTGCTCTGTTTCCCTCTGTTCCACTTTTTCCAGAACTCTAGCGTTGTTTGGTTTGCCGATTTAGGTTTATCCGTGTTCAATGTGATCTTGGCCATGCAAAGCATTGCAATGGAATTGCAGGATTTTAGGAATGCATGAACAGAGGACAGAGATCCATTTCCATAACATGAGCACGAAATAATTCTCAGTTTGATTCGGAAATATGGCATCAATTTAATTTCATTAATAAATATTGATTATTTTGAAGTGCTGGAAATTTTAAGGGTAACGTTAGAAGATTGTAATAAAATGTAGGTCAATTCACTAAAAAAACGATAACTGAACCAGTAAATGTTGAAAAACTCCGTATTTTCAAGATTTGTGTCACGGAAATACATGTATGTCGATAGACCAAGTAGCGCTTTAGGGATTTTGGAAATGGAGTGCACATGTCCTGAGCAGTATCCTTTATTAAGGTGGATATCCGAGCTTTTCACACCTTAACGAAAATGAAAGAATCCTTTCCCTCGGAAATCCAGCCTTGTATACGCGCGGAGGCTCCATTGCTGCGCCCCCATGTTCACACACCCCTATCTCTTTATTTTAACTCGGTTCCCGAATTCCTCGCCAACTCGTGCAAAATCTTGCTCTGTATTCATTGGGCGAATACCCGTTAACTCTGCCGTGGCTTCGTAAGTCGGATCGTGGGACGTGTGAGCTCTCGGGGGCCAGTAGATTGTCTGCGGGTGTGGTGGTGGTGGGTATGTGTGTGTGTGTGTGTGGGGAGGGGTGAAGAGAATGGGACGGTGTGGGGGATTTTAGACGGGAGGAGGGTGGAGAAAGGTGGAAAGAGAAGAGGAGAAGATAGAGGGAGGAGGTGTCATTTGGCGGGCGGAGACGGCGGGGATTTGGGGTGGGGAGCAGCGCACGGTAGGGAGGGGCGGGGCTTTTGGGAGGGGAGAAGGGTCCATGGGGAGGGAGTGGAGAGAGGGAGAGTTTTTGGACCGGGGACGGAGGGCGTGCGTGTGTGTGTGGGTGCGTGTGTGTGTAGGTGGAATGGCCGAGAGAGGTCCTTGATGAATGGCTCTGCGAGGGGGGTGGGAACGGCGGGGCATTAATCAAAGTTCGGCGTTGAAGGGGTGTTAGGCGGTTGGGGCGGGAAGAAGGGGGTTGGAGAACCATTTGTAGTGGTGGGGGAGTGGGAGAGGAAGGGTATGAAGGGATGTGGAGGGAGTGGCGGGCGAGAGGTGGCCTAGGCTTTCTGTGGCGAGGGTGGGGCGGATGAGGAGGCGTGGCGGCGTTGGTTTGGCGCACGTCGCTTTAAACAATAACGCGCGGCATCTGGGCATTAGTTTCTCTACCCCGGAGCAACGGAAGGGAAGTGAGAAGGATAATGTGGGTTTTGGAGAAGGGAAGGGGGAAGAGGATGTGGTATGGAGACCTAAAAAAGAAGGGCGTCGTGGGGAAGAAAGGAAGGGTGGAGATTTAGTAGGAAGAAGGTGGGTGGAGCTGGAAGATGTTACCGAAGGTTTGGCGTAGAATTTCAGAGGAGAAGAGGGAGAAGGGGAAAGCATAGTGGTGGAGAAATTGTCATTCGTGCGGAATTGTTACCAGATTTTTTCCATTTTTCATTATTTTTTTCTTAATCCCATTTAAATAATAATAATACTTTATAAATTTAAAAGATTAGGTATCATATGGCCGCGAGATTTAATGAAGAGCAACAGAAAATAAGAAACAGAATTTTACTTATCTAATTAATCTCTCTCAGGAAAATATCGAATGATTGTCCAATATTTTCAAACGAGAATTTTAACTAATATTCAATTTCTGTCATTGACCCTAAATATACATTTGGAAAATTTGATCTGGGGGTAAAAACCAAGATAAATATTTTAAAGGAGTCAAATATTATTTCAGTGGAAGATATATGCAGCATTAAACATTCATTAAGTATTTACACCAAATGGTACTACTACGTAGTTATGTTATGGATGGCTAAAGTCATTTGTTAAAATGCTTGAGTCCTACCTCAGTTTAGATAAGTAGTATACACACACAAAAAATATGTGCGTGTGTATATATGTATATATATGTATAAATATATATATATACACACACACATATATATATATATATATATATATATATATATATATATATATATATATATTTCTATATATTACTAAGCTATAGGGTTTTGTCGATTGCTGTACGAATTAGTTAAATGGAGTTTTCTAATCTGCAACAATGTATTGCTGCTATGATCGATTATAATTCAGAACTTACAGGAGTACTCGCTACAATTAGTAGCTGAAAAAGCTAAAACTAATAGAAGTATTTACTAAGAGCTGATGGATTTCAGTGTATATATGTACTTATTTATCAATTGCAGTTATTTCTCGCTTAACCATACCACGCACTGACTTCGCTCTTTGGTTATTTATAGCTAAATTAAACGAGCAGGTAATTTTTAGATTGTATTGATTTACATAGCTTTAGGAGTGCATGGTTATATAAAATGGATAATTAAAATATAACTGCTAATTTTACCCTTCCAGAAGAAATGTTGTATGCAACAGTTCAAACTCTAAATTCATTAAAACTAAATACCAATTGAATTTGATTCTGATAAGAACCTGAGTTATCCAAGACTTGTGTCAGGTTAAATGTCAAACGCCGACAGAATGTTTTCTTCCTTAATTTGTTTATGCTTAATAGAGTCTTAATATTGTGAGTCAGTGTAATTAATCCTGAGGATTTATCAGAAATGATTTGGTAGTTAATACTAGAAAGTCATCGTGCTAACTACATATAATATATATGTTCATATAATTTATAACATATAGGTTCATTTGTTGTTCAGTTTCATTGGCAAAGAAATTGAAAGTAATTTATTGGACTCGTTGTCATAAAATGTCGACAGAAACTGAGATTTGTTGAAATTAGTGTCTAGTTATAAAGTTATGTGCGTGTAAGAGTCCTGGGTAGCGAAAATTTTCGAAGCAACTGCTTTAGCTATAATTAATTTTCTCTATTGCGAAAGGCGTTCCAGAAGGTCGTTAAAAGTTTTTTTCGTAAAATACTTTAAGCGCTAAAATATTTCTAACTTGACGTTGCTCCCTCGAATTAAGTATTGGTGACGGCCACATTTATGATTATTTGTAATGTCGCTGCCGTTGGTTCATGAGGAAATTCAGGCTCTAGCCCGTACCCCCTTGGTCCCCACGAAGACGGGGACCAACGGGGTACGGGCTGGCTAAGATGAGGGGATAGGGTTGGAAGAAATGAGGGAGCGAAATTGCGAGCGGCGACGGAGGAGCGAGGAAGGGAGAGGGAATAAAGTCCCGCTAAAGGGTGTTTAAGGGAAGGATAAAAGGGCGTGGAATAGGATTGGATGGGAGAGGACAGCGAGGGGAAAAAGAGGAATGGAAGTTTGTGGAGCGGAGGCAGAAGCCGAGATGGGTTAGGGGAGCGAGGTGTGTATGCGCGCGCGCGTGTGTGTGCGTGTGTGTGTGGAGATTATGGGTATAAGGGAGAATGGAAGGGCGGCCCAACGTCTGCTACAGACCCGAAGGACGATTCCGGGGCCTCCGGGGCTTCCGGGGAAGCGAGGGAAACACCGGAGATTGGTAAGCACTCCTCCCTCGGCAGCTTTTCCACGATCGTGGCACCTTCGACTCGGTCACGTCAAGTTTCACACTAGGAGAAATATGGAGATGACATCTGTAATTAAATCCTCGCGAGAAATTTTGGCAAGTTTGTATATGCGTTCAGGTTTCAAAAAGGGTCTAAGAGAGCGTAAATTTCAACTCGTATATAATACAGACAGTGAAGATCTTTGCCCATGTAGTGGGGACTTGTAAAGAACCTTTCATTTCAAACTTCTCTGAATTAATGTCGGAAGGCAGTGAATTTATTTATCCAGAAATTCAAATAAATTAGCCTACGGTGGCGATTTCCTTATTTTTAACAAAGAGAAATACTCAAATATTTACCCCTGAGCAAAATTTATTCTGTTAAATTTAATTTTGGATGATGAAAGAATGAATATTTCCTTTCGCTAGGCAAGATACTTGGACGTATAAATATTCATTTACTTCTCTTGACATTAAGGCATTCAGGAATTTTCATAAGTATTGTAATAAAATATATTCTTCTTTATATTATTTTTAACATTCCCTATTTTGATAGGGAATATTAAAAACTTTGTGCCTCTGTTTTTAAAGAGCTTCGTTCATAAAACACGGGCTTTTTTAATTTTCATGCTAAAAGTCTGTAATTTCCAATCTGGAAAAAGTTTTCAGTTGGTATTAATAGATATTATTCCCTCTTAATTTTAAGAGTAGTCCTTGCCGTACAATTTTTAATCATATCAAGTTATGAGCGAATGAAAATTGTAAAGGTGACGTTATTGGTAACCGATGTAAAGACTAGTTGATAGAAACCCTCGTAGCATCCATTACCAGTGATATTTTTCTTGCACATTGATGGAATTTCCATCTTTTCCTTTGATCTTGTAGTCATTTTTACATTTAGCTTAGTACTTTCTATCTTTTCCTTGACTTAGAAATATTCCTATTATTCATTGCACTTTTTTTAAATTTTAAGGTCATGGTGTCCGTTGAACCCCCGATTTTGGAATTTCCTCAGTGGGTGAAAGATCTAAATTCGTTAATTTCTAAGGTTATCGCGCAGTGGACCCTCGGACGTCCTCAACATTCTGGGACTTCAGTGTCCTTCGTATTGATATCCATACGATATCCTTGAAATACCTGAGTCAATACGTTCAACGATGCCGGCGGGATTCTCTCCTATAATTGCGATGTCATCTGCAAAATGGAACATGTTAATTTCTGCTCCTTCTGTCCCAAATCCTTTGATTCCCATTCCATGAGCTTCGCATATTTCCTCTTCCATGAACAATTTGAGCAGGGTCCTTGATAGATTAAATCTTTACCTCATCCCTTTATTTATTTAAGCTCTTTTATTTCTTCCATTCATTTGATTCAGTGCTCCTTGAGTTGTCTAATAACTCTTCTGCTTTCTTGATTCATTCCAAGAATAAGGGAGCATTTGAAACAAGGGGGGAAAAGGGAGTGGAAGAATGGATATGTTAAAACAAATAAAGTGGGACGAAAATGTAGAGAAATTGGATTGGGGAATGAATTAAAGGGTTGGGTAAATGTCCCAAAGACGACCTTTTTCGCTTGACGATCGTAATTGGTTTTTAAAAATGATGATTAAAATCTAATGGGTAATCTGTATATTTTTATAAATAATAAAATATGTTGTTTCCTTTTTAAATTTACTTTGCTAAACTACTTGACACTTAGTAACTGCTCTATGGTTTAGTCAATTATTAATTGCATCTACCTAAAAATGAAATTAGGCATTTTTAATTATAGTATCTCAAAAATATTCCTGATTTTTTAACTACAATTGTGCCAATTTATTCCATTCTCCTAAGTATACTGCAGAAAATACACAATGTTATATGGTAGGGATTATTTATGCTACAAAGAGGTAGGAAAAAAACCTACAAGTTAGAAGTGAGTTAGTGTGTAAAATTTACATTCGCTGAGAGTGCGAGGAAGAAATTAATTCTTGAATATTCTCTTCGAGGATTCATCTCCAGTTTTGTCGATGTTTTATTATCTACCAACTTAAAGCAAAAATTTGATTTTTCGTTTTTAAATATAGCAAACTCTCATGGTTAAAACCGTCAAAGGAGTTTTAACCAAGCACTGAGGCTTCAAAAACTCAGCTTTTGCTTTGATTGTGTGAAACTTTATATTATTACTTAGTAATTTTTTAAGGACTGGTCAATTTTAAAAATATTTTTTATTTATTCCGTAATATTTTAATGAGCAGTGCCCTAATTTCTCTAAGTACATTATGTCTCTTTGTTGTTGTTCGCTCACTTTTTCATCGCAGGGTATATTTTACTACTATGCGTTTAATAGGTGTGTCGATATAACCGACTGCATGTATGTGTATGACAATGGCACCAATATGTGAATCGCTTATCATCTCAGAACCCATTTGTAGAACAATTCGTAATTTTTTCATAGTATGTTTTTTCTCTTCAATATGCACTCATTGATTTAGCCAGTGATATGGATACTTTTAAAAATTTTTGATACCAAGTGTTGTCGTTAGTTTCCCGATACGTAAGCAAATAGTGCTTTTTAAATTAAGGAAACGAATATGAGAATGAAAAATATGCCTCTTCTGTTTTCCTGTGCTGCCCAAAATTTTAACGGTAGCATAATTTTAGGTAATACATAATTTAAAATTTGGAAGTGTTTATAATACGCTATTTTATCGTTTTCTCAATTTCTCGATTTCATGTTGAAAATTAAAAACTCATTTGGAATCTCCACATTCTTAAAGACATTTAGGGAATTTAACAAAACTCTGAAAGGGTGAAGACTATTTGATCGAAATCCGTTCTCTCTTTAATTATTTATGCATTTAAAATCTGAGTTCGAAATCAGAATGGAAATATGTATGCTATTATTTCATCAAATGTTTTCTTATCATTTATTTTACAATTTGAGGCGCTAAAGACTTTCTCCAAAAGGTTAGAGTCACATTAGGCGGCGAGCGGCTGTTTTGCAAATCAACGGGGTTTCAGCTCAGGAAAGGTTATAATAGCAATGTTGGACTTTAAATATTATTGATATGTTATTTCGTCGTATGGATAGATTCAGATAAACAGAATTATGGTAATGAAAACATCAGATAACTCTGAATATAGTTTTTATGAGATAAGTGAAATATGTATGGCGAATTTCTCTTTTTTAATTTATTTAGCCTATGCAAAGGAATAGATTCCGTGTTTGTACATTATCTAGTCTCCATTTTTGCACCTTTAGGTACCCAATGATTGGAGTGTTTCAATTCCCTTCCGAATTTTATTTAGAACTGTAGGTCATCACACGGACTCTTTTGAATTACTTCATTTGCTATGCTAAAAACTTAAAGTTCCTTGCCAATATATGCGTGAAGGGGGATAGCATACAATGGCATTTTAGCCGTTGGTGCGTAACTGCTCTGGCGTATGCACATTAAGCTGGTCGTTATGAAGTTCTCACTTCCCATACTGGAGACCGTTATGTGCTGTTTATGAGCCCATGAAAAAAAAAGATACGCCGCTGTCAACTCTGGGAGCGGTTAAAATAAAAAAAAACTCTTCCGAATGAGCATTACGGTTTACAGAATCGATTCCCAAGCATAAAACTTCCGCGTTGCTCGCACCCTCCTCGCCGCATGAGTTTTCCTTCTGCCCACCTCGTTTGGAATTTCTTCAGTCCCAAAACAATCCATAATTTGATTTCCCCGAAAATAAAATACACGCAATTTCCTTCGCCAGGAGATTAGGTAGAAGGAATGAAACGTAAAAAAATACGCCGGGGCCCCCGATGAAATATGCGGTCGACGGAGGGATCTCTCAGCGGGCGCGCTGCGGACTCTGGAAGACTACGGGACCCAAGCCGCGGCGCGGGTTGGGAAGGGGGGCGGGTCAGTTCGTGCGGACGTGTTGCTGGGTGTTTGTGCGTGCGCTCGTGCTGGGTCAAGTGTCAGGGTCCGTTTGCAGTGGCAGGGAAGGCGGGATTGTTTGCCGGAGGTGGGATGGGAAAGATGGGAAGAGAGTTTGCATGGGAGTGGGTGGTTTGGAGTGCATGGGACTGACTGACTGCGTTGGAGTTTACGAGAGCCCGGGTCGTCGTCGTCAGGGATGAGGGGAACAGAGAGAGAGAGAGAGATAGAGTGAGCGTGTGTACGAGAGGGAGAAGGTGAGGAGGGATTTTGAGAGTGTGGGGGCGCCATAGCCAGGAAATTGAAAGATGGAGGAGAGGTGAAGGGTTGAAGGGCAGTGAGGAGAAAAGGGGGGACGGGTGTGTAGAGGAACGAGGGGTGAGGAGAGGAGGAGATGGAGGAATGAGAGATGATAGACCGCGAGACACAAGGGTTCTGCTGGTCGGCGAGTGTTGGATAATATGCGTGGCAGGAACACCTGGCCTTGCGGAAATTGCAGTCGGCGGTGTCGTAAGTGGGCGGAGTGGCAGGGTGAGGGCGGGTTGGTGGATGCTGCAGTGCCGTTTCCGATTGACGGGGTGGAGGGGGCGGAGCGAGGGGGGTGTGGAAGATGGGCAGGGAGAGGAGGTATAGGAGGGCGGGGAAGCCATATTGCGAAAAGGAGGCGCGGGGTGCGAGAGGGAGGAGGAGCAGATAGCGGTGGATGGATCCCCAGTGTGGATATATGTGCCCTCGGGATTGGATGATTGAGGATAAATGGAACCTGTCGTCCTCCCTCCCGCCCCGCTGCCCCGAGTCCTCTCACTTCCCCTCCGTATCGGATGAAGGCGAAGATTTTCCGAGTAGCGGCAAGGGCATTTTCATGTACGGAGGAAGGAGCACGTGATTAGTGCGTCCAATTCCATTACGACTTCGGTACACGGACGTGTCGATTCCGTACCGCGGTCTTAACTTTTTATTTGAAGTGGATCTGTCGAGGGAATAACTGTTGATTAATTGACGGAAGAGATCTTTTTTGTAAAACGTAGAAAAATATCGGTTCAGTTTGTTTGTCTACTAGGACTTTTTGTGCAAACTTCCGACCGGAGCATTTTCGCTACTTCAGTTTACTCGTTAAACATTCATCAAAGGCATGCCCTTCGGCTTTGTCCGATAAATTAATTAAATGGTTAGAGTATAATTTAGTTGAAATGAATCACTAGGCATCGGAGAGAGCATCACTAATTTCCAAACAGGCTAGCTTATTTGATTATTTTTTAACGAATTTCAATCAAGTTATTCCTATCGAGGTTTAATGCGGTGGTTCTTAATTTAATCACAATATTTAACCAAATGAGTTAGCTCGCATAGGACACATTTTAGTTCGATGACCAAATCATTCCATCACTCACAAATAAAGTGCGAAAGGAATTGTATTGAGGCCTTTTTATTTTGCTACCCCGCGGCCGGGATTGCACTGAAAAATCTCCGGTTACCTACCGCAATCCTATTTCCGCGGCGCTCGCACGCACTGGGACTCATAGAAGGAACGACTTCATGAGCGACGGCGCATGGATTATCGCATTAATGAAAGCGATGTGGCTTCCCCGTGGTAGTCAGTTTGATGCAAGTCGACGGAAATCCACTTAGCAACGGGAGGTAGCGAATAAAGGCCCTCCAATCAATGCCGCGCGCTCCTTCCTTTGCCCACCCGGCCACTCGCTTTGATTATCTCCTCCAAGCAAAGGCTTCACGCCCCACGCCTCCACGAGGAGTCGCAGGTTGTAGGTGCTGCATTTCAGCTTGCTTGCCCTCTGGTCTCTCGTCCTCTCCGTGGGAAGCTCCCGCTGAGGTAGCATTAACCGGCATGTTGGAATCAGGAGTCGTGAGACTTAACAAAAGGTTCCCCCGACCTTCCATGTTCGCATACTGCCCGTTGGAACGCGTTCGCCGACTAGGCTATTTTACTGTCGCGTCCGATATTGGCTGGTTCTCCTCTGCATCCGACCCAGTTTGCCTCTTGTGGGGCATTGTATTGAATTTTCTCGGGTTAGAAAATTACCCGCTTTTTTGTTCTTCACGGCCTCAGCGGAAACTGTGTATCTCTTACCGTTGTCACTTCCTAAAAGGTCAACGTTTGGGGCTTTTCTCTAGGTTTGCTGTTGTAGCACGCGAAAACACCAGCTCGCTGCAAAGGATACCCTTTAGAGTTCGGGTGTGTTAAAACTGTATTCTAGTTTATTGAATTATGCACTGGCTTTTTTCTGACGCGTATTACTGTCTTCTGGTAATAATTTTAGACTACAATAAGCTAAGGCGAAACTAACAGGGAAAAGGAAATATTAATTGCAATTTTATGAAAAATTAAAAAGGCTGGGAAGTATGGACGCTCTATACAAAAAGACCAAGCTGTTTTCAGGATTTTGACATGAAAATTCGATATCATTCACGCTTAGGTGGGAAAGGAGGACTTTACTAATGGTATCAAAGGAATGGAATGCGGAAAATAGTACACGTAATAGCTTCCACGGTGAACGGGGCAGAGGAATAAGTTCAGAAATTTTTTTTCGGTTGTTTTATAATACTGGCATGTGGAAATAAAAAACATTTAATGGATATAGCATGAAATAAACACAATATAACGGTAATATTTTGCATGAAGGATAATTTCAGTGTAAAATTTAGAAAATATATTTATCAGTAAAAAGCAGCCGATCAAGTATCTAACAAATATTTTAGACGATTTAGGCTACGAAGCAGGATATTAGGGGACGAATCACGTTAAAAGAGTCTAATAAATCCATCAAAACTAAATTAAGCGTTAAACATAAACCTCAACTTAAGTAAATTGAAATTGAGATGATTAGCAGAGACTGATTTTGTGGAAACCACTTCTGGAAGCACAATGTGCCCTTTTTTGGGCGAGGTGCTTGAAATGCAGTTCTGGGGAAAACTGGGAAAACATAAACTAATTAGATGATAAAACAATAGAATAAGATAGTGGAGAAAGTGAGCAAGTTAAGAGAAAATTTTGGGAATAATGTAGCAAATATGCTGAAAGGAGGGGAACACAATCGGAAATTAGGACTGCATTAAGGGCTTTAGAAATGATGAGGAGCTGAGCAAGATAGGTCGACAAGTAAAGATGCTTGGAAGTTCTTTAGTCATCTAAGCTCCTTCGTATAAATTGAGAGATCTAACGCATGCCTGTAAATATTCGGTAACCTCCGCACAAGAATTATGTCAAATTCAAAGGAATGGCTAAGAATTTAATTATAAGCGAAAGTTATCATCAAATTCAATTTCGTTGTTTCTTGCTATTATCCAAATGATTATAAGGAAAGAGGAGTACAAGCAGCCATTGGGCCAATACTTAAAATGTTATTTATGAATGAATATGCTTTGAAGTCATCTTTTAATGAAGTATTTTCTCGGAATTTCACATGAAAGGAATTAGCAATTATATAGTGCAGTTGTTACTTCATCTTATTCCAGTTAATATTGCTGTAAATTATGCTATCTAAAGTTTGCACGGAAGCATCAATTGAATGCCTTGCAATGCATAACGGGAAAATTAACGGTTTTGTGTGTTAAACATGAACTAATAAGTGACAATCGGCCTTAATTTTGCAGGGAACTATGGTAAAGAATGAAGGGAACACTAGGTTCAAGGTAAGGTTTTTTAATACGATATGGTTATATGCTGTGAATGCATAGTTCAATGACTGCTCTCTATTTTGTAGTAACATAGAATTTTACGCTTTGGATACCCCAAATCTTTTGTGCCCGATTGTCATCATCACTTAATCCAAGGAGCAAAAATTTGAACACGTCCATTATAATAATCCTTCGAGTAGTAGAGCGAAATGCTCTGAAATCGATAAGTGGTAGTGAAATAACGTATTTCTTAACTCTCCAATTTCTCCATCCTTCTTGTCGAGCTTGAGGATCGTGAGAAATACCGCACTAAAGTCGAGGGAGGTGTGCTCTTTGGTGAGACGGACTTTCGGCGTCCTTTTCGGGGAGTAGGACGCCAGACCGAGAGCTTGGGTGTGGAAAGAGCGAAGAGAGACAGTCAAGCGAGAGCTTGCGAGGAGGAATCAGAAACTTGGCAAAACACGTTGGACGGAGAGGAGAACCCTTTCCCTGAACGGAGGTTTTTGGTTTCGCGTCACAGCTCAAATCGAGAGATACGCAACCGTCGAGAATCTCGAAAGATTCTGGATTGCAGGAGCCCTCGATGGTCTTGAGAAGAATTTCAGAACTGAATCGAATAGTCCTCATAGGGTTAGGGTTATTATATCTAATACCCCCCAGTAACATGATCTGCCTTTAATGCGAGTTTTCACGTGTTAATTACCAATTGCTAATTGTTTGTTACATGCTTTCTTATTTCCTTGACAAAGAATCTCTAAATATAATCTCTGAGGTATCAGTGTTTGTATTCCAATGTAGTTTGCTCATTCTCTCACTAGAAAATTACTCGATAAAAATCGGTAGTGGTTGAATTTTGGGAAATTTCAAATCTGGGAGAATCTAGAATCCCAAAGTAAATTTCCATGTGCGGATAAAAGCAAGAGTGAAACGAAGGTTATTCGATAGATTTCCACGTTAAAAACTTTGGTCTTCGTGGAATAAAGGAAGGGAACAAAATTACTTAAACCGTTGAACGATGAAAGAAATCTATTTGAGCTCATTATCCAAGTACACGAAAGTCAAGCAGCTGATTGTGATACAAGGATCTCAAGGAGTCTTTCTAGCTAACCAATATAACTTATCAGTTATATGTACTAATTTCATTTAATTAAAGTTTTCACTGAGAGCTTAATTCTGAAGAGAATGACGAGTTCGGAGGCAATGCAATTTTCGCATTGCGGATTTCTTTGTTTTCTTCAGACAATATTTTTTCCCAAACAAGGCAGCCACTGGCGGAAGGGAGTACATACTCTTGTCACGCACAGTACGATCACCATGGAAATGAAAAGGGAAACGCTGGTCCAAGGAATTTCCGGGAAGCACAAGGAGATCCCTGAGAGCGACCATTGCGAGCGCCCTCCCGCCCATCTGGGCTCTCGGCACCGCAGGCCAGCACATGTGATTGGGCGGCCGGTTCACTAGGATATGTTCCCCAAGTCCTTCCCCGGCGCTCCTTATATTTCATCTCCGGGGCGATGGTTGTTGCCCATCATCTCGGGCGACTCCACTCTTTCCGACACACAACGTCTGAGTGGGTACGCGACCATGCATTCTCTTCCCCTCCCCCTTCCATCATTCCCCAAGAACCGTGGGGATCCGCGTGCAGCTCCGCACACGTCGGGACCTCGCCGTATGCGGGGCCCGTCGTGGCCTCGGACCCCCGTTATTCATCCGCGGGAAAAGAGATAGAGCGGGAGCGGGGGGAAGAGGCAAGGGAATTGCGGGGGCGGGAGAATTGCCGTAGGGGTGTGCGCGTCCATTAGGCACGGAGGGGACGGGAAGGGCTGGGCGAGGAGGAAGAAGTTCGAGAAAGCTGGAAGGGAAAGAGTGGGTGTGTACGGCGGGGGGGGGCTTAACGGGAGGAAAGAGGCTTTTACTCCTGTAGGGACATTGTTGGAGGGGGGGGTGCGATGGAATCCAAAAAAGGCGTATGCCTTCGCCTCGCAAGAACCTTCACAACGGTGGGAAGGGCAGAGAGAGAGAGCTTGGAGCATCAGGATGGGATACCAAAGGAGCGGGGTGCCGGTGAGGGGGGAATTTGGTGCGGGTACGTGAGTGGGCGGGGTGGTGGGGGCGGTGAGAGGGCGAGGGAGTTTTGCGCGAAGTTGGAACAGAATGAGAAAATAGGAGAGGAGGTAAATCGTGAGGGAGGCGAACGTGGGGGTAACGATGAGGGAGAAGGAAGGGGAGCGAGAGATTGTGGGGGGGGCGGAAGTGGGGAAGGAAGAGTGAATGTTGGCCGTGTGGGATGGTTGGGAAGGGGGAATCTCCTTGGTCGATATTGAATCCTCCCCTTGGGTTTTAGCCCGGCACCACCGCCGCGGGTAGTGTGAGGGAAGTAGCGGTGGTGGCGGCGAAGGTAGTCGTTGTATTAGGTCGGGCCAAGTTGCTTAAGGAGGAGGTGAGGCATAAAAGGAGGAAGTTGGCCGGAGGTGGGAGAACGGCAACGGTTTTTGTTGGATCAAGTCTTCTTCTCCGTTTCCCTATTTGCTACGCCAACCTCATTGTTCTGTCTCTCTTCCCTTTCTCTCCCAGTTCCACCCTTCTCTTACTGCTTCTTGAATGAGTCTCCATTTGTTTATATCGGTTCATCTCGTCTCTTCGGTAAGATAACATCACGATTGTGTGTCTGGCGTTGGTATAATTGGTAAACATTCTTGCATTTGCTCAGGTTGTACGTTGTTATGATCAGGTAATAACTATAAATAATATCTCCTAATATAACTGTAATACCCTAGGCAGACTATTGAAGAAATTATTTCTTTAAACACACCAATTTTAATAAAGAAAAATCAAATTGAAGTTTTTGCCGAGTGTATTAGTTGGATCATCGATTCAACTGATTTAGTTGGTAATATGCATAGTGCAATTTGTAGTTCGTGATAACCTTTGGGGAAGTTCTTTCTTATCGCCACAGTTCAGCAATCCTAGGATTGTTTGCCTCAGCACATCGCTAATTTCTTTCATCGATCCTCTTTATATGAGGACATTTCGCTGAAGTTGTTTATTTTTATTTTTAGGTTAATTATTTATGTTAATTCAAAGGTTATCATATATCGTAAATTTATTACAAACATTTGTAGACCAATACGATTTTTTTATTTAATAAAAATTGTTATTACTCGCGGTGAATGTAGAGTTCTTTGTGATTTGGGGCGCTATCACGAGATTAATTACTGACACTAAAAATATTTGATGAATTCACGGTAAGAATAGAGGCATGAAAAATACAATGAAAGGGAATCAATACTTGGCATTAATATTTCTCCAGTTATTGAGTTCCAATCGCTGTGAATAAATATGTAAATACGAATTCAAAGATCATTCTAATTTAATTACCATTCACGGAGTTACCAGTGAAGAGTTTTCGATAATATAAAGCTGACTCCGAATTGAATGGGGCGTTAAAGTAAAAGATCTATTCAGTCAATAATTCAGTGCGATGAAGGGGATCAATGCTTGTTTAATGGCCTGTTTGTCTCCCACTATTACACAGTTCTAATAAAATCAGGATATTAAAACGTAGGCTAATAAAGTGGTCGGGTATTAATTTTATAGTATTTATTTGAATTAAAACTACTCTAAAATCTGGACAAATTATTTTTCGCGCGGAGAATAGGTCTAGGGATGGGATAAAAATTTGTCCGGAAGCCAAATGGCTTCCATGGTTGACTCCGTGGTTTGCGATGCTATTGGATTCATATTCGACGAAAAAGATTGCAATATTATTCGTTTCGGATTCACCAGAAAAATGCATAAATAGCAGTTTATGGTCCATGATTGCTACCCTTTTCCGGGACCCTTCGCAGAAAAATGCTGAAGGATACTGTTTCTTTGGTAATGGAGAGTTCACATTATTTATGGCCAGGGAATAAGGGGAAATAAAGCTTTTAGAAAAAAAGTGCGTGTAACGTGCGGGCGTAAATATGGCGTATAATTCACCCTTCTGACCTTTCTCTTTCCCTCTTTACTATATCTCTGGCGTAACTCTGCCATGCTCTCATCCTCTGCTCCGCTTCCTGTACACGACTTCCAAAGCATAATTTTTCCACCAAACACTCCAATGCTTCTTTGCGTTCCTCATTCATACTGTCATGCACTGTTTAGTTGGCATAATTGCGATGTCTTAATGACGGTACTGGGTGATTTCCATGCCATGCTCTCAAAGTAGGAAATTTAAAAAAAGTGCTAAATCTCCACAAACGGATGATGTGAATCAGTCACATTTTGTGTACTAGTTCACCACAATCTCTGTGATGTATCGATCTCCGCTCTATAAATAATATAAACATTAAATTACGGGACATATTGCCGTCCTTATAATGCAATAAATTCAGTTATATCAGTTTATTATTTTATTCCATATTAGATCATAATTTTTGGTACGCAGTTTCTTGAGAGTATGACTAGATACATTTTGAAATCAATATTTCTAGTCTCTATGTCCTCTGCGTATCTATTAAAATTGTAACCAGCAGTATTTTGAAAAACTTTGATTCAAGAATCAAACCTGAGACAAGATTCTTTTCTTGTCATATATTAAACCTTTCCGTACTGAGGAAATAGTGTCACATTACACGTTCATCGGGTGTTTCTACCCTTTGTAAACCATCATTATTACTATTTTCGGATGTTGATACATTAATATTTTAACTAATTTAAATAATGTTTTATTACCAAAGCCATTCCGGGTTGAAAAGCCTCGGCTTAGATCAATGATATATGTTGTTAATTTTAATTACCTAGAGCACGATGAAGGCTAATAAGACTTCTTATTTTCACGCCACGGCTGAAGGGATTTATTTTTTTTCGCCTTATTACATTTTCATTGCCAATTGAGCGATAAGGTAGAGAGAATATCGCATGTTAACAAATTCTCAGGATTATGCTGAGCATAGCATGAGGCGGATGCGTGAGAGGAATAATTAACAAGGATATCGAGTTTTATCAAGGCGCACATTTCTCCTATCGCGCATTAAATGTTATTTCATTTGTATTCGGGAATGTCGATAGCATAAAGTTCAAAAAGGACTCCAATTCCCATGGCACCGGCACATACGCAGAGCGCTTGCCTACTCCCGCCTTTACGGCGTTTGATGGCGAGGACGCAGAAAATCGAAATAAGAAATAGGTACGTGCGAAGAGCGTGCATTTTTCCAAAAGGGACGGAAGTCGCGGGGTTTGGGAGGGAGAGAGGGGAATGAAACCTCTTGAAGCGAACGTTTCCTTATTTCAGTTTCCATTTCCTTGAGATAGCTGTTGATAAACCCTCGCCGGGGCACCGTTAAGGTAATGCTTCTCCGGTTCTTCTCTCCCTTCCCGCTTCGTTCCCTCCGCTGTCCCCTTTGTCACACCCCTTGCGTATTTTGTAATGGCAGGTCTCCTTCTCCTGCAACTCTTCTCCCTCGATTTAACATCTATTCGCCTATCTACTCTCTCCTACCTTTCTATTCTCAGTCTCTCCTTCTCTCAACCTCTTTGTATTTCCTTTCCCTTTCTCCAATTTCGGCTTTTGCTTCTTAAATATCTTGCCTCATGCAAACCCTTTATCCATCTCATACCCTATTTTCTTTCCTCCTCACTCACGTCTGGGGGTTGAATTCATGAGCGTGCCAGTCACATGCCTACAGTTCGAAATCGACTACGCATTGTTTGGGGAGTTTCCTGATGGTAATCGGATCCTGACCTCAGTGTGCTGCAAAGTGAGCAGGTGTAGCTAATTGTGCACTATGAGTCCACCCGGGTGTGTGAGCCATTGTTGCTTTTCGGTTGGTGCATCGGTAAATAAACCTTGACCCACCGGTCTCACCTGCCCTCGTTCTTCAACTCCTCCCGCGAAAGTCTGACGATAAATTGCATACTTAGGATACTTTCATGCTAGAATATAGTATTACATTTGAAATAAAACAAATTAAATGATTTACAAGCCAAATTAAAATATTATACGAAATTTATGTACTCTGAGCTGTGGGTTCACAAAAAATAAATCAATTTCATAGTAAAATCCTTGCTTAAGTTCCTATTCAGCCCACGTATGCTTCTGAAGCACTCATCTGGCCTGAAGCACGAATTGCTTGTACGTCGTTAATTTAGAAAATGTCCCGTCTGCAATTTTTGCCCAGTTGCATTTCTCTCCTACCCGCCAACTCTTTAAATTCGTTCCTCACTTAAATAAATTAAAGCAATCATAATTAGCTTAAGAAAAATCTCCAAAACATTCTTTTAAATAAGGTTTAATGCATTTACACTAAATTTGCTTTTGTCTTCCGCCTATGTTCCGCTCTTGTAAATCTCCAAATACATTTGCAGTCCACTTAACTGATATCGCATTCTCCTCTTTCATTACTCCCGTCTCTAGCTCTCCCTCCCTCTTATCTGTTCTTCTTCATCCATCTCCTTCAGGCGAGGATTGAATGCGAGGCCCCGGTCGATAGGATGGTAGGCTCTCTCTCTTTCTCTCCCTCTCCGTTACCTACCTTCCCATGCCCCTGCGGTGTTGCGGGGATAGGCCAGTGGCGTATCAGGGAACGAGGATAAGAGAGGAGGAGAAAGTAGAGGATATGCGAGGCAGTGTTGCAGGATGAGAAGAAGCGGCGGTGGGGAGCGTGAGAGTGTGGACGTGCCTCCTGCGGGGAGGACGGCGGGAAAAGAAGGGTAAGTAAAGGTGTACCGAACACGTGAACTCATTGAACGGGTTAGGATGATTCCCGCCTGGGCATACAAATGAGGGGAGAGGCGATGTGACTTCGTCGGTGAGGCGGGTGAATGCTGGGAGGTGGCGGTGTGAGGGGATAAAAAAAAGATACTCCTCGGCTGTCGTAGCTTCGGTGAATTTACATTAAATTGGGTCAGAAAGCAAATAGCTTTCTTGAAAAGTGGAAACTTCAGAAAGCTTGTGGGAACAAAATTCTTTTTTTTTCTTTTTACCTTCTCTAAAATTCATGTCTTATGTTGGTGGAGAAAAGAAAAGCTCACACTTGTCCGTCGAGATTGAGAAAAAATAATTATACCCAATGCAACGTGCGCATTTTCCAAACGTATTGAAGTAGGTCAGATTGGATCTTAAAATGGGAGATACAGTCTGAATCTTAAGGAAGTAGACGCGTGTATACAGCGTTAGTTAAACTCGAGCGTGTTTACAAGAGTTAAATACTTCATGGCGATCTTCTTACGGATCATTGTTACAAAACATCGTAGTAAATCGTTTTCATCAGTTAAAAAAAAATAAGAACAATTTCCAGATGTGTCTCAATTTTATCGTAATCTTTACAATGGATGAATTTTTTTCAGTTTTATTTATATCTGTTTATATATATTAGACGTAAAATTTTAAAACGTAGACAGCAAAGAGACTTTTAATCATAACTTTGACAACATATACTATGTATATATTCAAATATAATTAGCGCTTGTATATTATTAGGGCATATGTATTTCTTTGAGATTCTAGGGATATTGTGGCTTCAAAGAATTTGTTAATTAGTACATGTATACGTTACATTTTGTTTTCTGTGACTCATATCCTCTGGAGAGAAGCATTTATAAAAAGAATACAAAGGGACAACCTGACGTTGACTTCATTGGCTGATCTCCTGCGGGTAATCTTTCAGAAAGTCGGGAACACCTGCTTTTAGTTCCAGAATGTTTAATTGATGAAGTCAATTCAAAAATGAGTCACATGAAGGCATAAAAAAGTGCTACTGCAGGCCAGTATTATATTTATCTTGGTATTTCCAAGCTTTCTACGAAGTTTGTCATAATTCAAAGCAATAACTTTTTGAGAATTCGTATTTTACTGATAACATTAATGAAGTTTTGAAAATGATGGACGGGGAAAGATATAAAAGGTGAAATGGAGAGAAAAGAAACAAACGAGGAAGTGCTAGGCTTGGTGGAGGAGGAGAGGATGTTAGGATGAATCCAAAAGGTTCAGGAAATATTGATACAGAGCATTTCAGTGAGTATTATTTAATAAATTGTGATGTGGAATTATTTGGTTTTGTTCCCGATCACTTGGAAATAAAACTTTATTTTTCTTATCTGGGTCCAGGTGCGTAGAGTGTCCTGAGTAGTATTAATAATAAAGTACTCTTCATTTTAAACAGCAAGTGCAATATCTCTATGCCATATTCATTCATGTTTTACATCGAATAAAGTAATTTTATGACCAAAGGCTATAAAACGCTGACGGTTTGTTAAAATATATAGGCGAGGATATATAAGGTCTGTTTTTCATGGCAGGATTAAGTAAGACAAAAAGCCCCCAAACTAAAGGAAGAAAATTCGATTCCCTTTAAATAGCATATGAATACGCAGCTGATTTGTAATTCTGTTTTAGCAGTTTTAAATAGGTATTCATTTAATTTACGGCACAAAAATTACAGGAGTTCTTAAGTCTTTTGGTATCTTATGAAAATTAGAATGAAGAACTGAGTTTCCGGCTCGAAAGTGTCTCTGGGATCTTAATCCACTAACATCGGACGCGATTGTTTCGTAATTTTTTTAATGTTTCACAAACCACTCTGTCCTTTGCTCCGCTCGGTAATCATAGGAAGGTCGGTTGTGTGGGTGCGTAAGGGGGTTAGGAGGGGGGAGTAATTTTTCTCTTATTTTCTCATCCCTTGGAGATCGCCTCATTTTGTTTACGAAATTCGAAAATTTGTGCTAAATTCTCATCTGTACCCTCTGCCCTACCCCAAATTAAATTGTTCAACTCGAAAAGACGTAAAACCGGCCTCATAAAAACGCAACGAAGGCGGTAGAATACTTTGGAAACATAAAAAGGAAAGGAAAAAATAATAGGTGGGAGGACAAAGAGGGAGGGAGAGAGAGGGTTAGAGAGAGGATTTGGGAGGACGAATGGAAGCGGAATGGGGGAGGTGGGGTCCGGGTGGGAAAAAGGTTCGGGCGGGGGAGGAAGGCGCTTTTGCGAGAGTGTGGGTGTCTGGCGTATGAGGGAAATTGTTTCGGGTCGGCGCAGTAAGCGTGGATACGACGGGGACGTGACGAGGTTCGGAGAATCGCAGCGGAGGGCGATGGGTGTGAGAGAGAGAGAATGGGGGGGACGAGGGGATGGAAAGAGGAGGGAACGCGTTGAGGGTGGGGGATGGGCCGGAGGGAGCGGGAACGCCGAGTAGGGGAAAAACTGGAGGATTGGTCTTCCTTCCCAGGATGCGGGGGAGAGAGCAAAGGGAGAATTTCGGTGCGAGGTGGTTCGAAGGAGTGTCGAATTCACGCATTTATTTTGATTCGATTGCGGGCCGACCTCAGGGCCCTGTGGTACCTACGTCGGCCAAGTGCGCTTAAGAATCCAAAGTTGGGAACTGTTTTGGGGGGTGGGGTGGGTGGAAGAGGCCCCCTTCCCTTTTCGCGCGCGCGAAAGGAAAAAAATCTTTTTTCGATGCGGCTCGCAGTCCCGATTGCCAGCCGGCCATCGAAGTTAAACTCCCGTGCTGCGAATTTTTATCCCATTCTTGAAAAACATGGCTCTATCTCTGTCTCTATCTCAATACATATATATATATATATATATATATATATATATATATATATATATATATATATATATATATATATATATAGAGAGAGAGAGAGAGAGAGAGAGAGAGAGAGCTTCATGCTACATGAAGTTTTTGTAACCTGCAGCTCTACCCAAGCTATGTGATTTTTCGAGTAACAGACCTTCCTGGGAAACTACAACTGGCCAAGGGAAAGGAACAGGCCTGCCAGGTTTAGTGCTGGATGAACTCTTGCGTCACCTATGAAACCAAATTTTGGGTTGATTACTGTGTTTTTATATATTTATATACACACACCCCTATCATATATCCATCTACACACACTGAACAGACTTCAGGATTTACATTTATTTTCACCAAAACGCAGAATTGTAAACGTAAGACCCTTGTGAACGTTGTTTTTGTTCTATGTATACAGCAATTGAAACATCAAATGAGTGTTTTCTATGTCGGATCGTCGGATCTGACGAGTAAAATTCCCAATCCTTTTGAACACCATATGAAGTAGAATTACTGGAAAATTGAGGAATATGATTCGTTTAACGTGAAAAGACAGTGTTTCGAACTTGAAAATCAGGGCTACATGAAGTTTTTGAAACCATAATTATGTACTCAAATATTTCTTTAAGAGAGAGAGTGACAACTTTAGTATCGTAAAATTGGTTTATGGGTATCTGATTATTAATGTAACGCATAAATTAAAGTTTTGAATAAAATTGCTATAGTTTTATCGTTCAGCTTGACTTTAAAGATGGAGGTTAGGATTTTTTATCATTATAAGTTACTATATACCATACTGTGTGTTAATGTTATTCTCTTGGAGCTGAATATAAAATTTAATGATTATTTTTTAGGGTACATTTCATTTGAAAAATAAAAGGAAAATATATAATGTAATATGATATGAATCTTCTTTTATGAGGCAGAAAATATTGTACAATTAATTGAAAAATTATCACTTAGGTTTTTACTTTATTTCTTTATTAAATTGTTGATGTGGTATCTCTATTTTATAAAAGGATATACATGGTTTGTATTAGAAGCATCGGAAAAATAGATTAATTTTAGATAAAGCTGCATTGCCTCGAAACTCTTCAAAGTACATCTCTTGACCGCGGACACACCTTTGCCAGCGGCTTTTCCACGACTCGAAGCCTGGTAGGCGGATTCCGGAAGGTCCTTGAGGGTACACGTGCAAGCTTCTTTGAGGGCACTTAGGGTCCCATCGTAGCGTCCTTTGAGGGTGGATTTCACTTTTGGGAATAAAAACTAGTCTGTTGGTGCCAAGTTGGGACTGTAAGAGTGTTGGGAAATAGTCGCGATGCTGTTTTTCGTCAGGTAGTCGGTCTTCACAAGCAGGCATTCGACTCTGCTCTGGGTCGTCCGTCAAGACCTTCGGGACGAATTTAGCGTAGATCATTCGCATCGCCAAATATTTAGTGATAATGGTGTGCAGCGTCATCTTATTAATGCCAATTCGATCTGTGACCATGCGCACACTTAACGGACGGTCTGAATTAGGAACTACACGCACTCGTCAGGAAAAAACTGTTATCGATAGTTTTTATCCAAGCCATTAAGGAAGGCTTATGGTTATCGATATCCAAGCCATTTTTATGCCCTTCGGAAAGCATTCACGTTGCTCTCCTCCGTACAAATAATGTACAGACTAAATAATTGAATGTTCACTATAAAATGCTTGATGAAATGAAAAACAAAAAAAAATATCAAGCTTGCTACAAGCAGCCAAATATTTCACTTAGAAATTATTTTGCTTAAATATTTAGCACTCTTGGTTATTTGTAATATTTGCACAACTTCGGCGCGTTAAAGGTCCTTCTATGCTCAGTATTAAATACAAACTTCTATTTTTCTGACCAATGATTCTAATGACTATAGTGAAATTCAATAGGAAAGTTTAGATCACATTAAGCTATTTATGATCCAACAAATTAAGCATACAATTTTCACTGATGGAAACAAAAAAATGTTAGCTCTGCCTAAAAGGACCAGTCAGTTCGTGTTTTAGAGTTTTGGCGAGATTCATCCAAATAATTGACTAAGTTTGGAGTCGAACTCGCTACAGATAGTTTATACATAGAACAGGTTGTATATAGAACCCAGAAATGAACGTGGTTCATCACGAACCGGAAACTATGGAGTAGCTGTAAATATATATATATATATATTTTTTTTGAAAAATTTCACCGGAGCGTCGATCACGAAGTCGATTCCCTTCTCCAGATGTCTGGCGGCACCTTAAAATTTTAATGACTCCCGATCCGTGGCGATGGATCAAAATGAGAACACGATCGAAAATGCTTCACCGCTCTCTCAATGGGGGGATGGGGGTGAGATCGCATTTTGCTGATATCCGTTCTCCAGATGTCGACGTACAAAATTGGTCGCGAAATGGGTAGGGGGGCGGGGTAGTTCCGCAACGACCTCCATAGGTGTATGCGCGTGAATCAGCGAGTTAGCCGGAGGGAGAATGGAGGTGAGCTAAAGAGGAAGGTTATGCAGGGAGGGATGGCAAGGAAAGGCGTCGATGGAAAACATTCTCACCCTCCCTCTCCCGAGCCTAGTGCTCTCTCACGCAGTTCACTCTTCTTCAATTCTTTCTTGCTCATTCTCGAGCGACCAAAAGGTGGCGGTGATAAACTCACGTACCGCGTCCCTGAGTTTCGGTCTGGAAGTGCGTCAGAGGGGAGGGAAGTGGGAGGAAAACAATCGTTTCATCAGTGATTGATCAGAAATTGGGAGGTGTTCGCACGCTTGTTTGTATCTCTCTGCCCACCTGCCATTCCTCCGTTCTTCGAGGTCCAGTGACCACGCCCTCTCCCGCAAAAGTTCTCCCGTTCGATCCCAATTCCTTTCTTCCACATCATCCCCTCGTTCCGCTCAACATTCTCTTCTCTCCTCTTCACTCCTTCTCGCCCCCTTCGCTCCCAACCCTCATCTTCCTCTCCCACAAAGTTCCCGCCCTAACAAAGTATGTGCGGTCAGGCTTCCCCAGAGAGCCCGATGCGGTTTCATTTTTTCGCGGCGAAAGAGTACGGCCACAGCTGGGAAGCGTGGTGATTTCATTTTTACGTGATTTCACGCTCGGGGTTTTTGTGTCCTTTTTTTCTTATGCTGTCTACGTGGGAGAATTCGGGATTTCCCGTAGTGTACAAATCAACATTCGGTAAGTCAACAAAACCAACCTTCAATTCACTATTGAAAAATTCCTTCAATTTAATCTGTGGTTTAGTGTGTCTCTCCATTCTTGATGACACATGCTACCAACACGTATTCCAAAAATATAGATTCCATCCAACCATGCAACTTGATGGTTGTCGGAATTAAAAATGGTATGGAAGAATTATCTGTAACAATAAGTGAATTAATTGAATATACCTTTCCAAGTCGTGGTTGTTCACTCATTCATTTTAAATACTCTTTTATGTCGTTCTTTGAATATTTGTTAATAATAACCGTTTATCATAGGCGTACTCGTTGAAATATAAAATTAAAATTTCAGATACTTCTATATGCATTTTTCATTAAATAAGGATTCATTTTCACATTGAGCTTCGTATTTTTATTATTATTAGTTTATAATACGCATAATTTATTGCTGTTGACGTGCTTAATATTAATTTTTATGCATTTCCAGTAACAATCAGCTCCCGTCGCTTATATTTTATTCCAATAGTTGGAAGAGCATATCGAGTTTCATAATTAATTAACTATGCTTTAATTCGTGATGCATCTTTAATGAATTACGCATAATGCTTTTGGGGAAGATGCATTAAATACGTGTTATTACCGTTTAATATTTCACATTGGAAAAAGTACTTGCGGAATAAAAGAATTATTTTACAATTTGATACATTTACGTGGGTTAACCGACTGCGTCGAGGGAGAACGTGCTCAGAATTCTGTATTCAACTTGTGTTACATTGGTCATTTTAAACTTCGCTTGAAACACATTTAAAATCACAAAATAAACCCCAAAAAATCATCCTCGGTTTTATGCCCTATGTACAACGGTAGTTGGCATCGTCTTTAATTTATTGGATGCTGCAATTCTTCCGTGTACTGCTCAGAACTCTACCCTATTCTTAATTTCTCCGTTGCTCTGATTTTATCCGCGAATGGTGGTGGGTGGGGAAATCAAGTTTTCTTAGGTGGTTACAGGCATCAAATTGTGTAAATTACACATTACATGATGAAAATATATTTTTACGGTCTATTAGATCTGATTTATTGATTAAACAAGTTTCGAAACCCTGCCATTTTCATGAATCCTAGAAGTTAAAGAAAGTTGAAGGGTTTTTACATTCAGTTATCGGAGAAAATTCCGAGTCAAGGCACCAAATACGTGCCAAATGGTCTTTATTAAAACTAGTCGTTCAAAATAATTAGAATTTCGGGTATGTTAGTGCTCCTTGGACAACAAGCATTCGATAGAAAACTAATATACTTTTAAACTTGGGCGCAATTAAAGCCAATATTTCTCCCATGAATGATGTGCAGAATTTCATTGAGGAAACTTCCTTGCCTTAATTACTTTGCGATCGTCATCACTGAGAGAAATAATTGAAATCGAAAGCTTCGAACAAGAGATTATAATTATTTTAACCGAAATGACGCTGGAAACAGAAAAAATGCTCATTTATTACGTGGGATAAAATTACGCGAATACTTCACATGTGAGATAAATACGTAGTCATTTCCCTCCATGGTATTCAATTCTTTTTTAAATCTTTTTAATACGTGTGTATTTAAATAGTCATTATCCTAAATCGTGATGTCGTCTGTTTTCATTCCAAATATCTGAGTTCATTTTCAGATAAATAAAAGTTATTTTTGCTCGGAAAACTCATCGTGTAATTGATTTGAATATTGCCACATTTTAGAGGCGTTTTCATTAACGTGTCTCTTCTGAAGAAACTGGTGTTTATTTTGGCAAACAATGATTTTACGTAGATTTACATGTTTTCACAAGTAAATCGTGGCGTGATTAAAAATTTGGTGTCTCATTTTAAATACCTTAGTAAACTCATTGGTGAGACTGTGAAATTATTTCTGTTGTTTGATTTAGTATTTAATTTGTACTGAGAGTGAATAATTCTCCTAAGTAACCGTTAAACTTTTCTACATTCACCACGTCATTTTTTTTGTGGACTCACTTGGTCTTATTTATCGGACGCCATCAAATGCCCAACAAAACCCTGTGCGTGAATTTTGATGAAATTTTTAGCTGAACGGTCGGGAACATCTAATTGAGGTACCTGGGAATGACACGTTAATCAGGCAACGCAAATAATAAAACTTCCGATGTTCAGAACTTCCTGAAAATGGGAAGTCCCGTGTTGTGTTCGATCCCTTAGGCACCCCTTAAAACTCTCTGCCCGCTGTTGACGGGAACCTCACCCTTTCATTCTCACCTCTCACTGCGCCTTCATCTCACGTCCCCTCCGCCGCCTCCCCCTCTCCGAAATTTCACATCCTGCGACCGCCCGTTCGCCTGGCCCACAGTTCCCTGACCTTCCCGGCCTGCGCCACCGTTCCCTTTTCCATTGCTGCCTCCTCCCGCACATCGCTTGTTTGTGCTTAGCACACTTTTCGGATTTAGCCCATTCGCTACAAGGATTGTGCTCATAAATCAATGGGGAAATTGGAAATTTCATAGTTTCGTTTTGCAAAAAATAATTCATTTTTCCCATCGAGTAGCATTTTTCCTGAGTTCAGAAACAGCAGCATAAATAATTGCTGGACTCTGTTATAAAGGGCAAACGGTACTTTTTATTAGAAAAGACTTCTTAATCAAAAGAATATATAACAAACCGTGAGCCACAATAAAAATGTATAACATTAAGAAGTATTGTTATAAGCTTGCATGTACGCATTACTCGTACAATGCATGCTATAAATTTCAGAATTGGGAGAAAACACAAAACTTTGGATTTAACTAAGCGTTCCAAACTGATGGAAAATATTCCTTGGTTGTGGTCGTGAACCTAGAAAGTTTATTACCTATGAATTGTTTAAATTTGATGGTATGATCCCCTCAAGCATTAATCATTATTTTGCCAAAACTAAGGGAAGGCAGAACGACTTCTCACAAAATTTCAGGTGGTCGTTATTATCTCCTGATGCCTATTTCACTTTTTTCGACGCTCTAATTCTCTGGGATATCTTTATACGAGAGAAACGTTGGGGTCTACAAACAAGTGTGATAATCGAGGATGACGAGAAAATCTATTGATAAGCCTGGTTTCTATCCTCGATCTCATTCGAGAAGACGTTCAACAGATATACATAGATGTAAATTAGACATTATTTCATTGATACTCTAACAAAAAACCCTTTATTGCCTTCGCACACTTTGCTAGGCAGCAAATCTGGCAAAACTTTGATAATCAAGAAATGATCAGTAGGCTCAGAGAATGCCCAGAAATCATATCTATCTTTCTGCTAAGCGTCGTTGCATTTACAATTTTTGCAAATGCAAAAGCAGGCGCCATTAAATTCATTCACAGCTCCTGTGGTGGCTTTGAGGATAAAAAATCAAATTTGAGAAGACATTAGCCTTGTAATTTCACTCAACGCAAACTGTCTGTATCAGTCGCGTCATTTCGTTCTGGTAGGGTTGTCAAATAAAATTTCTCCAGTCTGACATGAAAACACTATTTTTGTGTAGAAAAGAAGACTTCTAAATAAAAAATATTTTAAGAACTTCAGTATGGGCTTACAGAAGTACCCATGGATGGAGCACCATGGAAGAAACAAACGCTAGCCAGCCACCACTGAAAACCTTGAAGGAAAGTCGCCAAATACCTTACGTTAGTAGTTTGTGGGTGCTGGGGAAACATGAGATACTCTACGGGATACTCACATGTGGTAGAGGGAGTTAGGAGAATTGAGGCGTGAAGGCTCGGGAAGTTCGTTCCCGGTGGCTCGAGGTGTCGCTCGGGCCAGAGTACGACGAAACGAATGACCTTACGGAGATGGAGACTTGCAACCGGGATGGGCCATACATACAGCGTACCACGATACGCCATTGATTCGGACTAAACCCGCTGGCACACGTGAGACCGCGATGTTAGTGTGTGTGCGTGTGTTTGTGTGAGAGAGAGAGAGCGGGAGAGGGCGAGATAGATATAGGGAGAGATAGAGAGAGGGAGGTGGGGGCACCGCCTCCTCTTGATTTTTGGGAGGCGTTGAACCGTGTCGAGGCGTTGGGAGGGAGAAAGAAAGACGTGGACGGGCGGTGGAGGCGGGGATGGAGAAGGGATGAGGGCTGGGGGAGGAGAGGGTTTTGGGAAAGGGGAGGGTGGGATGGGGGAGAGGGTGTGGGGAAGATAGGAAGGGCTCGGGCGAAAGGCGTCGGGGTTGGGAGGGGTAGAGCAGGGTTGAGGGGGTTAGGGAGCCGAGGAGGAGGCCTTGTTGTGCGGAAGGTATCAATCAGGTGGCCCACCGCATGGAATAGCCGGATTTATGTTCGGAGGGCCGTTTGCGGTGCGGGGAGGTGAGCTCGGGAGGATTGTGAGAGTGGGGTGGGCGACGGAGCGGGTGAGGCCACGGAAGGGGAAGAGGCGTGTGGAGGGTTGGGGGTGGGAGGAGCAGAAGGGATTACGGAGAGGAGGGAGGTTTTTGGTCTGGGTGGAAGGATTTCGAACTCGCGGAAGCGAGGGGAAGAGATGGAAGGTTATAAAATGAGAAAGCAGGGGAGAGTGTGAGAGGGTGAGGGAAGGCGTTTGAAGGATTTGTGTTGCTGTTGTACGCAGCGGCTTAACCCCCATTTTATAGCCTATGAGCAGTATTAGATCCTGCCCATGGTGTTACATGAGGAGAATTATTTTGCCCCGCAAAAGTGATACGGCCACCGCTCGAGTGGATAAACATAGTAGACGACACTGTATGGATTCCTGTTTAAATAATGTGGCAAGGTGATTTTCTGCTCAGCATCCTTTCATTGACGATCGTGGAAAGGGAGCATTATAGGTAACACAAGTACGGATGAAGAATAATAATCCTGTTGACCCGGTATAATTAGAGTATAAACCTGCGATAAAGCGGTAAGGCTCGAGATTCGGTTACAATAGATGGACAATTCGTCGTGAACTCTCATTCCTGATAATTTGTCTCATTGTCCCTTAGAAAAAGTCGAAAGAATTGATAAAATGATAAAAACGAAAATTTTTTGCATGATAAAAGTTCCTTTGGAACTCCGCTAATTCATTTAGTTGGAGTTCATTGTTCTCATTGTATGAGGAAATTACTAACTTTAAACTACGCAAGTTAGCGTTGAGAGAAAGAAAAGAATAATTGAAACGGGGAAAATTTCATTGCAATGAGAGGACGGGTGATTGGATTCACCATGAATCTGAAAGGATACGCTGTATAAACAAAAATAAAATAAAGTAGGAAGAGGCATAGTACGAGCGGGGAAGCGATAAACGGAGTTGGAGTATCCTCTTTGTTTATTATTGGTTTTAGCCACGAACCCAGCAGCACACTATCGATAATTTGAAAGCGGGAACTCTGAATCGAGTGGGAGATGTTATGGCGGGGAAAGAGAGTGGGCGAGAGAGAGAGCCAAAATATATAAGAAGATTAGATTAGAGAGCGGAGCCGTGAGATATGGGAATTGTTCTCGGAATTAGGTTAAGTAATTAAGTCGCGGATAAAGGAAGGAACTAAATCGAAGGAAAGCGTTGGGCAGGGTAAATGTTAGGTATTGGTGGTTTATCTTTGGTAAATCAACCCAGCGTTGAAATGGCTGAAAATCGAGGAAATAGTAGTGAAATTTGTAGCGTTTTCGAACATGAAGGAGGAAATTTAAGTGAGGCAACGACCACGATAGCAGTTTCATTCGCCCAATCTTTTCCTTAATACTTCTTTCATTGGAGCACTTTTGGAGTGAAAAATGCTGACGCGTGTATCGATTTCTTATAGATATAAAAACCCAATTTTGCTCAAAGTAAACCCTTATGAAATATCTGCCGAGAATTTGGCTGGAAAATTTATTAATTCAGTATTTATTACTTCATGGAAAGAGCTATGATTTATCAGATATTCAGGTAATTTATTTTTCATTGTTTATTCCAATTCACTTTTCTATGTTCTCAATTGATAAAGCCGTGCTATCAATTATGCTTACCAATAATAACAGCCATAATATTTGTGTTAAAATCATTTTCTCGGTGTCAATATTTTCCCAGCTATAGACTAAACGGATAGGGGGAATAGGTCAAAGGGAGCAACTTTTCAATTGTATAGTTTACCTAAATGTCTTTTTAGAATAAAAAATCCTGCTAAATACATGCAATTAGAAAGCGATGATGAGAGCATCCATAGTTTGGTAAATCATACTGTCCTATAAAGAATTCCCAATTCGTTTCATGCGTGAGTATTTCTTTAGAAAGTAAACACGCTGCCTTATTTCTAGTTTAAACAATCCGCCATCGCGTGTAGGCCATTGGAATGTATACCCGACTATTCCAAGGAGAGAATTTTGAATAGTTACTTCAGATAGCGCATAGCTGATTGTGCAAACGTCTTAGTGAAAAAATCTCTTCCTCTCGAAAATTGAGTCAACGAAGTAGTAGTTCTCCATGTGAAAATTTCGGATTGTATAATCACGAACAATAAAATTCTTGCCCCGCACCAATCTGTGCTTACTTAGGTTAGGCCTACCTTGATTCTTTGTATGCTAGGATGTGAGAGCGATATTTTAGAGCGGAGATTAAAAATATCGCTCGCATAGCGGCGCACCTTCGGTTTTCCTTCTGCGGAAATGAATTTACGGGAGAGGTCGATTCGACCGAAGCAGGCGCGGGGCGAGCAAAAGCGCAATCGGAAAGTACGTGAAGGGGATGAGAGCATTTTGATGATCGACCGGCGCATGATGGACAGTGGGGGCCGATCGAGGGAGAGCACGACGGGCAAGAGAGGTTGGGGGAGGACGTGGGCGACGAGCCGGAGGAAGGTGACGGGTAGGGGGCGTTTGGGGCGTTCCCTCTCCTTCTCCACACCCTCCCCCCTCCCGAACTAAAAGGACGCGGAAATCTCACGTACGGGGCGAAGTTTCACGCCACCTTTCGCTCCTTTCCTTCCCTGGCCCCCTTTCCCCTCCTCACCGGTTTCCTCTCGGGCCAGCTACCCCTGCCTCGATCCGCCCCAAAGCCCCTCCCCGTTCTTCCATCATCTTCCCACCCTTTCCTCCTCCTCCCCAAGTCCCCGCCATCGGCCCGAAGGACGTGGGTTCAGGAAGTCGACCAATATCGCCCTTTGCATCGTCACGTTAGGGCGTCACGTGTTTCATCGGGTAGTTTCTTGATTGAGCGGGTGCGAAGGAACGCTTTTCTCCCTCGAGTGGCCCTTTCCCGTCCCCCACGCCTCGTTCCTCCCCCATCCATCCACTCCTCCGCTAATGCCATCTCGCGGTTCTCTCCCGTCCCGTCTATCTACCCCACACTCCCGTTCCATTTCAATCTCTTTCCCTCCTCTCCCCTCCCATTTCGTGCGGGGATTTCTTTCTTCTTCTCCGCTTCGAAGGGGGTATTTTGGTGGTCTAAAAAACGATGAACTGCTGCGGCGAAACCTAATGGCAAACCGATACAGCGGCGTTCGATGTGAGCGGGAATGGTGGTGGCGGGTGGGGAGAATGAGGCTGTGAGAAAGTGCGGAGATGGGGTGGATGGAGGGATTTCTGGAGAGCGTTAGAGAGAGAGAGAGATGAGGGGCAGGGATCGCGGTGGATGTTGTAGGACATGTGCCGAATTTTAGGTTATTCTCGGTGAGATTTGCGGTGGTTCTCTTCCGAGAGCCACGTCATAGCTGTCGGGGCTGTTAGAGAATTAATATTCTCGTCGTGAGTCTTTGGAGCAGTAGAATTACTGAACTTAAGCTCGAAGTGTCTAGTTTAGTACGTAGATGATAGAAATTCTAACCAATGTCATTCACTTAAAAAAAATTAATTATGTTCTCCGTTCACACTTGGACTCTTTTTTTGTTTAAATGCCAGATGGATCCTGGCGCTTCAGGTTTATCATGATTTAAAAAGGGAAAAAAAATTCCCTCAATTTTGGAAACGCGATTCGTGCTAGACCAAATTTTAGAGTTTCTAATTTGCGTTTGAAAGAAGAATTTTTCATGGTTGAAATAAGGCGTCTGCATTGAAGTACTAATTGAAGAAATATTAAGTTTTGCTTCCCTATGGACAAGACTAGAATCATTTTACATTTGTAATTCCAGTGGGTGTCAAAAAGCGGTTGAAATTCTTTATCCTTGGAAATCCAACTCAAGTCACCATTATTTGGTGCAGCAACTACATGATCTATTCAATAATCAACCTTTATTTAGACAGCTCTATCCGATGATATATTTTGTCGAGAAATTTTCCCTTTGAATTTGAAATATTGTATCAATTTATCTGTCTTGAAATACCAGGTCCGAAAAAGTTCATGGGTAAATACTACGTATTTACTGAAAAAAGGTTAATACCCTAACCTGAATGTTCTAATGGCATGACCCCCTTAAGACACAAGTTAATGCCCGAATTTAATAACGGTAAAATCTGGGTCTGTTTCTCCTCTAATATATTTCTGAAAGCATTCATTGTAAGAGAACCGGCAGAGTTTATTTAAATTGTTATGGCATTGGGTTTTACAATATCTTACC
The DNA here is from genome assembly GCF_022747635.1 of Hetaerina americana. NCBI lineage: Eukaryota > Metazoa > Arthropoda > Insecta > Odonata > Calopterygidae > Hetaerina > Hetaerina americana. The sequence goes on from NW_027287084.1 coordinate 3,001,094, forward strand.
GTTACGTTGTAATTGAAAGTTAAGGGAGGGAAAGAGTACGAGAAAAAGAGGACAAAAAGAAAAATGGAAGAGAGATTATGGGAGTACGAGGGATAGCGAAGTTACAATATCGGAACCAAACTCCATCAGTGAACGATTGTGTCGGCGTTAATGCACGAATGCGCGCACTTCCTTAATTTACTTAGTATTTCAAAGGAAAAATGATGGTGAATGATAGCGAAAGAGAGTAAGAAAATTTGCAAGCAGAAGAGATTTTACAGAAGAAATTGGAGAATGTGGTATCTGCAGAATTGGAAAAGAAAATCTTTAAGGATAGTCTGGGGCCATGGAGGTCAGGTAAAAGGCGGGGGAAGAAAGGGCACAGAAGCAAACGGGGTGGTGTGGGTAGGATGATCGGAGCGAGGGGTTGAATGGAATGAAAGAGAAGGAGGCAGTCTTTGAGCGATAGTCCTTGTAGATATTGGGGCATATTGGGAGAGTTTTGGGGGCAATTGGATCGTTTTAAAGAAAAGAAATCCGGGGCCATTGTCGGCTGATGGATCCATTTATCGATCCGTTCGATTTCCACCTGTGATTTATATTTCCGACCGTTGTATGTTTGGCGATTTGGGAAATATGCTTGCACATCCATTTTGTATACATATTGGATTTAAGATAACCAATGGGAATTTTTGTCGAATTTTCGTCTGCCTTGAAATTGTGGCCCGAGCAAAACATACTTCAATTTTATGGTTTCGTGGAATGGAAAAAAATTCTTCGATGATAAGTATAAACTTTGAGGAAGTAATTTTGTGTGTAAAGTAAGTAGCCTGTTTACGGAAATTTAATTTCACGTTCGCGCTCCTTTCGTGATAGCACGTTTCAAGTATTAATAGCTGTTCTTCTACCCGGAAATTACAGTGATATTTTCAGACATTTATCATTTACACTTTAGGCTAAAGTGTATTCCTGTGAACTTTTAATTTATGAACTGGGATTTCCATTGCTTAACTGCACTCAATTTTTTTCCTACAGCTTTGTTATGGTAGATTCTAATCCAGCTCTTCACTGGAAGTGAATGAATTATAAAAATATGTTTGCTCTGCGCCATTCTCTTAACTCCCTCTCAAAATAGGAGTGGGATGGCCCGGAACAGATTAATAATTAATTAACGATACGTAGTGCAAACGTCCTCAGAGTCTTAAGCAAGCGCGAAATCTCCCCAAGATTTAGCGCGGAGAGTTAAATGGTAACGCCGACTTTGGAAAATAAAGTGAATCTTGCGAGAAACAGGATTCTTGCTTAGTTATGAGCGGTAACTTATGTTGTAAAAAGTTTTAACCGGCAGAGGTAGAGAAAAAAAAATAAACGCGGAAACTCCCCTCGATGGATATAAAGGAAGAGCCTTCGTTGCCTGCGGTTGGTCTGGATGAAAATCTTGATGAATAAATTCCAGAGAATGGAGTGAGGGAGACGCTGGAGGAGTAGTAGGTTGGAGAGGGGGGGGGAAGAGGATGAGAAACCGCGAGGGAAGGGCGGAGAAAGGGACGTAAAGGTCCGAGGGAGGAAGGGGTGTGGGAGGGAAACCGAGAAGAGGAGAGGGGAGGGGTGTTCAGGCTAGGAGAGACGAGGAGGGTTTGGGGAGGAGGTGGATAGCGGGAGAGCAAAGTGAGCGAAGAGAGGGTCCGCGGGATGCGGCGGGAGACTGGCGGCAGCGGAGGGGGAGGGAGATTCGTGGGACGGTTTAGCAAGAAGGGGAGTGAAGGGTTTTTTTTGCGAATAGATAAGAGAACACGGATTGGGGTCAAAGGCAAAGAGAGAAATGAAAAGCTGTTCCGATGAATCCTCTCTTCCCTCGGTCATTCCTCGCTTAGTCCTTTTCCATCTGCTGCCCATCCACTCCTTTCTCGCATTCCTCGTTTTATTTCTCTCTCTCTCTCTTTCCCACCCTCTCTCCCAACTCTCCCTCGTCCAAGCTGGACTGAGTCATAGTCTACCTCACCACCCTCTCACCCAGCCAGAGAATTTCCGTATTTTAAGGTTTTGCGGAATATTTAGTAATCTAACAGCGATTGGGTTTCGTTTTCCCCGTATCTCCCTCCCTCCCCCCGACTCTCGGCACGCTCGAAATGACGTGGAATGTAATAGGACGCGGGGATATATGTTGTCGGCGCATCTGTTTCTCGCGCTAATGAACGCTGGCGCCCTGAATGGATATTTGGTTCCCAGTCATCTCATTTGCTTGGGCATCTCCCTAGACTTGATAATTTCACATCCCATTGCCTTATTCCATCCCAATTCTGCTCTCATGCCCCCCTGACTGTCCCTCCCGTTCGATTTCCTGCTTCTTGATTCCCTCAGATTACCCAGTCTCATGTGTTCCATATGACTTGATGAAAATAGAAAAACCAGAACATTCGTTTTTCTATTGACTATTATTACAGATCGGATGTTCAGGCTAAAATATTTCGAACTAAAAATTAGGGAAGAGATATGAGGTTGTGGGATGCTTGTTCGTTCAATCGACATTTTGTTCCCAGCATGATTATGATAAGCCAGCCTCATATCCTGTTTTTCCAGTCGTCATTAAAGACTGCGTTTTGGCAATTGAGAACGATCCCCACCTGATATTGCCTAAGGCTTCTGCCGAGTAACATGCAAAATACTCATGGTAGTTTTGGCTTGGTGGTGAGATAATCTTACCTGATCTGCTTTTTCCTAGAACTAGAACAAATTAACTATATTTAATTTATCATTCTCCTCAGAAAAATGTGTATTTTTATGTATTCCATGGTAGTTTTTAATATTTGAGATTTTTTTGTGAAAAAAATTGCTTTTTCTTATTTGTAAAATGCTTCTAAGCAATAACTGCTTCATTTAATTTTTTCAGCATTTAAATTAAACCTATGCAGCGTGAGAACTTGCATAATCATAATGAATAATTATCATTATTAGGTGTAATTGTCTACGTATATGTATCTACGTATACCTGTATATATCCCCGAACAATCAGAAATCATAATAGTAAGAAACCGAAGTAACTTTAGAAATATTGAAAACATTGAATTTACCAGTCGGAGCAAAGTTAAACACTGCAAAGCTCTAGGTATACTTTCAGGTGCATGTGTATGTAAGATGTAGATTGAGTGTTTGCATGTGTGTGGGGTATAAGTGTTCATGCATGAATGTATGCCATGTTTTTTTTTGGATATATGATTTTGTGGTTATTGCATGCGGTTTTTTTTCTTTTTCTTTTCTAAATTACGGGTGGTGTCCTAACACCCCCCGCCACACGCCCTTGCGGCGGCTTGCGGGGTATTAAGTAGATGTAGATGTAGATCTTTTGTTCAACCTTCGAGTATTTGAATATCGAAATTTTGGTGTCACCTGTGGAGTAGATATCAACCAAAATTTTGACTACATTTAATTCGATACTAAATCAATCCGCAACTACCTAAACCGCGTTAGAAGACTAAAAAAAGATCTTTTAATTTAAACTTTTTCAAAAGGCCATTTATTAGAAAAATAAAGTACAACCCCAAACGTTAAGGAAGATTTAAATGTAAATTAAACATAGTGTGGAACCAAACAATCAAATAATAATTGTTAGATGCATACTGAAAAACCTATTTCCAAAGAATCCATAATTTGCATTGAATACGAAATGTCACGTTGGCAATAATGAAGTATCATTAATTTTACGCGTTAGCCGGTCGTTTAAATTGCAATTAGCCGAAAGTATAATAAAAATAAAGTTTGCGAATGAGTAATAAAATAATGGAATTATACATTACCTTTGTGCACTGGATTAATATTTTAATTATCGGGAAAACGTACTGGGAAGAAACCTACGTACTTAAGATAAGCACAAAGTGTGCCTCATGTTGTTCAGATGAGAATGGCTTTCAAGACTACATTTCCGTGAGACGTAATCCTGGAGAGAAGGATAAAAAAGAGTCGGTTTTGATCCTCTTTAATACGTGAAGCGAGGGCTCGCGGAAGACTGTTTCCATCTGAAGAGGCATGGAAAGGCGATCCTTTACATGAGGTTTTCCGCTCTATGTCTCTCTCTATCCTGGTTATGGTTAATCTAAAGGAACTTGGTGAGTCAAATGAAGCAGGAAGTCCTCATCTTGCGAGTCTACAAGCTCACTTCTTTAGCCTCCGCGTAACCTCCTCTTTCGCGAAATACCCCAAATCCTTCTTTTTCCCTCTTTCGCCCAGTGCCTTCTCGTCGTCGCCTCCCTGAGATTCTCGCACTTACCATCATCCTCTCTTCCAATCGCCGTCTTGCTCATGACTCACCTTCGCCCCCTCGTCTCCTCCGCCTCCTCCCGTCCACTTTCGCCTCATTTTCATTTCCCTCCTTTCATCACCATCACCATACCCTTTAACTACTCACGGCCCGCCTTTCACCCATCCCCGAGGTCACATCCCCGCTCCCCCCGTCACCCGTTGCTCCCCTATCCGTAATCTCTCTCTCTCCCTCTGCCCTGCCCCTTCCGCCACCCCCCGTGTGTCCTGTCCCCCCGTCCCTCATCGCTTCCTCCCCGTGTTGACCCCTTGTAACTGCCACCCCGCATCCACCACCACTCCTTCCTCCCGACTCATCTCTCTATCGCTATATCTCTTCATTTCATTCATCAGTTCCGATTCACTCTCTCCCTCCTCTCGCTCTCATCCCCCCTTCCACTAACACCCTAGCCGTTCCAGCTCCTCCACCCCTTTTCCTGATCCCCTCTTCCCGTTCCACTTTTCCATCCGCACCTCCCACACCGCGCCCCACGCCCCAACTCCGCACGCCCGTAACCGCGCTCCTTAATGCCCTTAGCTCACCCCCACCATCCCGCCCTAACACGACCCGATCTCCATGGATATATACCGCTATATCCCCCATTCCACACCTCCCACGCGATGTCACGATAGTGTTCCATAATTAAGTTGAAGTAGAAATGCCCGCATTTGAGTCGTTAATAAAGACCTCCTCCCTCCAATCCCCGGTTTCCTCCCTCGGCCTCTACCCCTCCCCCAACACTACTTCACCTCCTCCCCTCATCCATTTCCACCCGAACCCCCCCCCCACCCAATCTCCTTTTACCCTTCTGCTCCCTCTCTCCCTCGCCCCCTAAAATTTGCGAGCCCTCTTGTCGTACCGCACTCCCCGCAGCCCCCCTTTTCCTCCCGCCCTCCCTCTCACTCCGTCTCCCTTAACCCTCCGGGGCCTCCATTTCAATGCGTAATCAACGGTTTTCCACCGCCTGACGCCACCCGGGAAGTGGGTGAGTGGCCGGGAGATTCGGGAACGATACCGACAAGAAAAATGGCTGCTGGGGGAACGGAGCATGGGCCTGCGCGCGCGCGTGTTGTTATGGGATGTGTTCGGTGGGTGGCCGGGAGGAGGAAAAGAATGGATACCCAGGGAGTGAAAGGGTTATATAGAATATAGGAAAGGGAGGAGGGAGTGTGTGAGAGGGAAGGAGTGGTGCGAATTGGAAAATAAAGGCCTCTTATTTGCATGGGGAGTGTTTTTTGGAATGAATGGATGGTAGAGCGGGCAAGTATGAGGAATCCTTGAGGATCAGTGGAAAATAAACCGTGGGTCAATTGAGGAACGTCACTCTTGAGGCCTCCCAGTCTTGCCCTTTTGTTTTTTTACTCAATCCAAGTCTGACTATTAATATGAAGTTAAGTAGCAGCCGTTGTTTAAGTCAATTTATGGTTTGATTTTAGCATAGTGTGAGCTGTTTATGAAACGGATCGTATATACAGCCAGAAAAATTTGCAAACTCTAATCTACTTACTATTTACAAATGACACTCTATCAATACATATGCCCTAGTCGGTTTCCTTATTGGAAATAGGTAATTTAGGGCATCGTGAACGATATCTAAATTATTATGTTTTCAGAATCATTAGTGTAAATGTGAAAGTATTGATCCTTGTCTAATCATAGCCTATGCCTATCTACATTGAGAGTTCTTTTTTCTCTTCATAGAAACTCACAATTTTCTCTTATCTCCTGTAGAAATAGAATGTATCGTCTAAGAGTTATGGATTATTGAAAGAGTAAAGAGATGAGTCCTATTTTCCATTTGATTTGAATAGTTGCTTGAGCAGCCACACTGAAAGTAACAATGAATTTGTAAGCTGCCTTTTAAAACTATGTAAAAGGCACTTTTACCAGATGAGTTAGGACATTCCTCTTCGTAGAGGTACCAATTTAACAAAGGATTGTGAGAACACCTGATTCAAACTTGTTGATTTCGGGGGCAATATTATCCAATTGCTTCTCGTTCAAATTACAGTGTGCACACCGGCATACACGTCCTCCACGCGCCATGGCGTTGCTTGCGGATTCAACGACAGCGACCTCGAATTTGATTGCCTTTCCTCGCCGTGCTTAAGGGATTGGACACTGGATTTTAATGCGTCAATCGAACGAAAGGATAAAAATGAACACAAAAAGACAGCGATTTCCATTCGGTCTATTCGAGTGAAGTTGCAAAAAACGTATGCAATCGAGTCATGTGGTCTGGAAGCATCTATTGTGTTGACGGTTGGGGAATTGGAGCAAAATGTGTCGGAATACATTATCCTAGGAAGTGTATGTAGATTTGGAAAGTAATTGATGATTGGTAAAAGCGATTATCCACGCAAATGGAATAGGTGAGAGCAGACTGAAACGGGACTATACTTTATATTTCCCTCCGGTACAGGATAACTCTTTATGTTTCACATTGTTCATTGTTTTGGGGTTCATCTTATGAGTACCTCTGCTGCGTAAATTTGAATTCTGTAGAATTTACATTGCTATTAAAATAATTATATTAGATGAGATTAAGGCTTATGGGTTGTTTATCTTCTTCATGGCTTTGCTAATGTATACAAGTGGTTTGAGATCAGTTTTTGGTAGCATTAAGATAAACGGAAAATGAGCCTATATACTTTATTCTAGAACTAATGTACCCAGTTAAATTTGTAAAATTGGTATGCCACTAGGACTGTAATGACGTTATGTGTTTTTTCCAGTATGTTTAATGCTGAATACAACAATATTTTCAATGTATAAAACTAAGGATGTATGAGTGCAAAACAATTAATCAATGAATTAACTAATGTGACATGTTTTTCGTCTATTATTTTCTCATTTTTCAGTTCCTCATTCAGTTAGTAATGGTATTCTTTTAATATTACTTGGATAGTATGGAGTAAAATATTGATATCAAGATATATATTGAATACAAGTTACTAATTATATTTTGTAAGACTTATTTTTAAGGCTATTAGTGTTTATTGTATTATTTTACTTGAATTATTGCATAGTATTTGAAAGAAACTGCGGGAGATGCCGCAATAGTAACTTTTAACGGAGTCATCTGCTAATATGCATTTCAATGCATTCAAAGTATTTGCTTAAAAATGGCTGAAGTTGATAATCTTTCGTAGTTGTCTGCATATCGTTGGATTTTTCGGGTTTAGAGGGTGCATTTATGTATTTTGTATGAATGATTCTTATAACATGCATTTTACTATTTAGGGAATAAAAATGCGATAATTTACTCAATAAAAGTGGTACGACCATCTTAGCTGTCAAGTCAATGGCTATGCGATATTTATTTTCTTCAGCCGCCCGTGTTGAAGTAAATACGCAAGTAAGCGGATCTCAATTTGCCTTCCAACCTAGTTTATGGGATGATAAACTTATTGGAAGTAACCCATTCAAGTTTGTAATAGTAGCGCAAGGTAGTTTTGTAACATTCCCAATTGGTTTTAAGCCTTAAAGGAATAAAATACATCACAGGAGTTTTATCACTAATATGTCTCGTACTATACATCAGTATCTTTCTACTTTATATTTATCCATTAATTCTCCATTGAAATCCAAGCTAGGAGAATGTTCACTGATATCGAAACAATACCCATGTCATAATATGAATTTATATATTTTACAGGTGGTGAATGTGGTATTCATTCGTGGGGTACCTTTAGTAATTAACAAATACCATGAGAAAATTTAATTAGTTTATTTAAATAGTTTGTTGTAGGAGGAAGTTCAATGAGGTCAACTGCAGATAAAATAAATCTAAATGTAGCCAATCCCATTTGCTTATTTTCTTCCTAGTCCTGTTATACTGCGTGCTCAATTCTATATTTTATTTTTTAAATTATCTCTCGCATAAACGAATTGTAGCGTATCTCGCGTAGTTTCAGACGTGATATGGTGGAATTCGAACATAATAATGGCCAAATGGAAGCATCATTCCAATAATTATATCTATTGAAAATTTGTTACTGTTTGGTCATTATTACTTCTCACATATATAATAATTAGGCAATGCAATCCTCACTTATTATGCATTTATTTGAATCGCAGTTGATAGAAAATGAGTTGTGGAAAAGCCTCTTGTTAGCAAATCCAACGGTTCCCTACTGTGTGAAATTAAAAAAACTACTCTTTATATTCGAAACTATTTAGCAAGTTACAATTTGATGATTCGATTGATTAGTGTGAAACACTAACAGAAAATATCCACTGCCCAACTAATTCAATTATACGCATTACTCTCGCAAAAATGGTCTCGAACCCTTGAAATTGGACCAAAGACGAATAGGCTAGAAAAAGCTGTTTGAGATTTTACATCTATAGTACTATCTAAAATGGTAATACACATTGATTATCGGTAGTGCTAGGAGAGGAAAAGAAGTTCCTTTAAATGAAAGGCAGATGGCTGTAAAAGCATTGTTTTCCTGAGCTTATAATACAAGGGTTTGGGTTCTAAAAAAGATGAATGTGTACTAGGGATATGGGATAATACAATAAATTAATCATTACGACATGTAATTCCACGTGTTGTTTCATCAGGGAAATAGTTAAGTTAATGTTTTGCATATTTAGTCTTTTCTAGTACAAAACGTGCAATAATATTTAATGAAGCTAAATCCTTGGTCATCAACAAATAAACCCTGAGCGCCATGGGAAAATTTTATTAAAAGTAGCAGAGTGAGAATTAAGGCTTATCAAATAAATAATTTGCATCGCATAAAATAATGCTAATTTAAGGCCGGAAGAACGTTTTGCTCACCGTGCAGTTTCTTCTAAAATCCAGGCAAGGCCTTTTGGCCGTATTTAACTTGATTAATTAAGTTTACACGGAAGTAAATTGCTGCAATCAATTCGGCGATAGTAATCACGGCCATAGTGCTTGTTTACGTAGATTACAGAAAAATAGGCCTTGAATTATCATCACCAAATATAGTTACGTAATGGCTAATACGTTCCGGTTTCATCTCTCCAATAAGTTATTTTCTTTGCGCATTTTAATGTTACGTATTCTTAGACATCCTAGGCAGCCCGGGCACCACCCTGCACACACACCCGCGAATGATATAGCGGAGTATTTGATGAATGAGTCCCCACTGTGTATTTACATGCTAAGGCAATGGTAACCCCTTCGTGTTCCGAGGAAACCAGTTGTACTAGAAGGTTATTAAAGTATCTATCTCTCCCTATTTATCTCGCCTACCGGATTCCTCCCCGTGTTCCCTATTATTTAACCTTCCTCCCTCTCTCCTTTTGGCCCACACCTCAGGGTCTTAAAGAGGTATGTTTAGGGCCTCGTGAGCGCACACCGTCCGTGATACCCACTCCAACGCTCGCCCCCCCTGGACATCAACCCGTCCCATCGCAAGCTCTTCCCCTCCCGCCCTCCGGCATGCCAACCTATACCTACTCTAACCTCCCTCCTCTGCCCTCTCCTCTTCCTTATTCCCCACTCACTCCCCCTTCTTCGGTGCTGGCCGCACTCCGCGGTGGCGGGGGCATTAGTTGGGGGAAGAGGGGCTGGGTGCTGGGACTGGAGTGAGATTTGGTGCGGTGGATCACGAGTGGCTGGGCGAGGGTTGCGGGTAAGGGGGTGGCTTCCGCGTGCGGAGGTTGGGGTGAGGGAATGAGTGGAGGCGGGGTAGGGTTGGGGCGCGGCTCTCTCCAGATAGCGCGAAAGAACCTTTCGCATTAAGACATAAATCCGTCCCGGGTCCTTCCTGCCTCCTTCCCCACCACAGCCTTGCTCCTTCCCCCTGAAATCCCCCCCGGCTCCCTCCTTTCTACTATATATTTTTTTTTGACTCCCACCTCAACCCGAATTCACCTCCACCGAGGACTTATCTCCCCCCACCACCGTTCGATTCCAATCCCACCCTCCTCCTTCTCATCTCTCCCCCACCCTGCGCGGTTCTCCTATCCCCCCAACTGCCTAGTTCTTACGATATTTCCCGTCCCTTCTCCCAGCCCTGCCCCACGTCGTCCCGATAGCCCCTGCGTGCTCGGCGCGAACTTATCGCCCTCGTGGCGTCTCCCAAAGAATGAAACACCACCACCTTACTCTTCTCGCTCACGTCCCTTCTTTTTCTCACCTCTTCCCTCCCTTTCTCTCCACTCCTTGACTCCCGAACCACACGGGAGGAAAGCGAGCACTCCCTCGCCACTACGGGAGTCTGCCTGCTCGCCCCCTCATCCTCCCCCTCTCGACTCCCTTGACATCTGGACTTAACGGCTCTGGTTAATCAGCCGCGAGTATTCAGGCGGGGGACGGGAAAATGGAACGGCAACCTTTGCGATGTGACGCGTAATCGTCTTATCGTCTTATTATGACGAATTTTTTTACCTTCCCCTCCAGCTTATTTTTTACCAAGACAGCAGATGAATTGGCCGCTGGGGGATGTTGAGAGACCCAAGCTCCAAATATCTTTGTATGACCTTTGGCACACTCGCGTGAAGTTGTGCATATTTCGGACGCGAGATTAGTTTTGAAAAATGCCATTCAGTAAATTTTGGAAACTGAATAATATAGGAGTCAAAGAATTTTTTTGAAATTTAGATTGCCTTACCCCCTTTGCCATCTGAGGCTGAATACTATATTCACGTTTCTAAAAAGCAAAACTAAGCCACTTATTTAAAACTATCCGTTAACAATTCAGTTTAGTAGAGTTTCACGTAACTATATGAAATACTACTTGAAAGAACATATTTTATGGGATAACGTTATCCTTTGAAATGAAATCATAATTTATTTTTAAGGCTGTTCAAGGGTAACGGTGACGTAATTTTATATTGTGATTTACTTTCTACATGCTTGATTATATGCAGCTAAACAAACTCACTAATATATATGTCCTCAGAATAAAATATACTGATTTTCGAAACAGTGTTATAAAGTAATTATTTCAACCTTAAGTCATCCTTCTATTGTTAATATAGTTCGTATGATGTACCAGAGATGTAGGATCCGAAATACGAGAAATCTGACCCGAAGCTCACTCCTTGCTCACTCAAAGCTTTTTGCATGTATTTTATACCTTTCGCTGTAACATTTTTTTAAAAAAACCTTTCTAGTTGAGTTTGATATCCCCAGGTGTTTCAACATTTGTAACCTAAAAATTTAAATATCGATAATATTGGTAGTTAAAATGAATCGAATACGTTGAGTAATGGATTCATGCTCATAAATGCACCGAATTCCTTTTTTTAACGATATTCATTTCTAATAAAATTCGGATTTGTTTTGAATGATCTCATTTGATGCCACTCGGTATTTGATCTCATTTCATGTGCCGATCGTATTTTTAACGGCGGAACGTCATCTGAGCACTTGGTATCTCTTCCTTCATGGAGTTTTTTTTACAGATCTTAATATGAGAAATGGCGAAAGAAAAAGATTTTATTCACTGATCGAATGAGCGGTCATAACATGTGGGTGAAGTCGTAGTCCAGAGGGAAAAGGGATGGACAACTGAGAGCCCGAGCTCGATTCTCGGATAAGCCACTAGTCACACCATCAGCTTTACTCAAACTGATAGAATTTTTGGGTACCAGATCCTCCTGGTCAGCCGTAGGTGGCGCATTGAAAGGAACTGGCTCACCAACTCTAAATGTGGAATTCCACACGTGGTTGGGCTTAGTACGTGTTTCCAGGTGAGCCCTACCAATCACCTATCAAATCGACCTTCGGGGTGACTACTGTAGTTTGGTTGATCATCATCTTGTGATTGCGTGCGGTTAAATTACACGCCCTTCATAAATAATAACCAGACTCCGTAAAATTGGAACTTCCAAAACGATACCAAAAATACCTTTACCATATCCATACCTTTACCAAATCCATAAATTATTCTTCTCACCACCACGCTGTTTCGTGCCATACGGGGTATGGGAGAAAAATATTTTCTGCCCGTATAATTATGGCTTATTCGATGCATTATTTCTATTTCAGTATTTTGAATAAGATATTATTTGAAAATTACGGTGAAGAGAAAGGTAAGTGTCCCAGGTTAAATAGTTTTAAACTCACATGAAAAGAACTTAACTGGTGCGGACCACCATTTTTCAAACCGGCAATGATTCAATTCCAGTCACCTATTAGCAACAAATATCCATTGCGTCCTAAAATTAGATTGTCAGTTACCATTTTCCAACATCATTGTATTTATCATGGCTACATTTTTAAAAATTTCAATGCTAAAATATTTTCAGATATTAATGAAAATATTTTCCATGAAAATTCTCTATCATCTTGGCCATGGTAATTTTAATTATTTGTCTTTAGAGGCAAAATGAGAAGATTTGTACTGGGCAAAGAAGTTTTCACATGGACTGAGTTGACGACAGACGTATTGAGTAAGGATGTTAAGAAAAGGCTCGTTAAAACCTTGATATGGAGCATGGTTATGTGCGGCGCGGAAACATGGCTAATGAAGCAGGGTGTTAAGCATTATTGGAGACTTTTGAAGTGTGGGTGTGGAGAAGAAAGGGAAATGTGAAGTAGGCAGAAAGGATAGCAAACGAGGAAGTGCCAGATATGGTGGGTAAAAGAGAAAATTCAAAAAGAGGCAGGAAAAATGGATGCACAGCGTTTTTATTACCACTGGGATGTTAAATACTGTGATAGAGGGGAAAATGCTAGGAAATTGAGGAAAAGGCAGGGATAGGATAGGGATGTTGGACGGTATGAAGGGAGGAAAGAAGTATGCCGATACGAAGAGTGGCTTGTTGTAGAGGAGGATGTTGGGCTGCGCTTTGTTAAGAAAGACAAGGGAATTGTCAAAGTACCATTTGGTAGCTTCTGTCCCTCAAAAACCTACCTTAAGAGATAGATTATCGAAATGAATTGCAATTCCGTAATTCTAGGCATACATCTGTGCAAAAATCAAAAAGCTTTAAAAAGTAGGCAGCAAAACTTATTCTCTTACTCTTCTCGGAGCACTCCCATCCACCTTCATCCTTTTATTGTTCTTTCCCTCTTTTATGGATATTTAAATACATAAGATGACTGATGGAAGGTTACGGAGAGTAACCCTTGGACTTTATTCCCAAAGTTTTATTAACTCTTCCCTTTAAACAGGCTAGCGAGGTTACTTTTATTCGTCTTAAATCCCCAAAACTCTTCAAATGATAGTTCATATTTCTTAACTAAAATTACCATTAATCAATGGTTCCAATTTCTTTTACTAACTCATTACATATATGTTTCATCATTTTGTACATAAAATCTCTCTAGCTTCTAATAAATACATAATTATGTAGCATCTGTGTTGGTTAGGGGACAGAACAGGGTATCATACGCTGCTTAAAAAAGTCTTTCCTTCTTTCTTTAAACACGCGATTGGTTTGATTAATTTTTCCTTCCACGCACCCGCTGAAGACAATCTCAGCTTGAATGCATTTAGCATTATTTAATATTTAATCATTTAATCATTATCATTGGTGCAGCTTAATGGCGGGAATCATAAGCATGAATGTAAGCTTGGAACGTGGAAATCAATTTTTCAACCTGGTCCGTAAAGCTCAACTGTTTTACACAATACGGCTTTGCGGGTTTGCATAACAAAGGGCACAGTTGTGGTGCCCTGTCAGCGTGATCTGATTTATGTACGCGGAATGCTAAGATATAATCCGCTTTCAAACATTCAAATATATTGTATTATTTTATGCTTATATACGCTCCATTATAATAGATAACGATTATAGTTGCCCATCCATGCCGCAGTAACTCAATGCTGGAGCCTATTACCCGATGTCACGGGACTAAAAAGTCTGACATTAAGTAGAACGACTTAGCCGAAATATTTTAGCCAATACGAAACCAAACATATATATTAAGGGAGAAATTTAAACTCAAAGGTATGATATTTTGAAAAGTGATTTGAAAAACAATGGTTACTTACTTCAAAAAACCTTGTTGGCAACAGAAACCAGCAGAAAACTAAGAAGGTTATTATAAGTAGGTACTCATTGCAGCAAAATGCTTTAATTTGAAATAATTATTCGCTTTAAAATCAGAGAAATAGTGATCAGTTGTGAAATTAAAGAATTTTATTTTATTATTGTGGCTTTGACGCAAGACTCCAGATGTGATGTATGGGCAATTGCCCCTTCAGTTTATTTTTTTATCTCATAGCTTTCGCATTTACCATTTGGAATTTAAATAATAGGAAAATGGCACTGACTGAAAAATATCGTAAGGTGAAAGTAGCATATACAAAACGTTATTTCATATGTAATATCCACGAGTCACAAATCGATGAGTATTGAAAATATTATTTACATCGAAGGAAATAAGCTAAATAATCTTTCCGCGCCTGCATGCTTCAGAGTGCTTCGAGAATATTCTCTTTAAATGCTCCTAAGATTAACGAACTTGTGCACATTATAAATACTATATTATGTTCGAATTTAAATAATGGTAATTATTATGATTTTTTTAAAGTGATAGCATTCAATTGTAAAATTAATGCTAAAGTATTTATCTCAAATAAATTGCAGTACTGCATTAGAGTGATTCTGATTTCGATTTTTGTGACCGGAATGTCCATTTTCAATTACTCGTAACCAGCTACTTTTAAATGAAATTTCAAATTGGAATTAAATTTCCATTGATGCCATGAAAATGGTACCAGTTGTTGTTTCCCCGGTAATAACAATTTATTTTCACACAATAGTGTTGCATTTTCACAGTGGTTATCTTTTTTCCAACCCAGTGGGTTTTTTTAAAGAATACAATTATGAATGTTTTGTGAATGGAAAAAATACATATTTTAAGGCATATTATCAGATAATACAGCATATTTTTGGTATACTTATTGCAATTACTTAATTTAAAAATCACCTTGAGAACAGTTTTTCATCAGCGATACCTGTAGCGAAATGCTCCCTTAGGTTATTAATAGTTTTCATTTTCCTAACACTGACTAAGAGAAACCTTTTCGGCTGAATACAACACCGGACATTTGAATGCTCCGAACGGAGATTAATATTTTTGCTTTCAGTTCTCAAGACTGATGAGAGAGAAACTGCAAAAATTTTACTCGACTCCGGTAATGCCTCATTCAACGCATTGTTCCCGCAGCGTAAATATACCCTAAAGCTCCCCATCTTCACCTCCCTAACATTTCAGGGAGGATAATGAAATGCACATCGCAGGGCGTTCATTCATTTTCAGAACCTTTTCCGTCCGTTTCATATATATTTCTCGCCCCGCACTCCCTCCCCGTCCTTTGCCGGCTCGTTCCTATTCCCCCCTCCGTGAAACTTTTTCACCATGCGATCCCCTTCCTATGATCTGTCCCCATCCCTCATCCCCGCCGCCCATTTCATTACCCAGGATCCGCTCGCCCTCCTTCCGACCCATGTATCTCACGGAATAACACTCCTTACCCTTCTTCTTTCAGCAACCGGTCCTCCTCCCTCCACCTCCCACATCGAGCACCCTCCTTCGGTTTTTCCATTTCCTTCCTATAAATGTCGCCTTATACATTGCCTCCGTTTCTTTTCTTCTCTCTCTGTACCATTGTGATTCTTTCTATACTTCCCTTCTCCGAGCCGGTGTAAATAATGACAGGATATTAGTTTTAAGCTGCCCGAAGTCACCCCTGAGAAAACACAATCGGTTTTTTCTCCCCGTCTGTCCTGTGTGCTATCGAAGCTAGTAAATTGCATTAATTTTGTCAAGGATTAGGAAATTTTGATTCAACTTTAAATGTATGGGTTTTATTAACAACCCGTTTCACTATCCTGTAGCGTCTCATTCATCGGAATGAACTTCGCATAAGTATCGGTCTCAACCATCAACCACCTTTTTTGTTTCTTTGGCGACATCAAGAATATCATTATTAAAATCTCATTATCTATTTCCTCCACCAGGGAACGATATTTCAATGAGCAAGTTCTACTCGTAATTTGAGACTTTAAGGAGTAAGCTCTAAGTAAAAATGTTTTTCATATAATGCTTTCCACGATGAGCAGCGCTGAATTTAAAAT
This sequence comes from Hetaerina americana, assembly GCF_022747635.1. Lineage (NCBI taxonomy): Eukaryota > Metazoa > Arthropoda > Insecta > Odonata > Calopterygidae > Hetaerina > Hetaerina americana. The sequence goes on from NW_027287084.1 coordinate 3,017,385, forward strand.
TCAAGCCTGCCAAGATTCATTCAAAGCGAATATTTGGAATCACCGTTGAGCTAACAATGCATGAAGTCTCTCTCCACAAAGGGTAACAATGCTAATTTCGACTCAAGTTGTAGACTCAAGTCCGCTCAACTCAACACAAGTTCTTCCTTGCTAAAATACGGATCGGGTGACTGCAACCCGGTGTGTCCTTCCTAATGAATATCCCCAGCGATGTAACATACTAACACACGCAACTCCATAAACCGTCGGCAGCTTCGTTTCATTTACCTCTTTCCGTACCGTAGCCCAATTCTCTCGTTGCGTACCTGCCTTGTTCCACAGTGGCTCGCCCTGCAGCCCATTCACCACTAACGCCCGGCTGACTCACTTGCCCCTTCCGCTCCGAAGACGCCGGGAGACAGTGCCTTCTTGTAGCCGACTCTTCCGTCCTTTTCTAATTACGCGAAGGCCCCAAAGTCTTCCCGACGGGGTCAGGGGAGGAAATACTGAGCAGGGAAGGACGGGGGCGAAAAAAAGGCGATCCGCGTGAGAGGGCGGAGATGTGGGAGGGGACAAAGAGAAGAGCCCTCACAGCACTCCGATGTATTAGTTGCACAGCGAGGGGCGGGAGGGTCCTCCTCAGAAGAGCGGAGTTCTCCGTCAGGAAGGGTGGTTGGTATAGGTTTATTGGGGAGGAGGGAAGGGTTGGAAGTTTCTTGTCTTCTTTTTTGGCGGAGTGGTGAGTGGAAGAGGGGGGGTTTGAAGAGTCAAGGGAAAAAATGGGCCGGAGAGTGCGGGAGTGGGTAAGGAGGATTATGATCGGAGGACTTTCGCGGACCGAAGGCGTGCCGTGAAATGGAACGCGGGGATATTTTTGGATGGAGAAGTTGCCTCAATCTTACTCCCGTTGATCTTTCCGAATAAATCCTGGAAAAAATGAAGAGGGAAGTTTTTGGAAATTGGTAGCAGTTTCTCGATGATATGATTGTTTTTCCCTCATTGATAACTTCAAGAGTTTTTTTTTTTTCTAGTTGGTGACTTTTAGAAGATGATATTGCGTGTTTTGGCCCGTATGCATTATTTACCCCGCGGAACAGCTGGATATAGGGTGATATTTAACTTGATACGTTGCATATAGATATTGTATTCTGATAACCCTTTGATCTACTACCTCTCAGTCATACATTACAGCTCAAAACTAAATGACGCTGACATGACGGAACATCTTGTGATTTAAAAATGGTACTTTCCTGAAGTCCCTGATTAATTCAAGTGATTGAGCTTGTAATCAGGCACCTCTTGCTAATGGTAAATGCGAATTACATTTAATACAAAATATGTATAATAGACTAATTCGATAAAATTTCACAGTTTTCATAGCCTAAGGCAAAAGGGCATAAGAAATCATCATTTTAAGGCGAGTTAATTGAACCGTTAGAAAGGAAATATCTTCAGCATGCATTGTAGAAGCATGACCGTACTGTAACAATCCCTATGGGTATCCTCTTGGATATTTTAACTTGACAATAAGTTAACAATTAAATGATAGGGGAGAAGATATCTTAAATGAGCACGAAAGGGAATCCCCTGACAGCCAAAGACCATGTGGTATTATTATTTTGTTTCTGCAGAATTTCCATGTCACGATATTTTCTTACTTGCATGAAAGCCATAGCCACGTTAAATTATATTGTAATTAGGGAAATGTGGTGTAAAATGTGTTAGTAGTTGCGACAAATGAGGCATTGGGGATAAGCAGGGGGACTTGGTAGTAACATATAGTAAGTCCTAAAGGTAGTATACATTTCGACCTATATGCCGAAAGTATATTGATTTCACTATTTTTTGGAAAAACACAGTTTTACCTGGGAAATAAAACATTTCCATCATTTAATCTGATTGGATAACATTCGGAACTGATGAAATGTTTACCTAGAAAATAAAAACCTTTTGTAGGCGTAAAAATACCAATTTTTCGTTTTACCTATCCACATTTCCTTGTAATTGATTAGAAATCAGCTCTCCTCTTCATTTGGTAATTTGTGTTTGCATATTCCTCACTTCAATGAGCATCATTATTAATCAAAAGAATTTCTGCCTAAAGAATAAATTGCTACGCAATCAAATGTTGATATTTTAACGTGAAATAACTTGTCGTATTTGAAATTTGGTGACATAATACCTTATGGTTTGACGAATTTGCCGAGCTTCAATATTCAGATTCCAGCAAAAAAATATCATTTTCATAGCAATTTTCTTGCCTATGAAGGCTGCTATTCGCATTGGATGAGTCAAATCCTATTGCAGATTGTATTTAGGTTGGCTGCTACTTTCAAGAGGGTTTGGGGTGTGTAGAATATGATATGACAGCCTGACTTTCTCTAAAACCCAACCGCGCTACCTTGTTTTGCCGCATATGTGCCTACCTAAATACTATCATCTTTTTCGGGATTAAAAGCTCTTATAGGATATAAATCTTACTAAGTTACCCTAGGAATTTGCCGTCGATATATAAATGATTTTAAAATTCTACACCAGCCCTCATACTTTATTGTTACACATTGTGATTCACACACACTAATCCATGCTTCTCTGGATCCATTTATAATGCTATAAGCCATTATTTCTCTACGACAAAAAAATTAACGCTTGGAATCCCCATATTCGGTTTTAACGGTAGTACAGGGTGCAGCAATATAACTTCCTTTTTTCAAACGCAAAATATTTTGGGCTAAAGAATTTTTCTGTTCACTCAATGACGCAGTTATAAGCTTTAGAGAAGTAATTATTCAATCATCATAGAAAAGTCAAAAAAATGTCAATCAGTAAGATCATTATTCTTATTCTCAGAGATTTTTAATGCCTCTCAGTATCTTTCCATCAAACGGAAATGCTTTAATTAAGTCTGGCGCAGAGTTACGGTGGGCGTTAAGAGCAAAAGGAAACAATAAAGGAAAGGCATAGAATACATGTATAAAATCAGTGTCATTCCATTCTGAAGGTTTTGGAAGAGATTTATCATAATTTTGGATACCCAGAAATCCAAGTAAGGAATTTGCATCTCGGCTGCTCCATAACCCCGTAATTTTAAATGTTTATTACCCCTAATGCTCCGTTGACAGGCTTAAAGGTCTTTATTCGGAGGAATTGCGAAGCAAATCCTGTATTCCTCAGGCGTTCAAACAGTATGATTACACTCTTCCCCTTCTTACTAATTTATTCGTCATGATTTGCATTCCTTTTGCATATCTAAGAAAACATCTACCCTCCCCATTCCCCTTCTCTTGTCCTCTCTATCTCAGATCTCTAACAGCGGTATCCGAGAAATGCAGGTATTCATCATATTTAGGACCAAGTCCGGATGCACCGCAGTATCCGTGGCTCGTCTTAATGCCTCCTACCCCATAGAGGCGCCGGTATATTCTTTTTGCTTAGAGCGGACTGACTTATTGAGACGTCGGTCTGATTCCGACGTACGGAAGTACCGAAATCTAACCAGGGTAAATGCAGTGGGGGTGAGGAGAGTGGAATAAGGGGTTGGAGGCCAAGCCCTAAAGATAGCGATACCTGGAGTGTGAAAGTTTTAAGGATTGCTAAGGAATTTTCTGCCAAGCGCGCGTAAGTGTGTGAGATATATAGGGGGGGTATGAGGCGCCGGCTGTCTATTTTTGATGGGGCGATAGGAGTTTGGGAGGGTAAAGAGGAAGGCAGGGAGAGAGATAGGAATGTCATGAGGAGGAGATAGGTGTGCTTGAGCGAGGGTTTTCCTCGGAGTGGGGGAAGTAAGAAAGAAAAATGTGGGATTTGTGGGTATTTTACGCGAAGGATCAGAAGCAGATGTCGCCGACGGGATAATAAAACGTGCCGGTGGAAATAAGAAGGTTATATCTCGTGTTTCTTTCAAAAATATTGCGGTATCGTCATTGGATTTTATGAGACTCAATTTCCTCTTGCGAAATGTTGGTTTTCCAGCTCGTGAGGTGATAATTATATCGATTTAGTATGCGCCACATGTTCACTGTAAAAGTTTCTTTTATATGATTATTGCGGAAAAAGGATATATTGCGACTTAAATGAGAATTATTTCCTATGAGAGAAAGTGATTTTACACTTTTAGGAGTGAGTACTGCTACATCTCTAGCACAAACATAAAAACTCTTTTTCGCTTAAGATGTTTAATAGTAAAAAAATATAGGTATGTTTTAATTTTCTTATGACAAATGCTATTTCAATGTTTTGATTAATTGATAGAAAACATTTTCTTTCTTGGTTCCTTTTTTATTTTGAATTTTCTGTTGGCAGTAAGAAGAGCAAAACTTCGAGTGTTTTTTTAAATACACGCTGCTCTACCCGAAAATGTTCTATGCATTCATTGCCTGAAGAGGCTACTGAAATCTAAATTATAAGATTCTTTCTTTATTAATCAGGTGTTCTTTGGGAAAAGGTGAAGAATCCTACTGGATTAGCATGCATACTACTATGATTGGGAAATAACCATGGAAAATTCTTTGATTGATATTCATAGCAACTAAAATTAGAGGTTTGTCAAACAAGCCAAGTCCTATTTCTGAGAGAATTTCTCTTCATTACTCCAAATACCTAATCAATGGCGTTGACTGGGTACTATATGACCAGGCATTTCCTTGAGTATTATTGTTGAATACGTGAAAGGGAAATTCCAATAAATAATGTCCGCTTCATTTATCTCACTCCATTATGTTCATCCTGTTATAGCCATTAATCCCATACCAAATCATTGCTAATATTTGGTGAAATGAGGACCAATGCGTGGAAAATAATTTTATTTTTAATTAATGGTGAATAATTTATTTGAAAAACTGCTCCCCGCAGTTAACCCTCCTTATCGTAAATAACCATTCAATTAATTTTTAATAATGATTCACCAAATAATGGAAAAACAGCATCCACTGCCACGTTATGTTTTAGGAAATCGGAAATATTGATACGGTAAATCCAGCCTTTTACCTCTTTGTTCAGAAAAATCCCTTCGCCGAACTTCGTTGTGCGACGGCGTCCCTGAATTCCAAGCCGAATTGCATAAACGTCTCGTGATTGCGTTGTCTAACAAATCCAAGATGATCAAAATGGTCGATAGTGCGAGGCCCGTAAGATAGCTCGGCAACGGCATAGCAAGCGCCGTTTTGCTCTGTTTTAAGCCCGCGAATCGAAGGCAGCGGGGAGCGGATTCGGAGAAAGGCGGCGGCGATTCTACAGGCACCCGTGCGGAGGGCATTCGAAGCACGTTCGCCCGAAAAGCCCCCGGGAGAAGCTGGGGCCGGATACTAACTCCCCCGGCCCCCCTACACACTTCCCACTCCAGTTTCCCTCCCTCCCTTCTTTTCCCTCTTCCGCCCTTCGACTTTCCCCTTGCCCTCTCGGCACTACTTCCACCCCCGCCCGTCCTCCACCGCCCCCGCCTCTTCGGACACCCTTCCCAAACCACCGTCAAAGCTTCCTCCCTATTCCCATTAGCACCTGATTTAAACCACCCAACCCCGCTCCCCCACCCGCGGCACTGCCTCATACCCCTCCTCTTTATTCCTTCCCCATGTTCTCTCCCTACGTAACTTCATCCCTCCCTCCGGGCCACGCCTCGCTTCAGTCCAACACCTCTCCGTTACCCACCGTTATCCCTCTTCCATCATACCTTTACTGTGCTCTTTCCCTCCACCGTTCCCAGCCCTGACCCCACCATCTCCCCGCCCCGCTCCCCCACCCCCTCTTTCACATTCCCTCCTTCAACCCCCGAAGCCCTTTCCCTCATCCCCCTCCTCTTCCTCTCCGAACTCCATTTATTATGTTTTCGCTTCCGCGGCCGCTTGCCTCCCACCACGTCTTTTTTCCACTTAAACCCACCGCCTACTCACGCTACCCCAACCTCTCTCTCCCTAGCACTCCCTCCTTAATTCGTGACCCTTTGTCCCCTTCCATTTGCCTCTCATTTTTGCCGACAACACCCTATGGTAATGGCAGCAGATTCTCTCCGAAAGCGATTCAGAATTTTACAAGCTGCTTAGGTTTTTACGCCATTGACCAGCCGCAACGACCATATTTAGATTTTATTTAAGGAAAAGTTGTGTGGCAAAATCAAGGAAGTTGAACCCTATGCCTTATTTTTTTGCCTGGTTTGTGTGGTTATCATCTTCGTGGTACTGGTATTTGTGATTCTTACCGTAAATTTCATTTTCATTGCTGTCAGCCGGGAACCCAGAGGTAACCGTAACGGTCACGAATCATGTTATCAGACAATATGTTAATATCAGAATTTACTTGTCTTTTCTACGTGGTAGTTATTCCTAGTTTTCATAGAATCAACAGCATTCGCAATTCTTTCTATAATCCATATAATAATTTTAAGGATTGTGAATATATTTTGCGTCGAATAAATGCATTCCAAGCAGAAATATAGTTAACCAAGAAAGCATAAATCACGTTTCAATCAGTTTTGCATTTTGTCTGAATGTTATTATTTTCATGTTTAATGTTAATAATGCTCTAATTTTGGCCGTTTTCATTTCGCTGCCTTTTCTTTGTGTTTCATTTAAGGTATCAATTATAATATTGCTAAAATTTTAATGAATTAATAATGGAAGAGGAAAATGCATAAAATTACCGTTAACCTATTTTATACTGTAGCCAGTTTATATTTTTCTACTGGCAGTCAGTAATTGGAATGGTTATAAATATACACGAAAACTGGGAGATAGGAAATATACATGTTTTTCCTTAGCGTTTACTTGTTTTATCTCAGAATATGCAATTGCGTTTCATTATCTCTCAGGTATATTATTTTATTCTTAGCTCCAGTATTTATATTAAATGTAGAGGAAATTGTTTTATGTTTTTGCAGAAAATGTGCTCATGACGGCGTTTTCTCATATTAAAATTAATAAGCAAATCCTACCTTGCATAAACTAGGGCCAAATATATTCCCTGCACGACCTACCTCTCTGATGGCAAGTATACTGTATCATTAGCGTAATTATTTAGCCTTTCCAGTCACATGTGGAAGTCCTTAATGATTTATGTTTGAGTTACAACGGCATCCCTTTGCATTTAGATCTGTTTTCCAGATAATGAGCTTAATTAGAGTTTGCTTCATGCATAAAATATGTATATTCTATCAATGTAATACAATCTGTTCCCTCGTCTTGGTAGTCCCATAAATTTAAACACACTTAGTTTTTGTTGTTGTCGTTCAAACAGGAGCACGCCCATCTTTTATCTCCTTCCCCGATAGTTAGCCCAACAGGGTAGGAAAGATTCGACAGCTATTTTAATGGCCTCCCACTTCGACGTGAAGTTTCAAATCCTGCTTGTAGAGGATCTCTCTAGTGGTGCGTGGTATATCGGTGCCTTGTGTTCTGTTTGTAGAGTGCTTGACGGTACTCAATTCCGGGGATCGGTTGCTAAACTGTGGAGCCTATGGCTCTGTTCATTCTGAGTAGGCATTAGCGCACTCTAGGTTTCACAACTATCCCCCACGTTCAGCATATCCGTAATGACGCCAATTATCTCATCATTTATTGGCAATCCTTGTTAATGATTAGCCTTATCAATTTTTAAAATTTAAGTTCTGTCGGCGAGTTCTTGCTTATTTGCCGTGCCTGAAATACATTTCTCATGTAAATTATTGTAAAAAAATCCTTTCTCAAAATAAAATATTGACACGACCTTGCACACAGACACACTCATTTTGGTTAGCTTCTATGTTCATTATGACCACAAAGGAAAAGGTTTACTCTTTGTTCAATGGTATTAGGCGTTATTTGATGGAATTCCTTCATGGTGACGAAAAAAATAAGTAAAATTTCCTGGTCCACCGAATAAACCTTTATTTGCATCCTGTGTCGTTTGAGAGTAACATTTCCTGGCACCAGGAAATGCTACTCTGAATGGAAAGTATCGCTAGTGAAGTTTTATTTTTTGGAACAGCACAGTTTCTTTATTTTCTGGTATCGCCAAGTTTTTCTCAATGTTTCAGGAGTTTAAAGTATGCACTTATTGAAACTCAGCGATGTCTAATCATAATAATGCATGTATATTTCTTGGGTAGATAGATAAAAATGTACCATACTACGCTTTCTTCTGTAGGGAAATTGCGAAACAGGTAAAAAACTCCTATATTTTGAGGTCAGCTGCTAGTAAGTACCTAATTTAACTATCCCAAAATTTATCAAAATAATTCCGTCGTCAAAAGCTACGTTGTATTTTAGTTTCATTATTTTCCTACTCAAAGAAAATGTTGCTATTTTTCGTGCTTTATATTTGAGATAATATTTTTTTTAAACGCAGGACACGAGAGATCCAATGTTTTACAAAGTCAGTCCTAGTTAAAAACACCGTGTTTAAAATATTTGAATTTGCCATCATTAGAAAACAAGTGTCATCTATATTATTACGAAGTTCGTGGCCTTTATCTTCGTTCTGTGTTGAGCCTCATTCCCTTTAAGTATGACTCTCATGATAATCTGAAAAGTGTATTGCATCCATTTTCTTCTTCAATATTTATTCCTATCCTGCCTCCTTTTGTCACATTTTTCGATAGACTATTACTCTTCAGTAATAAATTAAGACTGAATATATTTATAATAGAGTTATAAATAATACTTTAAAATCTTTCCTTCGAAGTGTTTGAGCACATTTCTTTAGGCTTTTCCATTTAGATTCCGTCTTTTGAAACAGATTCGGGCACAAATATGTATCTATGAGATGGCGGATTTGCCTTCTTTTATGGGTAAGCTCCTGAATTCTATTTCAACCATCAGTCGTTGCCTTAATTTGTTCAAGATAGCAGCCTTTACTGCATGCTATTCTATTATAATCATCTTTATTATCTCACCCCACTATAGGGTTAAACATTGAAATATATTTTGGATATGTTTACGTTTAGGTATGTGATTAAATACTCTACACAGAGAGATTGTTGTGTACATAAAATCTGCTCTGTCATCTAAGACGAATTATTACAATGAGTGGGAATTTAAGAACATACAATTTGATTTTGAAAATGTAATGGTTATTTTTTTCGCATTATTTCTTAGTGTCAATCTCTGTACAATAAAAATGTTTGCCAAATTTTGAAATACCAAAAATTAAAATTAAAATTTCATAATTTATGCTTTGTAAAAGTTTGCACTAATTTACATATATCCAATTGCATGATATCCGTAGATATCATTGCAAGACCAGACGTTGTTATTCACCCTTCCTAGAGCGAGTTGACGTTTCTATTGGTTAATTTTCAAAACTCGCACCGTGGCTGCCAATGCTGAAAAATTCTCATTATGCTTATTTAAAAGTACCTTTAGCAATTATTGTTTCATATGTGTGATAGGGCATATGATTAAATTGAGTTTTTTCTCTTTCTATAATTTGTAAGTAACTAAAAAAATTAGTTTCCTTTAGAAATCTAGAAAATCTCCAGATGTATCGTTTTCAGTAATTTTACAGGATCAAACATTTATTTGTATGAAGTCATACTTCAAGCATACGTACAATAGCCTGTTTAATATTTGAACTTCGTCGATAAACACTTTTTACCCTAAATTTCTTATTACTGGTGTTACCGAATACCTGACTTTTGCATTGATGTGGAATTTTTTCAGTGCCAGCCGGTACTTCAGTAGATGAAATTTCTCGAGGGGTGATTTTTATTTTTATTAATCTAACACACGTTATTTTGTTCAAGCTGTATGATAAAAATTCCACAAAACGTATAACTGTGGATCTTATTTCCTTGTAAGCACTATTGAGGGTATAATCAATAATGATAATAAATTTTGTGGCAAAGAAATAAGAATCTATAGTTTACACGTATTCTTTTTATCGCATTGGTGAAGACTTTTAATGACTCATTTTAAGTATCATTTCGAAAATAGTGCATGCCCCTTTGTCTTTAATTCTTCAAAGATGTGTGCCTTGAGAAATTCAACAAAAGTCAGCTTATATTTTGAAAAAAATGTCTAATTTTCTCCTAAATTTCTCTCCTCTTTTGCTTGTGAGCATGACGAACGCTGCCGTATCTTCGTCGATCGGTTTGATGCACCTTCAACCTTCTAATCTGGCGTACATAGGGATGTCCTGTGCATGTAACTCTGTGATATCTCTAATATTGCTAAAGCCACATCCATTGTTTTACTCTGCTCTAATAGCTTAATGGAGAATTTAAACAATGAATTTCTTTCTGGATGGCATTGTTAATTTCTCAGATGGAGGGCGGAAATTATTTAGTATTAGCCAGTGCTAAATAATTCCCAAATTGGAAGGTATTGCTCAAATAGGAATGAATTTCATGCGAAGTTTATGATAAGAAAAACTTTCAAGATGTGACCGCGGGGATCTGATAAGGAGATGGTTTTCCGGCTATTCCCAGTGTCGCAGGCTCAAAACCCATCTCCGCTGTTTTTCCTCGACGGATTATTCTGGATATTTTTTGACGAAATTCATGTCAGTTGTGGAATAACACAACCAGATTCCCACCCCTAAATTTACAACAATTTATATAAATATGTATGCATAGTGTCCCATTTATTTCACTCGACGAATTCATATATCTCGAATGCTCAAGTCGATTCGTCACACGGTGAGGGACACTATTGCCCTAGAGCTCTAAATCTCATCCAAACAAACTTACCATATTCTTCTCTCCTCTCTAGTCCCATTTCTCACAATGTGGCCCGTCGTGCTTTCCCCTCCGGCTATCGGAATAGCGAGGATATGCGTCTTTGCTCAATCCATTGCCCTGCCCTCGTGGCTAGTCCGCTCGCCGTCTCGCCTCCTCTCGCCACCATCACCACCACGCTCCGCTATCTCTATTCGCCATTTTCCTCCTCTCTGCCAACTATAGGGTGGAGATCTTCATTTTTTCACTTTCCCCTCTCCACTCGCAGCCTTCCGTAACTCTCCACGTGCTTTCTCTCCCTCCCTTTTTTCCGTCATTCCCATTAATTCAGCCGAGCGTCATATTTTTTGCTCTCGTGATTACGTTTTCGTATCTGCGAGGAAGAGATCCAAACTGATTGCGCGAGGATGTTTCTCTTCCCTGAAATCCAACAACCCAAAGGGATGAGCACGAGCCCATTCAACAAACCCCTCCCCACCGCTTGTCCGCTACTCCTCCCCTTCCTCGCGCCCCGCCCACGCCCACTGGCCCCCCTCCACCCATCACTACACCCTCCCTAAGGCATCCCCCCACCGCGTTTCATTTCCTAGCGGTTCTGTTTTTCAGGGATTTTTAATACGATTTTACGTAGAGCACGATCGATCCTCACCAATTAAAATATATACATCGGAGCTGATGTGAAATTAATCTTCCGTAATCTCTCCAAACATTTAAATCCTCTTCTCAATATCAATTTTTTAGATATTAATTTCGGGGATGGTGCTAGGCTGGTGAAATTTATTCCCGTGAGAATGTATATAAATGTGAGGCGGAGAATTTCTTGGAGTTGATCATTTCGATAAATTGAGGCCTCCGTAGCAATGGTTTCAAAATTTTATCGATTCTCTGGGATTGAAGGAAGGGAGACTTAATCCACTGTTACTTTGACAGCCCTTTTGTTTGCTGTGCTAACGGTACGAAATTAATAGATCTAAAATTTTCTTGGTAAAGAAGACTCTCAGGTAATTTCTATAGAGAATAATCAATTAATATTCAAATTTAATTATGATCCCCTCGCAGAATACCTTTAATATCGCCATTCTAAATTTGCCCGAACCCCTTATTTGTATGCATTGCGTATCTTTAGGGATACGCCGAAGATTTATCAAGTCAAAACTCATTAATAAGACAAGTTTGTTCACTTATCTTAATAAAATCGTTTTTTTTTGGATTTTTTGCGGACTCAGCTATCTCCCACCCCAACAGATCTCTCTCGTCTTTCCCGTCATCTTCCATCTCCTCCTACCCCTCGTCTTTCCTTCCGCATTGCCCTCCCTCGCATCCTCTCTAAACTTTAGCGTTAGTTTCTTTTTTATTTTACCATGTTCTTTCCCTTCCACCTCCATTGGCTCGTATAGCATCGTCATGCTGCAGATAAAAGACTAAGTGAAAATCTTACAAGGCCTTCTTCAGCTGTTTTTTTTTCTAAAACTCTGGGATTGGGTTTTCATTTAAGCTGAAATTATTCCACGTTTAAAAAGTTAACTTATTTATTTGTTTAAACTTGTCTTTCTTTGGTTTAATCTCTTTATTTATTTCTTTAAATCCTACATGTGAGGAAATGAATATTCTTTCTATGATGCTTTCACAAACACGTGAAATTTGAAGGTTTAATTGAAAAAATATATGAACTTGTTTAATAAAACCATGGTGCGACAAGTTGATGACTTTGGCAATTTTAAAAAAATGATCGCTAACCTATTCCTTGGAAGAGCTTAAGCAGCTAAATTTTAACTCCCGTTGGGAGTGAATGATCGGTGGAGCGCGGATAATTCTCCAATGAAAATAAATTTCAAAAGTAGCACTTTTGTGACTATTTTTTATAATTTTGGGTCAAGATTTAATGAATGCACGTCGATCCTTCCTTTTTTTAAATTTTAACATTATTTCTAACTAATTACATCATCTTTACCCAATCTTTTATCCCACCTGAAGCTATTTGGATTTTATCTCTTGCTATTAGCCATTTTAAACTGCGACGCTCGATCTTATTCGGCCAAGCGTTTCTTATACGCTCTCTGCCCTATTACTTCCGTCTTGAATGCCCTTTTCAAATTATTTCTTATCCGAATACTCGCCTCCTGGAATGCTTCCTTCTCCTCATCTTCATCCTTTACCCTCTTTCTTTTCCTTCGTTTACACTCGCCAGAGCCCTTTCTTTGACCCCTCCCTTTCGTTTTCTCATAGAACCCCGTTTTTACCCCCCCTCTCTCATTCATCAATGCCTCCGACCTCACCCTCCCTCATTTTTCTGCTCCCTTTCCTCGCATCGCTTTTTGATTCTCGCGACTCGTCGCTCTGCCAAACAAGGGATTTGCTAACTTCATCCCCTCCTGAGTTTGACAAACGCCTTTAATTTCTCTGCCGTTCCTCCCTCCTCCGGTTCTTCTCCCGCCAGTCATCACCTTCTACGTCCTACTTAGCCTTCTCTCTCTCCTCCTACTCCAGACTTTAGGCCGTTACAACCGTCCTCTCACTATTCTTCCCGCTTTTTCTCGTTTCCATATTTCTCAGTCTTATCCCATTTCCTCGGACCGCCCCCTTTTCTTTCACCCTTCTCCATTTTTGACTCATCAAGAGCTCCCACCTATCATATATCTTCTCTTGAAGCCTTTTGAAAAACACACCGAATCTTCACTTTACGCTGCGGAAAATTCGACGCGTTATATTTTGACCTTAGATACCGAAAGTCATAATAAATGAGGAGGTAGATCAAGTCCCTCATTATTGTTTCGTTTGAAAAGTTGGAGCATAGTATCTACTAGTAAATATTCTGAGACAAGATAAAGTGTTCTCAGCTATATATTATTTTCTTGTTTCTTGATTAAATACAAACAACAAGGGACGAATTAATACATAATGACGTTGATCAAAGTCTGATAACTGCCTAAGTTTAATTTAATTTTGGCTTACTACAGAAAGTAGGCCCAAAAATCTATTAATTGACCGGCTGGTAAATATCTTCCGTTTTTTGCATAATTATATCTTACACAGGAGGTATTTCCGTTGACCGAGTGCAACCCTCTCATATAGGCATGATTTGTATAGAAGATTAATGATTCTAAGTACGTTGGTTCAATATACTGGACCTTTTTGAGTAAATAATTTCAAATTCAATTAAGTATTTATAATTAAATTAAAATCAGTTGAAAATGCGTAGTGTAAAGTGGAAAAATAATTAAAATTATACTTGGAAATTTCGCTTATCTGAATTCCTTGATTCGTTTTTTTATTAATGGGCATACTGCCCAGTGAATTCAATATACTTGACCGTTCGAGGTTTAAAGGAAAGGTCTCGCGGGAAATCTAGTTCTTATGAGTTCTCATTACAACCAGAACGTGAACAATATTAGTCAAGAGATATGGAAAATCTTATTGCGATTCCTGATGCAATTAAAGCATATCATTAAGTAAATTGCCATTCAGTCAGACTTTATTCCTAAAGAATTTGGAGCATATGCACCCGCTAATTAAATAAGAATATAATTTATTTATTTTAGGCATAATTGACTTTAGATACCGAAAGTTATAATAAATGAGGAGGTAGATCAAGTCCCACTTTATTGTTTTGTTTTAAAAGTTTGAGCAAAGAATCTACTAGTAAATGCTCTAATAAAAGATATAGTGTTGTCAGCGAAATATGTTTTGATTATTTCTTGATTACATTTCAAACTACGCTGGTTGACCTTCGAGTTGGCAACCCTCTCTGCGATTATATTTTTTTTAGTTTTCATTTCATTAAAATAAATTCGTTTCGGCGAAGAAGACTGACTGGGTAAAATTTTCCTTTCCTTCCTTCCCTTCAGAATGAGGTTGGAGACCTCATGCTGCAAAATAGTCCATGAAATTTGTCTAACTCCTTGTAGTGGAGGGAAGCAAAGGACATCCTGGAATCTATGAATATTTCTCTCACTGCCATGTAATAATTAACTTTTTAAACGAAATCATCCGTAATGCATTTTTTAATCACTTGAAAAGAAATACATGACGGTATGGGGCTTCTTTTTGCGACTAGATTGATCAATATTTCACTTGCAGTGATATGCAAACTTTGTTTCACCTCGGAACCTCATTTGCATACTCAGTGGTTGCAAAATTGGCTTGCTTAAAATGTAAAAAAATCAATTTACCTGATTATATTTACCTGAATTTTAATGAATTAATTAAATACTTTGATTAAAAAATTTGTTGAAGTCGTGCATTTGATATTTATTGGAGAAGCCTATGCAAGACTGATATTTGCTCTTATAAATATACCAATGCAGCGCGTTAAACAAGCTCAGTGTCTTGGAGAATGATTTTTTTCTCTCATTGCTGACCTGTAGTTCCCTTTTATTTTCTTTTCCGCGGATCTTCATTGGGAATACCTCCAAAGATTTTATATGTAAATCAAACTCTGGTTCTTCAAATGAATCTTTAATTTGTTTATTCAAGAAACACCATACATCACATTGACATGTTGCTAGGAGTCTCTCTTATTTCGCTTCCCTAGCAAATATGTCAAGAACTTTTGTTTTCGTCCCGTATTTGTCATTCTTCCGTAACAGATATTTTGCCTTGCGGATTCCAGATGGATGGACCACCCCAAAATACCAATTTCCTCCGCATCCTTTTTTTCATCCTTTTTAATCTCGTAGCTATTACGCCACCCTTTGTTGGCTCCCTCTCGTTTCTCAATCCTTTCTCCGTTCCTTTTGCTACGTCCCACTCCACACTAACCACTACACCAACAAGCCCTACAAAATGCTGTTGGTACCTCTCAGCCGTCAACTACTTGCACTTCGAGATGCCAAACTCCGTTCTACATTCCCGGCAGCGTTCCCGTTCCCTTTTCTCCCCTGTCCCCCGATCCCCTTGAAAATTGTACCACTTCCCCCTTACTTGCCTCCTCGTCTTCCTCAAACCAGCTTTCCTCGGTCTTCCCAAACATCAAACACACCGGGAGTCGTTTGCCATGTTTCCAGCCCCTCCCCTCCCATCATCCACCCTCCACGCTTCTTCCTTCCCTCTGCGAAAAGCCACCCGCTTTTGCCCCGTTCCCCCGCCCCATATCCCGAGATTCCTCAACCCTCGCTTCCACAGAAAGGCAGTTCTCTCTCCCGTTCATCCTTTCTCTCTCTAGCTCCGCGCCTCCCCATCGCACAAAGACTTTTTTATCTGTCGCTTACATGCCATGTTTCCTCCTGCCCTTCCTTCACTCTTCCTACCCTCTCTCTCTCTCTGCTTCACTTTCTCGTTTCCTTTTATCTTGCACTCTCTTCCTAGTTTTACATCTTTCGACCCTCTCCGCACCTTATCCCGTCGCTTGCTCTTGTTTGGCAACCGATGTGCCCGCTCACGTCTTGCTGTTACACACTCCCGCTCAAGGAGAGTTTTCTTGGTTCCGCTCCCGACACCCATTCCCTGAATCGACTTCCAGAGCTCCTCTTCCTCATCACCTTTTCGCAGCTTACTTCCAATTTCTCTTCCTCCCGTTCCATCTCCTCATTTTCTGTCTTCCGGCTCGTTTCTTCATCACCCTTTTTTTTCATGGTATCTCATTGAGGGACAGAGTGAGGCTAACGGAATCGGGCGAAGCTGTCTACGTGTGTGACTGCCCAGTGTAAGAAATTACAATTGAGCTCCGCGTTTACTCATGATAACCACTTATTTTGCATCATCTGCATGATATTTGGAATGTATAGTTTCGTTCACTTTAAAAAATAGTGTAGGCATACCGATATAAAACGAATTATTTTATTCCAATACGATGACGAGGCTCTGCGAATCATCACGGAATTAAAGTACCGTGGCGTGATACGAATTGATTGTCCCTTTAGAAACTCTCTTCCCTTGCCCGTCCTTGCCCACGAAATCCATTCCTGGGCCATCAATATCGTTGTTTATCCAAAATATGGAGCATGTGACAATGATCATTAAATATTGGCAAGAGAAATTTATTCCATCCGTTGCAGTAGTTAAGCTTTAAAATAAATGCGATGCTGATAACATTCTGAATCTTTTCATTATTAATTATTTCAAATGTTTCCCATGCGCAACCCGCCATTACTTGCAATTGGGCGACTTTCCGGTATCCCTATTTTCATTTTTTCATTCCTATTCTGTCCTCAGTCCTCACTCTTTACTTATCCGTTATCTTTCTTACCTTCCCATTCTTCCCTTCTGGAATTTTAGGGAGAATCGAAGTTTTCAATTCATTCCCAAGTTCTCCAGTGGCAACTTTTGTCGAAAGTTGGCATTTATGTCCTTCTGTGTCTGTCCATTTATTCGTTTCTCTACATGCGCCCCTTTCTTTCTTCCTCCTCCCCTCTCGTTCCCCCGTCTCTTTCTTTCAATCCCATCTCTCCTTATCCCTTCCTCTGTTGGTACGCTCTTGGAGCCATTCATGCACTCGTGTTCCTCTATCATCCGCCTTTACCTCCACCATCTACTCCCTTTCCCTCATTTTTCAACTTCCTGTTTTCCCAAACTCTGTCTTTCCCAGCACCCAACTCTACCTCCACCTCCTGTCCAGCCCCTTCCCACATTCCCTATTCACTTCCTCATCCCGCGTCTCCTCCCCACACCTCCATCCACGCCTCCCCATCCTCCTTAACCCTCTCCATATTTCTCTTCCTTTCTCTGATAAAGCGGAAATGTGCATGCATCCTTCTTCAAGTTTTATCATACGGTATTAGATTTTTTTTCTTCTTCTTGAAATTTTCCTATGTATTTTATGCCCTGTTTTTGCGCAGTACTCTCTGATAGTTGAATTCCCCACCCTTTTCCGTGCGCGACCGTGTTTTTGTTTCTTTGTTTTGTACGTTTTTCTACTCCTGAATTTTGTTTCGTTCTCTCTGTGTGCTCGTTTTGTGATATGGAAAAGACCTTGTAGTTCCCTCCTGTATCGATCTCGTTTCTTTGGTACCTGAAAGTTTGAAATGGCATGCTGGGAAACAAGTTCCGCCCTCCTACTGAGAATCGAGGAGTATGTGGTCTTTTGTCGCCGTCATGCTATCCTGCATTTCCATCGGAGATGGATCGCATTTCTCAAGAAAAGCTCGCATATAAAATTTACGCATGGGCAAATACAAATGCGAAATGATTTACGCCATCGCATTTTCCCCGAAAATAAATTATTATAAGTTTATATATTCTACATCTGCAATCACTTTGAAACTTTCAGGGTAGCACAGAATTTATTTTATATTCTTTTTGTTGTTTTAAAAGTTTTCATTTGTGCTCTTAAATATCTGTTAGCCTCACTTATTAAAATTATTATTTTTATTTAAAAAATACGGATTTTCAAAGTTTTATATAGAGACACTGAAAATGCGACCTTCGTTGAAGGCCTCTAAAAAAATACTTATTTTTTCACTTCTATAAAAAACCTTTCCGAATCAAATCACAAAAGATCATGTCCGAATTACTTCGAGTGAATGTGTGGTGACAACGTTGTAGGAATTGCTTTAATCATCTAGCTCGCCTGCTGGGAATTCAAATTTATTAACTTTTATGATGCATATATTTTTTGAGTAAACACGTTATTTAGGCATTAGGACGTAAACATGATTACAGCCAAGCATTGTGTTAAATAGGTCCTCAATTATGACGATATTACTATTAATATTTTTAATTACAACGATAAAATTACACTGGTTAATAGTTGTTCATCATTACTCCGTTTTCAGAGTTTTGACGTTAATTCAATTACGCCTCTTAAAATGTATTCATGAATCAGTGGTAATAAAATCCAATTTTCAACGACAGTTGCTGAATAGTACACAATCATCACATGCCTTTCATTTATTAATGATAACTAATTTTGATATATTTCATTAAGGGCTTGGATAATATCAACTTTAATGGTTTTCATGATTAATCAACGACGGGAACCATAGTACTTGGATTATGAAAGCCTGAAAAATATATTTTAACTCTGAAATGTTAGCTACAATCGCGAATTAAAATAGCAAATGCCTTTCTCTATCCGTTATTAAGTCTGTGAGCTTTTCATCCCCTACTAGCTTGCTGGAATAAGTATAATCACTACCAAGCACATATGATATCTTGATGTGCCCCAAAGATCCAATTCAAGTTTGCGTGCTCGTTTAAAGTCGTTATTTTCTATTGTCCTGAAACTTCAATTCGACTTCCTTACAACGCCACCGTATCCGGATGGATTGGGCATCCTAACGGAATAGTAGCTGGATGGAGGAGGGTAAATGAGCGGGGTGGAGGGATGTTGGCTTAGGGTGGGAGAGAATAGAGGGAAGCGCCCATCGCCATTTGGTGAGCTGGAAGAGAAGTCTGCCACTGTTCACGGGTTATTAGCAAGTATTAGCAAGTTTTCCTCTCTCCCTCCCTCTGGCTCCGCCCTTTCCCTCTCGCTTTCACCCCACCCCATCCCGTTCCGAGCCCCTTGTTACCCGCCAGGACCCCCCTCCCCCACAACCCACAAAATTTCCTTCACTTCCCTTTTCTCGCGGAAGAATTTCTCCTCCCATCCTCGCGCGCAATCCTCTACCATTTCCATAGCATCCTATCCTCTGCTTCATGCGAAACCAAGTCCCGACTTCACCTCCTCTTCCTCCACCCTCTGTCCTCCCGCCGCGCGACTGCCTCCTCGCCCCGTAACATCTCTCTCACCCATCCACTCAAGTCTTCTTCCCCCTTTAGCCATCCTCCTTCATTCCTTGCTTCCCTCTCCCCTACTATTCCCTGTTTACCAAACTCCCTATCGTGCCCACATATTGGATTCCTCCTCCGCCGAAAAGGTCTTTAATCGCGGTTCGAGTCGGGCTTTGTCGCTCATTTGGTAGTCTCCGCGTTCGCCTCTTCATTATGATCGATTAATGGCAAGTTAGTGTGTGTTAGGGGAGTTTGAGAGAGACACGGTGTTCCCAAACCAGTCATCTACCCTCGGCCGCTTACTACTTCCAAACTCACTGCATTAAACCATTCTCCAAAGTGGGTTCTGTCCCTCGATTTCCCTCCTAGTAATATTTTTTGACTAAAACTGGAGAGTTGTAGACGCTTTCAAATTCCTAGTTAGTTGGAACTAGGAGAATAGTTTTTTCTATTCAAAGTCCGCTTGGTGTATAGGTATACGTTCCGTGTAATTCCAAAGTTCATCGTACCAAAACTCATCCTGTCTACCGATCCACTTTTCATTGTTCATTCTACTATTTACTCCGGAATTGACGGAGTAATGTATGGTGTCCAGTTAGAGGATAAAATTCACCCTAAATGGATATTAACTCTGATGATAATATTGCTGTATCGATTTTACAACATCTTCAACCATTCCACGATGAACACCATTCTTTTACAAAAAATTCATCAAGTTCCTCCCTTTACTCCTCAGTACCATTTAAAATGAGTATTAAGCTTTAGTTTTGCAGTCAAAGGCTCGGTCAGGGTTGATTATCTAATATATAAGTCACAAATACTTCAGATATAATGTTTCACCATCACAGCTATCTTGATTGCGCGTCTGATATTGAATGCAGGTTCCTAGATCAGATACCTTCAGCATGAATTTCAATATAACACCGGCCTCTTCATGTAAGTTTTAGACATATTACCGTGAATGAGAAAATTGCCTTGGCGTAGATATTCCTTTTCCTTATACCACCCTTTTGAAATTATACTGGAGAACACGGAGTGTTGAAAAAAAAATCGCAATTTGTGTTAAATATTCTTTTTTCAAGTGCCGAAAGATTCGCGAAAAGCTACTAATCTACTAAGAGAGAATTTTCCGAAAATTAGCTTTTAATGAATGGTCTTCTCCGGAGAGAAAAGTGTAACCTGAAAAAATTCTCCTTCTAATCTTCTAAAAAGACTTCTATCTAATGGTTATAGACATGGCGTTCTCATTATTTTCTGTGGATTACACACATTGCTTAAGATACTTGGGAAAGTAATTTCTCAGTTCATCTTAGTTACGGCCGTGAAAAATCCATTTGTGTCCGAAGTCACATGTGATAATATAGTAATTCTGGGGAAACTGCAGTCAACTCATTGAATTAATGCTTATGTTTCTTCGAAACCTCAAACATACAAATTAAATACCTTATTGTTGCCACTACGATGTAATCTGTGCGTTAATTGCTCTGTACTACTGCAAATTTTCATCCGCCTTCATGGCTCCCTGAGGATAAAACTCGGTTCCATGTGGGAAAATTCCCCTTTGAGTAATTCCTGAATGCTCCAAAAGTGGCTTTTTGTAATCCGCTGTTTGCAATCCGCCAATCGAGGTTTAATTTTTTAAATAGATGTAATGAAACTGAAGCAATCAGCCGATAACTTCTCAGCATATTACCTTAAGATTTCAAGTTACAGTTTTTTCTGTAAGTAATGGTACTTAATAACTTTTGGGAAGGGTGATTTTTTTCCTCAAGGAAAAGCGCAAAACAGCTGCTTTTAGTTATTGGGCGGGGAAATTCCCGTTTTCTTGAATGCAGTACTTGAAACAAAAGGAATTTTTGGAAACGCCAAATAAAATGGAGTGCCTTACACACTGCAGGATCTCAAAACGAGTATTTTTCCGAGGCTTTCCCTTCAAAGTCAAACATAAGGTTTCAGCGTTCCTTTCTAGGAAAGATGGAATTACATAAACCGAATGTTTGACCATTTTTATTTCCTTTCCCTACCAAAATTATTATTTATTGCTTTGTCTCTTGGGAATATTTCATTGAGAAAGAAATGAAAGCGGTACAAGCAAAAATATATATTGACGAACCTATCTTTCAATCGTTAGCTATTTGCTCAGATTTATTTCGATTTCAAAAAGATAAAGTGGGACATTCCCTTTGTTTTCCTTCCCGAAGAAATCATTGAACATTCACGTTGGTAGTTCTCACTAAAAGTGCTGCTGTACATGTACATATATCTCCTGCTAACATAAAATGTGAACATGTTTACTATCTTGTTCTATCTTTTTACAAACATTCATCATAAAACAAACAAAGCGATCGCATATTTGATCTGTGATATTAAAGTAAAATAAGGCATGTGTGCTCATCCAGACTTAATCACGATTTCTATGAGGATTCTTCATCGTGTCAAACAAATAACGTGATACAATCGTGAACAATATAAGCATTTTGTACTTTGATGTCCTAAGTCACCAAAGCAGGTCAAACACCCATCCAAAAATTGAGCTTGCAGACGTTTGGACTCAATCTCTCTCTTCGGTGATATAGGTTATTTTCAAAGGCCTGTTTTACATATAAGTTAAACATTTTAAACAAATGCATGGTCCATAATTAAAGTAATGCGCATGTAAATTTGCTTCATTTTCCTTTAAATTTAATAGAACACTCTCGGCTAAAGCTTGGTTGATTGATTTCAATCGATTTTGCGTATAGTTAAATTAATTCATATGTTTCCGAAGCTTGTAGGCATACCAGTGAAATAACCTAATCAGTAAAATATACCTGTGTGCATTGGAATACGGTGACTGGTGAATTGTTTTGTCTGCATCTCATAAAAATTATGCAGGTGCTAATTTCAGTTCAGTGAAATAGAATTTTTATGAAACCACGGAGGTATTTAAGGAAAAATTATCTTTCAATGATAAATCTTCCTGAGATGCTCTATGATTTTCTTTACACATGTATTACGATAGCCAAGGTTTAAAATCCTCAAACATACGCGTTTGGGTGACTTGTGCTATTATACCCCTAACTTTGGTTTTTCTTTTTTTATTTATTCAACATCATTCCATAAAGCAACACAGAATATTCATAAATTAATTGCACGACTTCATCTTATCCAATATAAAGCAAAATAAATGCCGTTTTAGCCTTTAAGTTACACGAGGAATTTATTCCTATATTACTGTTATAGCCATAATGATAAGGTGGGCACAAAGATGCTACTGCCTATTAACATTAATAAAAACTAATTTTTGATATATATATATATTTATATATAAATAATGAAAATCTTTCATTTTTTTGCAGGTGAGTACTGACTCCTTATAAAACCGCGACTTCCACAAACCCAGTGTTGTTTAGAAGCCTCATTAAATTGATGATTAGAACAAACAGGTATGTGCTCTTTAGAGGTTTATTTTTGTTTGCTGACAGGTTTCGAATATTAAGTTTCAATTGCTTCCACGCAATTCAACTTGCCTAACTAATGCTGGAATATTTTGGCTAATAATAAGGGTATTGGTCTTTTGTCCCAAAATTTGTAGTTTCCCCTCTCTCTCTGCCAATTTGCGAAAGTTAAATTCTTCATGAAACAAGCGCTCCTTTGCCTCTGTTATTTTATGATGATACTTATAAGGTCTTAGCGCAAATTCAACTTCATGGAAACCACGGGGAATAAAGCTTCTTTTTCCAAGTTTAAAAGCTCCTCATTTCATGAATAGCATCTGTTATTTCCCAATCCTATTCTTTACATCCCTTCCATCGTTTAAATCGCCCTCATTTTATCACAAAAGTATTTTCACTTTGCCCATAAATGAATATGTTTCCAGGTTTTAATATACACACGTATGTAGTTTTTCGCATTTGTCTCTCCATTGATCCGTTGTAAACATCTTGTCTTTGTTATGAATGCATTTGTATTTCCTAGGTTATCTCAAAAAGAAAGAGGACAATCTGTAAGAGATGTGTACGAAAGATACATACAAGTATAACGAAATTATTTCTTTTCACATTTCTCTGCGCGATGGTAATGAAACTGTGAATAATGGAATTCACTAAATTATGTAGGAAAAGCAGAAAGTCAGATGCAAATGTAATGATGCGTCTCTCGGTACACTTGTACTATGCATAAAGAAAATCGTCTCTATGTTTATTTAATGTATTGATATGGCTGCAAGTTTAATATTTGATGGTATTTTTACTTATTTGTTAACGCAATACTCCTACATTAACAACAATTGGCAAATGATTCAACATTTTGTGGTTTTTGAGTTTATGAAATGTTTGAACTTTTCTTAAATACCTTTTTCTGGACATCTATGTAGTGTAATTTTAAATTTTCGGATTCAATTACAACTATTAAAATCTCCTAAGTGAATAACTAAACGAACTCATTCAGGAGTCCTACTAACCAATTCCTCTGCCTAGTATGTTTTTCAGCAAGCTAAAAGAAGATGATCTTTGAACCAACCGTCTTTATAATTAAAAACCAAGTCCAAGGCTGTGAACTAATTCGTTTAATTTGTACGCTGTGACAAGTATCTCTGCTTTTTGTTCTTTTCTGCAGTCTTGTCTGTTCCTGCGTTTATTTTTACTCCCTCTCCTCGCTGTTTCGGATTCTCTCCAACTCTAGAAATTCCTCTCTCCTGGTCATTAATCTCCCGTTCCTGTCCCTTCGCTTCCTCATTTATCCACCATCTCCCTTTTGCTTTTTTTCAATTTATCGCACACGTTCCTTGCTTCTATCTCTGCCCTCCCTCCTCCCATCCGCCACATTTTTCCCTTTTTCTTAAAGCCCCTTCCCACAATTCCTACCTCAATAAACTATATGCCTTCACTTATTCCATTCGTTCCGTTCTCCTGATCCTCAATCCACGCACCAGTCGTCCATTCAAGCCTTCTCTTCCTCCTTCTTTCTTCATTCCATCCTATCATGGAGTTTCTTAATTCTGCACTCCGCATTGTCCCATTATCGCACGTCTTCTTTGTGACGCTAGTCCTGGATCACGTTAATCTTCCTCTAATCCAATTTCTCGCTCTTGATTGTTCCCTTTATCGCCCCAAAGATTTTACCCCATTCATTTCCCATAGCAGTAACACTCCCTACTTAAGCGTTTCAGGAGTCAGGATCTTCAACCTGACTTTCATTGCAGTTAAGTATTCTGAACATATATTCTGGCCCTACGTCCCTATCCTCGGCATTGCGTGCCTCGAGTCTCTCCCCATCTTACCAATGCAGTACCACGGGAGAAGCTCTTTGTTTACAGTCCTTCATTCTTTTTTTGCTGAGTTCTGAGGTACTTCAGTCTCAGGAAAATTTAATATGATCAGCACTCATAACCAAACATTTTAAATGTAATAATGTGCTTAGTGCTCTGTGAAATTTAAATTTTATAAATTACTGTTGAGTTTTAAATTATAAACTAGGCACTTAAACTGCCGCATTATTTTCGCGTTCTTCCTTCCAAGTCAAATGTGGTGATTTTATTTTAGGGCACGAGTGATTTAAAAATTTTGCTGGATCGATCTTCAGGAAGCCTGGTGAAAGGAAACTTTTTTATTAGCAAGAGAAAGCGTATCGCTAATATTCAGGGTAAAGAATTGCAATATTTCAGTGGTCATACTCCTGGCAGCATGTCATATTGTTATTGGTCCGAGATAAGAATTTTATACACGTATAATTAAATTTTGACCATAGTTCTAGCCAAATCATAAATTTTTTTCACACTTTATCTCCTTGAGGAAATTACTCGTTCGATACGGATCCGTGCCTATTTAAATATCTTCTATTAAGGGAATCAAAGAACTGCGCATGTCCGAGAGAATCAACGGTACATTGATTAAGGATTGTGTGTCTGGACGTTCATTCATTTCCCGAGAGTTTTTAAGATTCCTTTCCCATATCTGTCGGTCTTCATCACCTTCCCCTACCCACGTGCTCCGATTTTCTTCCCCATCTTCCGGCTCATCGCGCGCGTACTAATTTCTTATCCTTCCATAGCCTGCCCCGGGTCACCCTTCTCCCATTCGCCCAGCCTCGGATACATTTCTTTCACTGTCCCTCTTCAAATCCTCTGTCCACAATTCTCCTACCCTTCGTTGCGTCTCCTTCCGACGAGAACCCAACCCTCCCGTCACCCTTTCCCGTTTTCCTTCCATTTTCCCCTACCTTAAGGTCTCTGAACACCATTCATCTCTCCCCATCTTCTCATCATTCGTTCTACGTCCCTCTTCGTATTCGTCTCCGACACTTCTCCTCGTCCAACCTTTCTCATCTCTTCGTCCCGCCAAACCCCCCGCTTTCTCGTCCCAAGAAACTGGCACCGTCAAAGAAGCATCCATATTGCCGGTCTCGTGAAATTGTCGTGCTGAGCCTCTAAGGCTAAAGTAATATGAGACCGGATTGAAAGGCTTATGCGCATAGTCTGAGGGGAAAAGTGGAGAGTTTCGCTGATATCGTTTCATGTATCCTGGTATTGATTCACATTCACGGTAACTTTCGTGACAATGCCCATTAATCACATTAACTGAGGCTGAATTGGGCCAAATAGCGATTTTTCTATTCCCTGTTCCGTGATTACTTGCAATAAATTTTCCTGATGAACTAATTTGTTATTTTCCATTAGTATATAATTCGCGCCATATCGCTTGTGCATTTGCGTTCTCATCCGTGGAGTTTAATAATTTAGTCAAGATGAGCATCTTCTTCAACTTAATTAACAAAGGGGAATAAAGTAGCTGCAAAATTGAAACACCTACATAAATTTATCAGGCTACCTAGCGCGTGTATTTCTGATTTTCTCTTTTGGGATATTAATACTTGATACGGTAATAGACGTAAATTTATGTTTCATGGAAGATCTTGGGAGTGTTCTGAATAATCTTGATAATAATTTTTCTGCTGAAATATCTAGTAATAGCTCACCCATTTAACAGAGCCATCAACGCAGACAAATGTAGAGGAGATGGAGACATTTTATAGGTGTATACATGGTCTTTTGGGTCGTTTTTCCGTCCTAATTGGCCAATATTACCCGGATATAACATCGCCAAGAATTCTTAATCATGTTGAACATGCCCTCTGTTAAGAGTTTTCCATGGCATTAATTAATCTGTGTGACAGCGGGAGGATAATTTTTATTCTCACATTTCTTGAAAAATCTTAGAATGAGAATTTTTTAGTTAATCCTCCCAAATCATTATTTATCCCCTACAGCATGGCTCCTTTCTTTCCTTTCCTCTAAAAAGCTAGACTCTATTGTTTCTTGAGTAGCTAACGCTCTGTGATGCGTGCCACTCAACCCCCATCTTGCTTCATCCCGGTCCTTTATTTTTGTAGCTCTTATTGCTTTTCATCGACCGAAAAATAAGTTTTAGCTTAATCTTTTGTCCTACGAATATTCATTTTTTTCCATTAATCTAAAAACATATTTTAATTAATTATGCATTCCTGAATTCTGC
Organism: Hetaerina americana; assembly: GCF_022747635.1. NCBI lineage: Eukaryota > Metazoa > Arthropoda > Insecta > Odonata > Calopterygidae > Hetaerina > Hetaerina americana. The sequence goes on from NW_027287084.1 coordinate 3,044,148, forward strand.
TATCAAAATACGTTGCAACTTTCCATCTAATGTCCTTTTTCCAGTACTCTGGGAATCATTAAAAGCTTGAAAAATACAAACTTCTCCATATACTTCTCTTACATTTTATGAGAGATGTCTTTTACTTTATTTAATGCCTGTGAATTCCGCTCCTATGATATTGTTTCATGAACTGGAGGGTGTTTCATTGTGATATTCTTCATCTGAATAGCAACAGAAACCATATCTCTTGACTTTTTCTTGTCCAAATTATAGTTCTTCAATTTTCTTGAATAGCTTCAACATTAAAAGTGTGCGGGAGTGTAAAGTTGTCTTATTTTTTACCCTCATTATGAGAAGAAATTGGATAGATATTACATACTACTCCATGGCTAAGTTTATAGTGCAAGATGACTTTTTTTTAAATTTTCAACCGTCATAGTAAATACAAATCATAAGACTGATAATCGAATCATCCGGAGGTTTACTTCTCCTACCTCTCTCACCTCCACCCGTGGGATGAGGGAACATTTGTCCAATTCACACCACTCGCCTTCCTCACCTCTTCTCAACCCAACTTCTTCATTCTCATCCTTTATTTTCTCCATCATCTGATCCCGACCCCGCCGCTCCCACTCCGGCTTCTACCCCTCCCCCTCACCCGCCGTAGAATTCCACTTTCTCGGCCAATTGCCACTCTTTATTCCTCTCACACGCCCCCGTCCTCTCTCCTTCCCCGTGCCCTCTCCTGTCCCCCCCTCGACCTCCTTCGTTAGGCCCTTATCCTCACCCTTTGGCACGCCGCACCATCCCGTCACCCTTCTGCGCCATCCCCCGGTCACAGCGGCCCAATCAATCTATCTCCCAACACGCCCATCCCCCCCTTCCTCCTTTACACTCTCCCTGCCTCCACCGCACCCTCCACCGTGTCTCCCTTCACCTCCTCTTTCCCGACCCGGCATAATTCTCGCCCTCCTCCGGTTCCGCTCATCCGCTCTCTCCTCCCCCGTGTACCAGTACCCCCAGAAGCCCTCACCCGTCCATCAGCTCTCACACCCCAGACTCCTCCTCCCTCGCTTCAATCTTCCTAATCCGTCACACGTTCCTCTTTTCCCTTCCATCCTCTCCCACCCGTCCGGCCCGGCCGGGATTCCCTTGCGAGTGGAAAAAAACGTCGAGTTCCCATCCCACCCCCCGTCACCTCCCATTCCCCTCCGCGCCCCACCCACACAGCAATCCTCCGCGCTTCCACCTCTCCTATCCTCGCCCCTAACCCCGTCGTCTCACGAACCATCTCCCCTCCGTCCCACTCTCAAGTTCTGGGGCCCCTGTCGTGCTCCCCTCTTTCCCCTTGCTCGGCTCGGCCCCTCTACCTCCTCACTCGCTCCCCTTCGGCCCGTTAATCCTTCTTATCGGGGGAAGAATAAGTTTATCCGGTGAGGGATCGGCCCTGCCTATATCTCTCATGAGTGTTCTCTCCTCAGATAACTTTATCTCGCACCCTATTCGATGTCCGTAACATTTTATTCTTCTGGCGACACCGAAAATTTGTGTGGGATTTGGTCTGCAGTAAAGTGGCTGGGACTTCCTACGGGCTATCGTCTTGAAAATAGTTTCTATGGTGATGATATTGCAAACGTTTTCTGAAGTTAGTTGCTTCTTTTAGGGATCACATCACGTTGAAATGGGATTAAGATATATTTGTGCAGATTCTAATTGCGTATCATTACGGCTTTTATGAATGTCTCATCACACTTTTGTATACTATATTTAGGATAAGGTTTCTTTTCGAAGAAATATCAGACTAACTTTCATTATTATTAAAAATTCAGACAAATTACAAGTGAAGTTAGGGAACTGTGAGCGTGTTTCATGATTTAGAATCTCCTTTCTCTCAAAAACCTTACAAGTATTTATTGATCGTCCCCAAACTGTTGTCTCCATGCCTAGGCTACATTCCAAATACAAAAAAGTTTCTTAGAGAAGAATCATCCTAGCCTGTGATATTTACGCACGAGGCTAAAATGAGACCATACCATTGCAAGTGCAGTCTGTACGACTTTTTGGACACTCTACTTCAATTAAACTTAATTTTAAATAAATTCCAAAATTGCACAGCCTTATACTGTATAACCTCATGCCGCAACCCATGGGAAACAGTAATGCCGGAAATAGATTTTTCGTAATTTAAAGCGTTTTTAGTGTGGCCCAGAAGTCATGAGCAATGAAAACGAGAATCCATCAGATTTTACGGGCACTATGCATATTTAATGGGAGGTAATAGCATCGTCCAATGAAATCCGGCAAAGAGGAAAAAGAAGGCTCACAGACGCACTCTTAAATTCTGAATGATTAAACGCAGAATGAATTTTTAACACTTTTTTGATTATATTTTAGCTTTTATTAATAGTATTACGGCAGTAATTACTTTTAATTTCCATGCATCCTTATCATTTCAGACTTCAGTCTAAGTTAATAATGTCAGAACAAATTCATGAAGTGAAAGTTTAAATTACCAAGTTTAATCGGAAATGGTCTTTCTTTGCTTATTATAGTACCCACAGTAACCTACCTTTTAAGTAGAATTATAAATACTTCAACTTCGTTTCCATAATTTCATCAGTATATGCATGGCAGTGTTATAAAAAATTTCCCGCCAATTGGTTTAAGGTGATGCGTCTTGCATATACATCTTGTATTCTTGCTAGATAGACAACAATTTAAAATGTACTTAATCTTCTTAGCATACTGCTTTACGATTTGAAACTGGGTTAATAAGTTTCTGATAAAAGTAGGTATTATAATGGCAACAGCTAAAATTTATGGCAAATTGATTGATTAAAATATGCGTAACCAAGTCTTTCGCGTAATTTTTTGCCACCAAAGAGACATATTTTCTCAAAACAGACACGAAACGTTATAAATCAAATTTTAGGCAGTCTGTCATGTTTACGTACATTATAAATATCTTTCTTCAACTTTTCGCATAACTATATTAATGTTATGTGGTTCATTGAACATTTAACTAATATTTAATCGTTTTGACTGGTATTATCCAGCAATTTTATGTTACCATCTTCACAATTTTCGTAACCGCTTTTAACAGTATCTAACCGTTATACGTTTTCAACCATCCCTGCAATTTTCTGCAATTTCATACCCACCGCTATGAGAACATTTTGCATTATTACTGGAGTATTAACAGCTGAATTGTGATGAGAATTTCTCTTGGCATTTTTCGAGACGGAAGCACCTTCAGGTGCCGTGTTCATCTAATTAAATTTGTAAGTTAAACGGTTTCAACTCTACGTTGAGGGTCTTAGACTTATTTCAAGTCTTTTCCGCTTCTCACTTCCTCATGTTCTTCCAGATCTTCCTCTGCCTCTACGAGTGCATCTCTTACTCCTTTCCCTCACCATCTCTATTTTCACTCAGTCCCCTTTGCCTCCCCTTTTTCTCAAACTCCACACGACGGAACCCAGATTAAGATTAATCTCTTTCTCTTCCACTTGACTTCGATGGAGACGCTTTCCATCCCAGGAGATTGGGGGCGCCATTGAAGAGGTGCAGAAAAAAGCGAAGTTGTTGTTTGGGAGGGAACTCTGGTCTATACTAGAGAAGAGACGCGGTGGTGGGTGGGGAGGGGGTGCAGGAAAAGGGGGATGGGAGGTAGACGAAGGAGTTAATGAAAGACAGTGAAAGAGGATGGGGTAAAGCGGACGGCGAAAGGGAAGAAACAAAAGAAAACTGGAGAGGGAGCGGATGGACACCGGGGAGAATGCCAGAAGTTGGACAAATCATTGCGGTCTCCCTCGGGTTGGTCAACGGCGGGGTGAGTGAGAGGCGGGTGTGTATGTGTGAGTGTGTGTGTAGGCGGGTGGAAAGGCTTATAAGATCCAAGGGGTCACAAGGGGGAGGAGAAAGATTGAGCAAGCGACTTCATGGCTCGGCGAAAGAGTCCATGATATCCCCAAGAGATATATAAACGGAACGTTGTACCTCAGAATTTCTTCGGAGCTCTGTATCCACTATATTGGCGTTCCCATTTTATTTTTACGAGTTTGATTGATAGCGTTTTTTTCCCTGTTTGTCAATGATCAGACTTGTTGCTGATGAAACCGAGGTGGGCAAGTAAAAGGTAACATGGTAAAGACGATTTCTGAAATATAAATGGCGTATTGGAATAAAATATATATATATATATATTATATATATATATATATATATATATATATATATATATATATATATATATATATATATATATAATACCTTTTGAAAGTCTCACGGACGTGAATAATAATGTATAACACTTAGCACTAGTGGACACAGACAAAAACACAGAAACACACAAAAAAGAGACTCACTATTTTTCGAATTTTCGGTGGTCGTTGCCACCTTTATCAAGGAAGAGAGGGACAGAACTCTGTCAGAGTTTTAAATATGTATTACAATGTCCTTAGTAAAGTGATCAGCAGATTTGAAAATATGCATGAATAACATTTTCATTTCATCGGTATCAGTTTGAAGAATTGTGTAGGGTTTTTGAATTCGATATGGGTAAATAACTCAACAAATTTACTTTATATCTTTTTTATTCAGTTTTGTGAGAGCTGTATCAGACAAGAATAGGTTTGGAAAAACGTTTAGCCTGAACTACCAGGCTAGAAGAGGTCAACGATTCAGAAGAGATTATGAAGCGATTTTATTATAAACCATTACTACCTTCATTTACCTGTTAATACATACGTTTTCATCATAGGAAGTGAATGTGTGAGGATAATGCGATAGTCTTATTCACCGTTCCCAATTGAACACACGTAATCTATTATTCTTCAACAAAATGTTCAAGGAGCAAAAACACCCTTCGACTATCATGGAAATAAATCATAAGGAGATGAAAAGCTATATCGTAAGTTGAAGATATAAAGGGTAGTAGAGGACCTTGGGCCTCGACTCCGGGAAAGGTCCAGAGTGACCCTGACGCTTTTGTTTGTGATGAACTTCTTTCGTTTTACCGTATTGAGGAATTTCCGGAATGAAATGAGAACGTTGTCTCACACGAAAGAGCAATATAGGCGAAGGAAGAGGGAGAATCGGAAGATATTGGGTCGAGGGAAATAATGCCCGTAAGTGGAGGTAAGGGATGGAAGAAAGAGGAGCGGAGTCGACATCGGGGGGGGGAGGATGAGGAAAGGGGGGACCTTAAATAAAAAGGGAGCATTGTGGGGGTGCGGGAGAGGGGGTGGCTGCGGGGGGGGGGTGGCTGCGGGGGAGGGGGGTGGCTGCGGGGGAGGGGGGTGGCTGCGGGAGGATTTTGGGGGAATGACACAGGACTGCGTCGTTGGGAGGCTGCGGTTTTTGAGAGGGGGAGGGGGATCAAAGAGGAAAGAAGTATATGGAAGGGGTGGGGGAATCCGGGAGGCCGCGGCGTATGGCGGGAGCGGGGTGGTCGGGAATTGGTTAGGGGAAGACTGTTGCCGGAGTAAACAGACCTCAGGACCAGTACGCCATATATATTCCAAGGAAGTGGATGGGCTGGGAAAGATAAAAGAGAGGGGTGTCAGGGGAGTAGGGTTGGAGGTGAAATGGGGGGGGTGAGGGAAGAGGGAGAGAGAGAAATCCATCAGGGTGCGTGCATGTTTGTGCATAAATATTCCATGTTCCGAAGGATGTGTCGTGGATACGTGTACTCGTTGAGGTGGATAGAGTGGGGTTAGGGGAAGTTCTCGAAAGACTTGAAGGAGTAGAGTAGGGACGGCCGTGGGAGAAAGGGATGGGCCGCGTGGAGTTCCTTCTTTATTCCACCGCCAAGGCTTTGCATTTTTTTTTCTTTTTTCTTTCCGTTTGAAGGATGAGGACGTCTCGCAATCAGTAGAGGTTGGCGCGGGAGGAGGAAGTGGTCGAAGCTTGCTGGCTCGGCTGCTGTGCTAGTAGTCGTGGCAATGGAGGAATGGGGACATCGGAGCGGGGATTGTGTGCCGAGAGGAAGAGCGGAGGGAGGGTGGAAATAGAGGAAGTGTATCCCAAAAGTGAGCGATGGAAGGAGGAGGAGGGATCCGGTTCGCAGAGCTGGACGGGAATGGGATTGGGTGATACAAGTCCGAGCTAAAGGAAGGGGTGGGTTTGTCTGTCATGCTTGCCTCGTCTTACTCGGAGAATATTGGAAAAATTCACGACCAATAATGCATGCAAAAAGAAGCGTTTGTTTATTCGATCTGTTCGTGGAAAATCATTTGATCTAACGGCGAGCCCGGCGGATTGAATGGTGAGTCCACCGTTCGATTCGTAGGGTCTCGAAGTGACTTTGCTTTAAGAATTGCAAAGGAAATCTATGAAGGAAATCCTACGACTTATATATGTATATACTTAGTTTCGGATTATAGGAGTCACTTCATTTATACGTAAGAACTCAGTGAATTTAGTTTTTAACATTTTGGCATGTATAGAAGGAAAGTAGATTGTATGAAAATCCAGTTTCCGTAAATTTCCGTAAATTGGTTAGTGTAGTTTAATAATTAAAACGGATATATTTTTAACTATTGGCTATTGCTGGTTTTATGCATTATTCAACGTGGCATAACTAACTTTCTATTTACATCGCTATATATCGAAGAATAGTTTTTAGTGTTCTTTGGAGTAAATAGTTTGAAGAAAATAAATTCTCATGTAAATAGCTTCAGCCAGCTTTAAACTCGTAATATGGAAGCATTCCTTAAACATCGGTTAATTTTATAAACCTCAAACCCTTATTTTGATTGCTTCTGATTTTTTAAAGATACTTTTGTAGACAATGACCGTACATGTACAGTGAAAGGAATATACGATGAAAATTATAAACGTATTAGATACCTGTCGGCATTTAATTCATCTTAAAGATTTTTACTTTTATATTCAGAGAATGGTAAAGTAAAAGGCATTGATTCACATTATATTTTAATTATATTCATTTCGCAATTCTGGTGAATCAGTGACAGAAAATTGTTCCCGCTGAAATTTATTTGAAATCGATAAATTTGGTGTATTCGAGTCAAGAGCCTCTGTCTTTGTTTTAAATATAATTACTTATTTATTGTCGTGTTTTTCGTGTTAACCAGTGACTTAAATTTTCAGTCCAAAGGCATAAATAAAGGTAACGGGCCTTGAATTCATCTAATAACGGGGAGTAAAAAATTAATTTATATTATTACATGTTTACAAATGACTTACATAAGCATTACAAATTTACCGAAAATTATGTATTTTAATGAAAACAGCCATACGTGATCTCGGGTAAATTGCAACTTCATCCAAACGAATTGTATTTTTAAAGTCCCGGAATAACTACGTCCAACTCTTTGCACGAGTATTCTCATTCTATTATGTCTGTGAAAGGAGTAAAAATATTTATTTAGGCGTTTACTTTTATATTCAGAACGGAATACGTTTGATGGAAATGGAGAACTGCGAAACCGAGTGCTTAAAAAAGAATCAATTCTTTTGTTTGAGATGGAAAGGAAATAAAACTAGGAAAGGCGAATAGGAAAAGGAAGAAAGACATTGAGTACGAAAGAGGCATTTTGTTACGCGGATATTGAGCTAGGTCTTCGGTTGGCATTTCCTCCTTCTCTGGATTTAGACTCATAAGGACCAATGCAGGATGATGGTCTGTGCGGGGGATGGGGAGGCATTTTTAGTGAGAGGAAACAGTCGGGAAATTCTTATATAGAGATGCAGAAATGGGTAAGGATGGCAAGAGAGTAATATAGATGGGTGGTGGGAGTAGAAGTTCTCAGTTTTAGAGTTGATTTATTTGTTTTGTTTTTACACACTTTTTTCATAAAGCGCTGTGAGTTGTACAAGCATAATGCTGGTTCTTGGGGTTGGCGAGCGATGGGAAATGGCTAGGAGATAACACAAAACTCTCAACACTCTGTTTATCACTGTTATTAATATTGCATATCATTTATCACGAAAAAATTCTTAACCTCAGTATTATTTCCCCTGAGGAGATTCCATGTTACTCTTGGTGCTTGATTCGAATGAATGTGCTAAGTTTGTTTCCCGGGAAAGAAATACAGCTAAAAACTTACGTTGCCATATGCTGTGAAGAGACATTTGTTTTTGCGGTCTGGGTTTTTCAGAGAGCGCGAAAATAAACTCCATATGACATCGGAAGGAAAAGGCTGTGGAGCTAAATATCATCCCATTTGTTTCGACTGCGTTGAATTCTGACTTATTTTCTTCGTCATCGTAGGGATACTTATTTACTCTTATTACTAGAATAGGTACCATTGAATATTATATTTATGATTGAAGATTTCATCTTGGCATGAAGATAATTATCAACGGGTGACCTTTTATGGATGAAGTTAGCGGCGATGGCTTAAACTATGTATTAGGATAGAAGATAAAGATTGTCTCTTTAGAACTGTCAAATGGAATCCAGGCAGGATTTCGGAGCAAGTCTTCGCTCCAAGCCGATATCCGCATTGTAGTGATCTTTACACTAATTCTCTCATCAGCGAGGAATTAATCCATTACTACTGATATTCACATAGCAATGATATTCGCACTTTAATTCTCCCATAAGCGGTTATTTTCTCAATTCTTGCCATTCAGCAGGCCCACATAACTCATTCTTATGCCGACAATTATCACAGAGTTCATACTTCTGTGGAGCTATTAAATCATTCAGAAAAACTCCTAGCATGCATGCATGCACTCAGGGAGTAAATGAAGTAAATAAAGAAATACTTATTCAGGGAACTGGCTGAAACACTTACGGGTCCCTGTCATATCTCACCCTCTCTGCCAATTAATATGCATGCATATATACATACGTATATATATATATATATATATATATATATCTGTGTGGGTCGCGGTAGTCCAGGGGGTAGAGCGTTGGACTACTGACCGGAGGGTTCCCGGGTTCGATTCCCGGGCAAGGCACTCTGGGCACCTGCAGCTCCACCCAAGCTAAAGTGATTTTTTGGGTACCAGGTCTTCCTGGGAAACCATAACCGGCACAGGGAAAGTAACTGGCCCCCCTACCCTGATGTATGGATTTCACACGCCGTCGGGCCTAGTACTGGGTGAACTCTACCATCACCTACCAAACCGACCTTCGGGTTGTTTACTGTGTTTATGTTTATGGCTTATACCTGCATATAAATGGACCTGTCGAATTTCTCTGCCCGGCAAGTCGAAAGATCGGGTGTTCAAGTCCCGGTCAAGGAAATATTTTTGCCCTTATGATCTGCTCGATTCCACCTTCCCCGCCTCCCTTGTGTTCGTATTTTCTATGTGTTCCTATCGCTTTTGGCCAGCCGAATTCCGCACGTTCATTCGACGTAAACGTTTGACAACAGCTCGACCTCCACGTAATCCGACCTGCTCGTTGCGTCCCTTGGATCACTAAATCGCTATTGCCATCTGCATATAATAACAATACCAATAAACGTACTTGTTCACAGAAGTAGTCCAACATGTGCTATAACGTGATGATACCCAATGATTCTGTATTATGACGAAACGCGTAGAATCTAAGGGTATAATTCTGTGGAAAGGTACGATATTACTTCTGTTATTTTGGAAATGCCTGAGAACATTAAGGGAATTAGCGATTGTGATGTTAAATGTGAGCTTCCCTTCGCGAGTCATTCGGCATCCGCCGAAATTGGACGTCTTTTTTGCCTTTAGGTTTTGCCGTATTCTCAAGATTCAAGATCGAACGTGCTCTTATTAATTTAGGACTTAATCCTCAGATGCCCTGCCTAAGCCGATCACACATGTGGATCCAAATGCCTTAATACTGTCATGAGTGAGACCTCAGAAAAATCTCCCTCCGTCCGTTTAAGGTCAATGGATGAATCCCAACAGTTTAAAGGTTTTTGAATAATAAATTACTATAAAAGCTTACAGTAGTTTCCACGATGAAATAAAACTTTATGTATTCATAAATGAGAATAAAAAAACAGCAAATGCAATACACTACTTTATATCTATGAGAGAGAAATGTCACTATATCAATGTTATTTCAATAAGAATTTCGCTGTCACCTTTCGTGATAGACGAACAGATTTAATAACGTATAATCGTGTGTGGGGATCGTCCTGTCATATATTCTGTATAATATCTAAAATGTATTTTTGATCTCAATCATTTTGTTCCCCAGGCTCATTTCTCTCAAATATAATAATTCGCTCGGATTCGGTACACACAACAGCAGGAAAGTCCATGTGTGCAAAAAACGGCAGTATTTTTACTGATACTTTCTTCAATCTAGGAACATATTTAACACACCATTCTTCATGATTTCCAATCTGCATGCTACATCATACAAAGTAACTAAATGGGTAAGGAAGCAATTGAAGGTATTACAACTTGTAATGGGAATGGACGACGTTTTTATATTTTTTCAAGTTAGCAACTTCTGCCTCGGCTGTTCTTTATTTTTATTTTATAACCATCATTTTAAGATATTTAAGATATTTGTTAATAGATTGTGCAAATTATGCAGAGGAAAGCAATTTTTTTTTAATTATTAAATCTTAGCGATTAAATTCTATTTCCTTTCCAAAAAAATGGCAAATCATATTACTTAATAGGGACAAACCGTATAGCGTTCATTTCACTTGCTATCGCATAAAATTTTTGGTTAATCGTGGAGCAGTGATTCCAGAAATTGAAACGAAATCGAGGGGATGAAATTGAGTTCAGTTGTTATTTCACGAATTTAGGTATAGCTAGATGAAGATTAAATATATACGAGAAATTGGAACTTGTGATTCGACGCGGAGAAAGAAAAACGGAGGCCATGGCTGGAGGGGGGACGAAAAGATGACGAGGGAGGAGAGGGAGCAGGAGTGGATGACGAGTGGATGGATGGCGGGACTTGGAAGAAATGAATGGAGGTGGCGTAAGGTCGAATTGGGGGAGTGAAATTTCCTTGCCAAAAAACGGTGTTTTTACCCAGAGAAACGAATGGGCGGCGACGTGGTTAATGGCTTTGGGAAACGGGAATGAGGTCGCGGTGAAAGGAATGAGATTGGGGAATGATATGAGCGCAAAAATGGGAATAAAAATTTTGGGGACTTGGTATTCTGGGTGAAAGGGTTAAAGAAACGAATAGAAGTGAAGAGAGGAGTAAGAGTTAGAAGTGAAAAATGTATTATCTGCGCCTGTATTTGTAACTATATTTACCAGTATTGCTTCATTTTCCAGACTTAAGTAAGGAGTAAGCATCAAATTGTGCTTTCAAGTAATAAATTTTGGATTAATACTCCTGTTGTTTTTAATTTGAATTTAAGTGCGGTTACTTACAGGTATAATAGTTTTTTCAGTCATGTTATTAAATGAATTTTACTGAGATTATATGTACATCCGTTGTCAGCAATGAATTATTTGGTTACGTGCTTTGCAGTGACCACCTTTTTTGCGTAATGGAAATAAACCATTAAATTCTTGAATAGTATTTAGTTCCTCTGGGTAATAATAATCTATGACTCACAAGATTAATACTTGATCAGCGTAAACTGGCCTGGTGGCTTGTATATCTTTTTATGGTCATAAAGTATACCGAATATAAATACCACAAGTATAGCAAGCTTCTTGTTATGATTTTTAGTTCTCTTGTTAAGGATTTATGTCTTCATGGGGAATTTCCTTTGCCAGGACGCCTAACCCCTTAATGTTACTATTATATAATAGCATTATAGCAGCCACCCTTCGTCTCTGACATCACTCAACTCCTTAGATTCGCCAAAGCAAAAAGACCCCGGCACAGATGTAGGATATGGAAGCCCGCCTACACTTATTTTTGCAAGGATTTCTGAGGAATGAGGGAGAATAGGGGCGGCGGGAAGTGAAACTGGTGAAGCGGGCTTGGGGAGGAGGGACAGGTGAGGGAGTGGGAAATAAATGTTATGGCACGGGGAGAGGATGAGGGATTGGTTTTGGTGGAGGGGACGTGGGACCCACGAGACACGAGTGAGGAGAGTGGGTAAGGTGGTTGGTCGCGAGAGGGCGGACGTGGAGACGGGGCATGGTGTAGGAGCAAAAGCGTAGATAGAGTCGGTGGTTCCGTCGAGAGGCCGCGAGGAAGATGAATTGGTGATAAAAACAGAGGAGGCATTTGTAATACGCCCAGCACATGCCCGGCCCCCTTCCTAAAGCTTAACCACCCTTTATCCCCCCTTCACCTCCTTAACCCCCGTCACCCACGCCGGAGATCCCAACCCCCCCCCCCTCTACGCCCCCTGCTCTTAACCATTCTCGAATGCCTGCCACCCTTTCCGCCCGCCCACCCCCTTCAGCTAATGCATCCCCCAACCCACTCCCTTCCCGCGTTAGGAGAACCTCAGCCTTTATCCTTTCTTCCATCTATCAAAGCACTTCTCTCCTCGTTCGTCTCTTTTCTCACTTTCAACGACCCCCTCCTTGTTTACCCGCCTCACCTTTCATCTTCCCATTAGTCGTACCTCGCTGACGACGCTCCTATATGCATCTAACAGCATTCTGTTTTTTTAGATTGGACTTTTTTTACCCATTGAAATTTTAATTGCGGTCTAGCATCTCGGCAGTACGTAGCAGGGGATGGGCGAGTTCCTCCGTTGGAAAGAGAGACAAGGATAGGAGTACATTCCCTCCAATTCTCTGAGGATTCGTTTCCGTTCCGTTCGAAGCCGCGTGCTGTAAGAGGGTTAGGCGCGTGGCACCGCGGCGATGGAGAATAGCCAGGCCTTGTGATGCTGAAATCTTTTTACTCACTTGCGGATTTCCTTGTCGAGGGTGAAAGAGAGGGAATCAGCCGGCAACGTAGTACTGGTAAAAACTTTAAATCTCAGGATAGATTCTTGTGTCGATTCGAATAAGATATTTCTTCATGCTAAATTGTGATTTAAAATCCGTCGTCACCACATAATGCCACTCAAATTTTCTAAAATGAGTAGTGAATAATAATGCAAATTATCTTTTGGTTGGAAAAATTCCAGCAGTTGTATCTAATTCATCTATAAATAATTCCCACTGACGTTTCATCGAAAACAGTGATACGAGTTAGCTCTTCACTTGTCCTGCGCCAGGTCACATATTCGGCATGTGCGTACTCATATGGTATGCTGGAAAGCCCTTCATTCAGTGATTCAGTGGAGCTGTTTAGATGGTTGGGAATGTTCCTATTCCAACTCATAGTATATGGATACATAAATCATTACCTTTTAATTACTGAAAGTTCAACATGGCTCATATAAAAAGGGGAAATAATCGACAGTGATTAGGTGCTGAAGTCACGTGGTTCGTACAATTTTCAACTTAGTTAGCCACTTTACTTGTAAGTTCTAACTGTTTTTCCTTAATTTTGTACTTTATTTTAACAAAATTCAATCTTAAATCATTAATAAATACATGTTATTAGCAAAATTTTACCTTTAACATATATTTTCTAACACCCTAACCAAAAAGTTCTAAATACTTTCATAATCTAGAAGAAAACATTTATTAAAAAAGTAATCTGTTAAATACACGGTTGTTATGCAAGTTTGTTGAAACCAGACTAATAGTAAAAAACAATAATAAGACGTGTTTATTTAATTTTACATGAGAAGGTTCAATAATTAGAATATTGTAAGGCATGATCAATTGAAAATAATTAATGCTACCATGCATTTGAAATAGCATGGCGGTAGTGTTTAGATTAATTCCTCGTTAATCATGCTCTAATATTCTTTTATTGCGTTTCTGTTACATTTCTCAGGTCTTATTCTTCTCTTCACCTTGTTTTTATAGTCTTTCATGACTAATCAATAAATAGATGTTATTAGTCATGCATAGGAATCATGCGTATTGGATTTCATGCACTTAAGTAACACAAAATTGAAAGCGTCGTCGGTTAATTTTTCCACGAGTTAAGTAATAATGAAAATGAAGTACTATGGGGAAAAGTTTTCGTATCGCTGAAATGAGCATCAGCAAAAGAAAAAATAAATTATGAACGAAATAAGAATCATGCGAGGCTTATTAAAAACGTTTATTGATGGTATCTGGTTTCAAGACTCGGGATACATATTGTCCCACAAGAGTCTCCATTTCAATACTCGATATCCCGGTCGGTGAGTTTTGCTCGTGCAGTTTACATCACTATCTTTTATGGTCGATGCCCATGTAGCATGTTTCATGTAATAATTAAATTCCGTTCTGCAAAGATCATTAGTATGGAGTCTCAATTGCCCAAGCCCCAAGACTTATATTATTTCATAACTGCGGGAGTGAAATCTCGAGTCTCGGCAGGAAATGGTTATATTTCATCTTTTGAGACCAGCTCTGTTCAAGCAATCAACTTCATTCAACTGCCGTTTTCAGGGTTCGCACTACTCGCGAGATTTACGCCATTAGATTTGGAACTCAAGACAGAATACTTATTGAATAACGACCTTAAAAGGATGGAAGTGCGCAAGAAATAACGTGAGCCCAAGAGTTCGATTGAAAATGCTAATGTATAATGGTGGCTGCTGGCATAAATATTACCGTTGGAAATCATTGTATTTGAACAAAAACGCGCTGACTTTACCCCTTCTTTTCCTCAAAGCATCATATTGACTCTCCAATTAGCTTTTGGCGTGCACTCCCATTCCCTAACAGGCCGATCCGGTTGATGTCAAGTGTGGTCTGCATATTTGAAAATTTCATGTACAGGTTTTTATATTAGTAAAAACACCTTCCAAACAGGTTTTTGGATGTCGTTTTTACGAACCCTTCTTCAAACCTTTTATCAAACTAATGAAGGAATAATTACCGTTAGATAAAAATTATAAAATAAGCCAATGTTTCCAATAAGTTAATTTTCAGATCAGGATTTCAGTACCTTGTAATTAGCCAGTAAACATTTCCAGATTTGGAGATCTTATAATTATCACTAGTCTTGATGTTGATTGGATCGTGTAGTGAATGTTTATTCCCAAATGAATGCAAAATTTCTGTGTACTGAAAAAAGGGAATCCCAAAAAGTCGGATAAAATCAAAACTATAATCATTTGATAAGCCATGTCTTTGCAGATGAAGATATTAGAAACCTTTTTGAAATATGTAGCTTTATATGTAGGTATTTTATACGATAGATACGATATTTTCAACGCTAGTAAATGAGGTTGCACTTTAATAAATAATTATATTCGACATCAGTCAACAGAAGAGTATTAATGAATTGTAAATAGTTACCTAACTATTAGTGTTCAATATATATTTATACATTTCCTTGTATAGAGAGATTAGGAGGTAGCGTTATAATCGAGTCTGTTGAAATTAAATTTCTGGATTTAATTTCTTCTGTGATGAATGACGGAAAAATATAGTCCTACTTATTCTGTCTCTTAGACAATTACATATTTTTAAAGCCAGAGGGATGGTAAGAGATGCTGATTTTCTTGAAATACAATTATTTTAAATTATTATTGTTGTTTAATTATTATTATTTATGTAACTTCACTTGTTTTGAAAAAATCACAGAAAGCAGTAGGATAATACAGGCATAAAAAGCGTAAAATTTGACCTAATCGATTCCTTCGTAACTATGTGCTGAATTGAACATGGTTGACCTCAGAACTTAAATGCTTAAGCCGCTTTTCTTCAGTTATATCTTACCCATGTCTGGTTTTAACCTATACATAATCAATGTGCGCATAAATATGCAACCCGGGGCAGTTCAACTTCCATTTGGAGCGAAACTGCGCCCCGTGTGCTTTAGGTGTTCATAGAGGCATTTTCTTCCAAGGAAACATTTTCCCTTACCCAAGCAAATAATGAACTTACACTAGCCTCTCTAACCTGACCTTCTCGATTCCTGCTGCTTTATTCATATTCTTTGTAGGTGAGCCCTTGCTTGACCTTGCTAAAGCTCCTTCCCCAGCTTCTTCTACTCGTTCCACACTTACCTACTCCATCATATTCCTCTTCCGCCTTCCCTCCGTCCCTTTCTTCTCCACAAACCTTCCTTACCTCATTATGTAGTTGCTATATCATATGCGACCCTGCTTTCCCTTGGGCGAATTTTTGGGGTTTCCACCAGTCTGGCGTATTACTACTCTGACTTCGCCTTCGAACCGCCTCCTTTGCTAGAATGCTCCTGCCTGCTCAATAGGACCCTCAACTTCCCTCCCCAATCGCACGAGTTTCCCAAAAGTTAGAAGCGGTTGTTTATATTTTTTTTATTTAATTCTCCCTCCTTTCTCTGCATTGAATTCTGCAGTGATATCGGGCCATATTGTGCACCCAGCCGTACGTATACCGCAAAAATCATCTCTTACCATGTATTAAGCTCGTCTTGCGTTTTATTTTTTTTGCGAAAACGGAAATCCCCGAACAATACGTGTTTTCACCCTTCCTTTATTTTATTCACCATCTGAGAGGCTATTCACGTTTCTATGGCTAGAGAGGTTGATTACTTCCGTGTTTCTATTTTTTGCACGCATTCAGACCGGTAGTTTAGTAAATTTTTAATGAAAAGTCAAGGATTGTTCCACGTTGAAAAAAATTATGGAAGTCGTGTGTAAAAATTGCTACAAAGGGATATTTCTGTTCCTCTTATGTCGGTAGTAAACGTATGCTTTTATCTAGTTTAAACACGCACTGTATATTTAATCCATAGATAGCTTAAATGAGCTTGCTTTGTTACTTACTTATCGGATTTAGCAAAGAATATAAATGAATCAAATTTTTTCCTCATGATGAGTTAGCATGTGTACAACAGTTTGCCTTTAGTACATTTATTTGTTTTTATATTCTCCGCTTTTCCATCGCTTTTCTTTTGAGAGGAAATGAACTGCTGTAAGTCAGTCAAAAATTTAACAATTTTTTCCACAGATTAACCTTTCAGACTGTCTACTTATTTTAAGTGAGAAACCGAAGAAGCGAATTGAGAGCTTGCTTTATGCGCAGTAAGTCATGCGTTTTGCGGGAAATTAGTAAAAATTTGTAGCGTCATTGAATTCACGATTCGTATTCCGGTTGAACGAAATTTAAAATGCTCCCCTACCGCGATTTAATAAGGACGCTAGGAATCCAGTCAAGTCATTGAATCCAGTCGCGAACTATTTCACGACGACTTGGCAAATCATTCCGTTTCGTTTGCCGTCTTCCTTAACGCTCCCCCTTCCTCCTTCAGATCGAGCGGAAATTCCCGAAATTTGATTGTCTAACATAGAAGATTGGATGGAAGTGTTTGCCGGGAAAGTCTCTCTTGAAGCGATTCGTTATACTGCGGTGGCATTCTGTTTATTTTTTTTCCAAATGTAGCGTTTCATAAAAGAGCGAGCGCAGGGAACGGAATAAATTAATAAGCCGATCCCATTAAAAGCCGGGGAGAAATGGTAGGGTAGCGAACCTGGAATGGGTTTATGGTTTTCGGGGCGGAGGGGTAGGAGAAGGGTGGGAAAAGAGGGAAAGGGATAAGGATATCAAGAGGAAGTGGAGTTGGAGGGAACGTAAGAATTTATTTTTCTGATGCTCGGAAAGAGTATGGGAGTAAAACCCAATGGGCTGATGATTTCGATACTGCCAGGTTTTCAGTGTAATGAAGAGTTCATATGCCAATCTTGTGGTACATGTTTTCCGTCATTTTCTTTGGTACTCAATCGTCGTCAGATAGTTTTATTATTCATTATTCGTTCAGTATCAGGCCAACTTATCAAGTCAAAGATTGGTTTTAGGTCGCCAGTTCACCTCTTTGCGCACTTCTCGTTCATTACTCAATGCATAATATGTTTTGTTAGCTTCTTTTCCTATTCCCTGATGATGACCCTATTTAGGGCTCATTTGGTTGTTACCAGCTCTTTAATCCCCTTTATTCTGTTCCGCTGGTCCCTTTGTAAATGTCACTGCTTTGGGTGATAACACTCGGGCTAGCTTTGTTATAGCAACATATCAAAATTTCCGTTCACGTCCGCGGGAAACCAACATTGCACTGGCATTATCCATAGTCTAGTGTCCATATCCATAGATCTATAGTGTATTTTATTTTGAACATTGTGATTGAAAATATCGTTTTCTAAGAATTAAATTGTCAGGTGAATAGAAAAATGATGCGTATGAGCATCAAATGCAAGTCTTCGGGAAAATGTATCAAAATTAACTGTTAACATCCATTTATGATATAGTTTTTCTTGTATCTCTTTTTTCGGTTTATTTATATTGATATTTTAAAGAGTGAACTTTTGAGAACTATTAAATGACAATAGATAATATAAATTGGAAGAAAATACATCTAAAAATATGAAATTGCCTGCCCTCATGCTAAGCAAAAGTTAATGGCTTCATATGAGAGACTTTACTACTAATTATATCCTCCGCAGCTGATCAGTTGTGAGGCTTTCTTATTTTTCATTGATTGACTATCATGT